>NC_056732.1:484039956-484292456 GCF_019279795.1 Protopterus annectens | reverse complement strand
CACATGTACCGGGATTTTGTTCCACAGCATAGGGAGTCTCTGGGTGATGAATCTGTCCCTCCAGCATGTCCTATTTATGACCGTGTCAAGGTTCAAGTCTCGTGCTCTTGTAGATCGGATGGATTTAGATTTTTTGAGGTGAAGCATGTTCATTAATTCCGGGTTGGACATGGCCTTGTATGTCAGGCACAGGTCACCTCTGAGTAGGCGGTAAGCGACTGAGTAGAGCTGGAGCTCCTTCAGTCGGGCAGCATAGGACATATTTTTGAGACCCTTTATTCTTTTGGTGAGGAACTTTTGGGGCCTTTCCAATTGCTGCAGGTGTCGGGTCAGATACATTCCAAATGGGGCGTTATACTCAATCATCGGTCTGATGAGTGATGAGTACAGGGGAATGATGACCTCCCTTAACCTAGATGTGAATCCCTTCATGATCAGGTGGGCAATGTAGAAGGTCTTCCTAACTACTTTGGCAACGTGGGTGTCAAATGAGAGGTTACTGTCAACCTGGGTCCCCAGATCCCTGATAACCTCTTCTGTGCTTAGTGGATTGCCACCTATATGGTAGCTGGGGGTAACCTTGTTTTTCCCGAAGGGTATGACTATGCATTTTTTAGCGTTTAACTTTAGGCCATGGCTTTGGCACCAGTTATCCGTTTCTATGAGACCCTTCTGAAGGATATCTGTGTCTGATGTGTTTTCAACTATGGCGCCCAGTTTGCAGTCATCTGCAAACTTTGTCAGCCATAATCCTCCTGTGCTTGCCTGTACTTCTGAAAAGTAGATGCCAAACAAGAGTGGGCCAAGGACCGAGCCCTGAGGGACACCGCTTGTGACAGGCTTGGAATCAGACATGGCGCCAGCAACTCTGACCATGTGGGTTCTGTCACTTAGCCAGTTTGCAACCCATCTTGTGACGTATGGGTTTACATTTAAGCTGGTGAGTTTTTCTATGATGCCCGAGTGGGGTATTGTGTCGAATGCCTTTGCCAGATCAAGGTAGACTGTGTGGACTGTCTTGCCCTCATCAATGGCCTTGGTGACTGTTTCGAAAAAGTCAACCAAGTTTAAGAGGCATGATCTGCCCTTGACAAAGCCAAATTGGGTTTGATCCAATGTCTGCAGGTCCCCTGTGTTCTTATTTATGAGTTCCATTATGATCCTCTCCATAGCTTTGCAGACCAGGCTTGTCAAGCTGATGGGACGGTAGTTTCCAGGGTCGGTGGAGGCACCGCCTTTATGTAGTGGGACCACAGTTGCCATACGCCACTCCTTGGGTACGTATCCTGAGGTGAGGCTAAGATTAAACAGCTGCCCTAATTGCGGGTTTAATTCCTCAATGAGTTTGTGGAGCACACAACCGGGGACACCATCTGGTCCCATGGATGCTGTGTTTTTCGCCTTGGAGAGAGCTGTTCTCACCTGAGCATTCGAGATGTTTTGGAGGCTACAATCCTCTGGTATAGATATTTCTCCTTTTGGGGGGGGGGGGGGGATTTGCACTGAACCTGTAAGCCAGTATGTTGGCAATGTCTGTAGGTTCAGTGATCTTTACATAATTTTGAACTAGTTCTGAGCATATCTGGGAGTTTCCTCCCAGGTTTCTAACATAACTAAAAAAGGCCTTGTGATCGTCTTTTGAGTCCTTGGCAATTTTTGTTTCAAAATTTGCCTTGGATGATTTTATGAGAGCTCTTAGTTTTTTACTTATAATGATCAAGGGTGTCTTCCCTTTTGGGGATTTTGCTCTATCTTGTAGTAGCTTTCTCCTTTTGTTGTAGAGCTTGTTTATGGCTGGGGTCCACCAGACTGGACGCTTGCCTTTGGTACAAAGAGTGTTTGTTTTGTTTGGGATTTCCTGATCCATGCAGTCCTGGAGGTGCTGGTAGAAGGCATTTGTATGTGATTCAGCGGCTTTGGTGATGGTTTCCGCTGGTTCGGGGGCCTTGAAAGAGGCCACACCAGTCCTAAGAAGTGTGAAGTCGGCTTTAGAGAAGTTCTTTACTGTGGTCTTTTTTATCTGGGGTGGGGGCGGGATGTGGACTTCCAGTGAGATAAGTTTATGATCTGACCTCACCAATGAGTGGTATACCTCCGGTGTTGAACATTGTGACCCCATGTTCGTGATGATGAGATCTAGTATGTTTTTGCCTCTTGTGGGTATGGTGACTAGTTGTTCCATGGCATTTGAGTTTATGAACTCTAGGAACCTTTGGGCTAGAGTGTTGGGGCTTGAGTAGTGATCCCAGTCTATATTTGGATAGTTGAAATCACCTAGTATGATGGTGTTTGGGGTTACATTTATCCCCTCCAGAGTTTTCAGGAAAGCTGTGTGAGGTTCCTGAGTTTGAGAGGGTGGCCTGTAACATGCTACAAATTGCAGAGCAGTCTTGCCTATGGTTAATTGCACCTGAATGGTCTCTGATGCATCGTGCATTGCCACCAACCTGGAGGTGAGGGTGTCTTTGATAAATATGGACACCCCTCCTCCTTTCTTGGTGTTGTCCGGATTTTGGGGCCGGAAAGCATGATATGAGGTAAAACCTGATAGTGCCGGGGTGCTCTCAGGAGCCTTGAACCAGGTTTCAGTCACAGCACAGACATCGATGTTCTCCATACTGAGAAGGGCTTGATGCGTGCATCTTGAGGTTGAGACTTCTGGCATTGAGCAGCATTACCCTTAGTTTTTTTCCTTTGTTTTGTTCTAGGGTGGAAGGTTTAGAATTTGAGCCATGCATAAAAAAGGCACTATGGGGGTGGCAAGAGCCTTTGCCAATATCCGGAAGCCCAGGGGCGACAGGTGCAAGCCGTCCCTTGCGAAGCAGCGTGGCTTGTCTAGCATGTCATCCCAGGCAGACAGACATTGGATCCCCTTTGAATGACACCAGAGATTAAGCCAATTATTAAAGCTGATCATCTTGTCTCTGTATTGTGGCATCATTCTTGGTGAAGGTGCCTGCAGGCTATATAGGTATATATAGCATTAATAATAATAATAATAATAATAATAATAATTAATAATAATAAGCTAGCTAAAGTGATTTTCATGTCATGTAGGACACAGTAGTCCAAAGGAATTCAGCCGGAATGCAGGCATCACGGAGGTTAGGTTGCTATTCTGTCTCTGTCTCCATACATGATATGGCATGAGAGAGTGGTAAAATATCTGTCAGAACTGAAGAATTATAGCAGCAGAAGTGAATAAATATATTTGCTTTTAAGACTACTCCACTGCAAGTGAACTACCTGAAAAGTAAAAAGAGGTTCAGTGTGCTATATTCATGCATGTTTCTGGAGAAGATGCCATAAAACATTTTATTCTTTTACTTTTCTTGCTAAGGAAAAATTCAAAATGGCAGCACTTAAAGAACAATAATTTCCACTTGTCCTGAAAGATGTGCCATTCAGTTAAACTGTTTCTATGTAATTTGCACACTGTCTAGAATGAATTTTCTTTTCTCTATAATCTAAAACCCCTGGAAATTTCCTCTGCTGTTTGTGATCTAAACTTATGTTGCCACTATCTTGCTGGACAGACTATACCTCCCATGAGAGGATTATTATCCTAAATACTCTGAAATAATCTGACAAATACACAAAAGTGCACGTGTGATTAAAGACTTAAATTACATAGTCTTGAGTCAAGATACTCCTGATTTTCTTATACCTGACAATGGTCCATAATGGAAAAATCAAAAATGTATATTTGTTCATAAATGGGAATGCAGATATCTTACATCCAGTTCACACCATCATCAACTCAATGGACTAGTAGAAATAAATTTCCAAACAGTGAAGAATTTTATGAAAAAGTGCAATAATAAACATTATGAGAATCATCTGCTCACAATTTTGGAATATATGATACTCCACTGCAAGGGACTCCACATCTCAGCATCTCAACTGTTAATAGACAGTGCCTTTAAAGCAGGCTGCCTACTTCAACCACATTGCTGATGCTTAAAAAAATAATACAAAGTAAAGGAAATGCAGGCAAGAAATGGCAAGAACTCAGCAGATATAATAAATACTACTGTGACAGAAACTGGAGAAAACTACAAGACTGACAGGTTGGAGACAAAGCATCCAAAGGCCACAGTGAAGTTCTCAGCTTAAAGTGTAAGTAGTTGTTAAAACAGCCAAACCAAGACCCTTTATAGTTCATGGAGTACACTGAAGAGAAGTGAAAGACTTTTGTATAAGACAAATATATCAAAGATATAGATAGGTAGAGCTGCAGCCAGAAGTGTTACAAACAAATAACATCGGACAAAATTAAGATCTCAGTAATTCAAAATCTACAACATCCTCTACAGGGTGCCCTTTCCATCTATACATAACCCAGTCTCAGTACCGAGTCAGACTGGACAATCCTGATTTTCCTTCCACAGAGTTATAATAACAAAGATATTCCATGTCTTTTCCCCTTATGTACCACAACAGTCTGAACTTCTGAAAAGTTTCATTTTCAGTGTGCCCAAAGTTTAACTTAGAAGGACAAATGCTTAGTTTACAGGATTTCTCTTTCAGCCTGTTTGGTATAGATACAAGAAAAAAGGATTCTTAGGTTCAAAGAAAGCAGATTATACAGCCCCCCTGAATATTCCTAGAGTTGTATATCACCTGACCCTTGCATTTTGTCAATAGCTCAGTCACAATGGTTTAAATTCTACTACCCCACCATGGAGTATGACATATACTCATGTAAGTGATCATATTGCTGTCACCTAGTAAATACAAGCTGGCACATCTGGATCCCATTCCTAGTCACAAGTTGCCCACTTTCAGTTACACACTGGTAGCATCATTATTCCCCACTCCATAGTAAGGACTGCAGCTAACCAGCTGTCTTGCTCAGGTTCCTAACATTAGCCATTAACACTCCTAATCCACTCCCTCGGGGTTTTCTCCTTGTACAGTGGTCCCTAACTTTAACTACTCATCAGTGGAAAAGTGAGGTGCCTCTACATTTATAACCTCTGCAATGAGTTCCTGAAATGTTTGCTTAAAGACGAGACTTCACTCATTACTTAAGTAAAGCTAGTACCTAACAGAAAATATGTTTTGCTCTAATATGTTAGCATTATTCAGTGAAATACTTATTAGACTATTTTATCTTGTTTTCTGACCTGATAATTTTAGAGTGCAGGTAGAACTTTAAAAATGGTAACCATTTCCACAGGTGTCTGCAAAGATCTACAATTATAACAGACTTTTCTGACAACTTCCTCAATTCTGTATCCTTCACTGTACGTTATAATGTACATCATGAGATAAGGATATGTCCTACACTGAACACTCTAATGTACTCACGAACTGAGGATATGTACTGCACTGTACATTCTAATCTACATCATGAGCTGATCTGTACTGCTCTGTACATTCTTATGTACTCATGATCTGAGGATATGTATTGCACTATACATTCTAATGTACATCATGAGTTGATCTGTATTGCACTGTAGATTCTAATATACATCATGAGCTGAGGATGTGTACTGTACTGTACATTCTAATGTACATCATGAGATGACGATGTGTACTGCACTGTACATTCTAATGTACATCATGAGATGAGGATATGTGCTGCACTGTACATTGTAATGTACATTATAAGATGAGGATATGTCCTGGACCTCCTGATAACCTTGAGAAGTACCTACATAGATCTACCCAGAGTCACTTCTAGAGCTCCCCGTGTTCACTTGAATCATTATAAAACAAGTAATGCTTTGCCATTTTTTAAATAGAAATGAAATACTGGTACACATCAAAAATGAAAAAAAAACAAACAAAACAGAAATGCATTTATGCAAATCCCCCATGTGTATCTAGGTGGGCTTTACCACTCCACTCCCTTACTTAAGTGCTGTAACTGCACAATTACAGAACAGTGAAAAAAAAAACAGAATCCTTTAACTAACAGTAGTCTTGCTTAAGTCAAGATACCACTGTGCCTAAATACGTCTCAAAAAATCAATTAGCCATTTCAATGAAAGATAATTTGTTCAGTGGAAGAAAACCAATCAAGTTCCAAACATAAAAACACATCTTGACCCCACATAGGATAACCACATTCTGTACTACCTCCATCCATAGCCATCTTTGTTTTCTCTGTCATTCATAACTAACTCCATGATGACTTAATTATCCAGTGCTAGGTTATCCTTTCTTCTGTCCTAGCAGTTTTCAGTTATGTACAGTCATTTATATTCCTTCTCTTAAAGGACCGTTTCCATTACTGGTGTGTCCCTCTCTGCCTTAAAACCTTCATCCTGTCACCATTTTCTTTGTTGGTCTTCAATCAAAATGTACTTTTTAAACATGAAGACATGAGCTGGAATTTCAAAAGAAGCATATTGCTGTCAGCACTATGTGGGCAATGCCACAGTGCCCAGTAGCATGATGGTCATACAGTGTAAATCATTTGAATGAATAAGCAAAATGGAACAACATCTCACTAGTGGTTCATTATCTTGTCTCTGAATAAAACACTGCACAGTTATAGGTAACTATGATAATATTTGCAGTGCACACCAACACAACACAGTTGCACAGGTACCTACAAGCAGACACACACATACGCACACACAGATATTGACACTCATGCACATTCACTTACACCTCCAGATACATACACATACGCGCGCACAGACATACACACATACACACACACACACACACACACACACACACACACACACACACACACACACACACTGAAATGAGCATACACACACACACACACACACACACACACACACACACACACACACACACACACTGAAATGAACATATACACATACACACACACGCAGCAGCATACAGCGCTGCGCAGACACACGCACAGATATTGACACTCATGCACATTCACTTAAACCTCCAGATACGTACACATACGCGAGCACAGACATACACACATACACACACACACACACAGACACACACACACACACACACACACACACACACACACACACACACTGAAATGAGCATACACACACACACACACACACACACACACACACACACACACACACACACACTGAAATGAGCATATACACATACACACACACACACACATACACACACACACACGTGTGCGCGCAGACACACGCACAGATATTGACACTCATGCACATTCACTTACACCTCCAGATAGTTACACACACACACACACACACGCACACACACACACACACACACACACACACACACACACACACACACACACACAAGCACGCTCATATATTGAGACAATTACATTCATGCCCCTGTATACCTCCATCACACACACACACACACACACATACACACACACACACACGCACGCACACACACCCACAAACACACACACTGAAACAAGCATACACACATACACATACACACACACACACACACACACACACACACACACACACACACACACACACACACACACATGCAGCGTTACAGTACTTATCTCTCACAGGACTAACAGCCCAGCTTCTGTCATGGAGCTTAATGGGTGTACACCATCAACAGATATTGTGCACTTTTTTCTCCTTACATTCCATATAATTTGGTACTCTTTAAACAATGCTACTGCACTATTTTGATTCTGGTGGAAAGTTCTGGAGGGGCTCACTCAGCTAATTAGCATTAGCCACCCCTGGATTGCAGCATTTGCATGTAGCCTTCGCCTATCAGACTAGTGTAGCACTACAGACTTGCCCCTTCTAACTGCCGTAGCACTACAGTGATTTCTGAAATGCTTTGGTATACAGGATTGTGCAGTGCATTATGTGACTTTGAATCCAGGCTAACATATGAATTTATGTTAAAAGGTGTAGTGAGGCTACCAATAAGTAGGCGAACATCAGTAGAGGCGTTTAATCATGGAAACATGATGACCTTAAGCAACCCGCAGTATGTGTTACAAAATAGTATTGATCTCAGAGATTGTGATACAATACAGTAAAATGGGAAGAAACTAGCAAATATGAAAGATGGCCAGGCATATAACAACTTAATTAGTAGTCACATTTACATTAAAGCATTAAGGATCGTATGGTTATCTGTTCTTATTTACTGTCTTGGGTCTTAAAATGATATTAATCATGTGTATCTATATATATATATATATATATATATATATATATATGAATTTGATCTATCAATGTGCACAGGTAGGTAATCAATTGTGACGTATCGAAATAACAACCAGTCACAAAATGATCAGTTAACTAAAACCCTACTACTAACTTCAGACAGTTTATCTGAATAGTGGTAGTGTTATAGAAAGTTTTTTTCCTAAGGTAAAATGTAGGGTTAGGGACTGGGTAGTGTTGGTACCCATTTGTAAGGATGGGCAGGAGCAGGGATGGGTACTGTTCTCTGCAGAAAAGGTACAGGGGCTTGTTTCATGTATAAAACAGGGCTCTTGGTGTTAATTTGTTTTATGATTCTCTCTTTCAAAAGAACTGCTTTTGCCTTCAAAAATTTAAACTGTCACTTTTAGACCTTGCAGAGATTTTTTTTAGCATTTTGTTGTTCTTTTTTTTTTGCTAACTGAACCCACCACAGTCAGGAAATGTGAGGAAAGTGTGCATATGATGAAGGGATACAAGTGCTGACATCTTTATCCAATACTTGTATGCCACAAAATAAAGCAGAAAATATTTATGAAAAACTGGGAAAAACACCAAATTAAATAAATAAATAAATAAAAAATGTCTGACTGTGTTTCTTCTTAGGATAGTTCGTATTCTTTGTATCAGTTTATCTTGTTGTAAATTCGCTGTATCACTTATATGAAATGCAGTTCTTTCAGGCATACATACATACTTTTCAGTATAATAGACTTACTCTATAATCTCTGCTGAAGAGTCAAAACGTCCATCATAATCGTAATCAAACACTGGGCCACTTACTACATTTACCCCATTGTACACTGTGGCATACTTCATCAGCACCACATTCTGAAAGTAAGTCCAGATTTCTAAAAATAAGAATAAATTAATTTAGATGTTTTAACTGAATGTTTAGTTTGAGACAGAAGTACAAAAAAAGTAGCATACAGTGAAAAATATATTTATTAAATGCAAAAAAAAAAAACTGCTATCATACTATTTACTCTGACAGTCTACACAAAATTTAGCTCTCAAATATTAATGCAGAGGAATATTACACCATAACCCTCCAACTAAAAAGCTGTGAAAGAAAATTATGTATTAGCCATGGAAGGATTTTATTTATGAGACAACATGAACCTGGGTAGACAGAAGACAATGGGATATTGATAAGGTAAAGAGTATAACTGTCAAGTGTTTATGTAGTTGTTTTCCAAGTAACAGTAGATGCTGTCAGAGCATTTGGCTTTGTAAAGTAATTTATATGACTAATACAGCTATGTGGAAGTGAGGACAAGGGTGTAGCTAGGCATACTCAGTGTACTCAGATGAGTACATTTTTTTCTGAGCATCTCTTTAAAATGTCAGTACTCAAAAAGCACAGAATGTTTAGAACCGTGCAATAGAATACTTGCAGTATAGAGGCATACAAAGAATTCATGTGCAAGAGGAATACACCCCTAAACCTAGCTTTTTATGGATATAAATGGTAACTGCTGAAATAGTTTGCCTGAGGGTTGAGTAAATTTTTTTTAAGTTATAGGTGGGTAGTGGGGGCAGCAACATTAGGTCTGAGTATAAAATATAAATCTGTGACTACACCCCTGAGTGAGGAGGTGACTAAATTCTAACCAACCAACTTATTGAACCAAAAGGCATTGACGGGGAAGATGCTTAAGACCGGCAGTAAACTAAAGAATGCATTATAAAGTTGTGGGGGAGTTTAGGGTGGTACAAACATGTGACGCATGCAAATAAGTTGGACGCAGGTTAAAACTGACATTAAAACTCTGTTTTTTTCTTTCTTTTTTTACTGTTAGCAATGATTTTGCTCTGTATAATGTATCTAATGTGTTGCTGTTTGTTGTAGCTGTTTTCTGTATGTAAGAGTAGAAAATTAACTGGTTGTTAAAAGTTAGTCCAAACATTATGGTCAAGTCAACATAAGTGAATAAGAATGCTATTGAGGAAATATTAAGAGTTGTCATCATAGAGAAAGAAGGATAGAAGGTTACAGGGTGAAGAATGTGTGGAAATTAGTTTCTGAGTGGAGTCAATGAAATGGCTACAGAAATGTTGGACAATTGCATGGTTATCTAACTGTGGAAAGAAGAAGGTGGTATGAAAGTGACCTAGGTACAGCAGTTTGTCAGTAGACTTCCAGAACTTACTCATATTGTTTGTATGGTGCAATTACTGAGTTGTAAAATAAGATTTTTTGCTTGAAATGATGGCATTTTGACTTGAGGTTTCAGTTTCATGAAATTTGTTGTAATATCTTGGGTCCCAATTTCTATGATACAGGCCCCAGAACCCGTTTCTATTAAACATTAACTGGCAGAGAATTTGAATGGATACAGTCTAACAAGGTACCATAGACTATGATTCTGATTACAGAAGTTACAAATATCTAATCTAGAAAAAGTAGTCATGTAAGTAAACTTACCATAATGTTAGATGTTTGAATGATCACTGCTACAGAAGCCTTAGCTATATGTGTTATATCCACCCAAGGATATAACAGCCGCACAACTTCCAAAGCTTCAGGGTACCTTCTACGTGTCCAAACTGTCAGGCAGCTTGAGCTGAGCTGACTAAAAGACAAGTTTGGGTACCATGCCCTTCAGAGCTTTCCTACCAAAAAGAAACAGGCAGGCTAATCCCTTAAAGGCAATGATAGGAAGAACAAAAATAAATAACTACACCCTGGCATAAATGAAACACCAAAACATAAGTGGGATAGAGGGAGGGGCCAGCTACTGCAGCACTGATCATTCAAACATCTACCATTATGGTAAGTTTACATATACAACTGTACTACATTTACCATATTGATCACTGCTGTAGTAGCCTTAGCTATATGGGTAGATTACCCTAGCTTGCTAAATTTGGGAGGTGGAAGGAGAAGAGTCCTGGAGCCCCTTCTTTCAAAGCCTGGTCTAGACCTAGAGAAGGAATTGAGCTTATATTGCATTGTAAAATTATGTGCAGACGATCAAGTTGCAGCTTCTAGTCAATGTTATTAACGGGAGCAGCAACTTCCCCAAGGATATGCACAACATTCTGACAAAATATGGAAGCTTTTCCTGTCACCTGCCCCATTGCCCATTACAGAGGACATGGTTAATCTACAGACCGTAATGGCTGCAGGTGTTACAACAGAGGGGTAAAAGATGAGTGGCCTGCAGTACAACTAATGGCCACAACAGGGTTACGCACCTGCGGCTAAGGAAATTGCTAGCCTGCTTTGATGGCAAAAGCTGTTTGCTTACATATTTCTTTCTGCAGCTAAAAGAAGGACTGACTAGGGAACTGGCAGGCTGTTCCATGATCAAATCAGAAATGAAACCTCTTTCTCAGGGAAAACAAGCAGAAAAGGCCAGTAAGTTAAAAGTCACTTTTTTCACAGAAAAGACAGTAAAAAGCACTTTAAAACTCTTTGCCATTCCCACAAAGTAAAATAAACCCAAATTCCCCATAGAAAAATATTTTTGGTTATTTTAAACAACCTTTAAACTGACAAGATAAAAGAGAACTCCTGCTTAAAAGTACAGAACAATCTCATGACAGTTCATTAAAACAAAAACTCCAAGCTTTAAAATAATTTTCAGAAGAGGAAAGGATCAATAATAAGCAAAATTATTAAATGGAAGGTTTCTGTTAAGATCAGGGAAGAATATTTGACAAACACTAGGTAGGATTTTTGCCAGGTCAAAATTTAACATTTCACAGACAGCAACATTTGATGCAGCTCTAACAGTTGTTAATGCTAGGAGCATTAATAATTTTTATTGGAAAATTTGCTATGTTTCCACAAGATTGATGTTGTTATTGTTTATGAAACATAGACTGGAATCCAGTTCTGTCGTGGTATAAATGTTTTTACTGTAACAGACATTCTGACAAAAAATCAGGAGGAGATGTTATGACATGGATTAAAGATATTTATGAGACCTGTGATTATTACATGTTCAGTGATAACACCAATACTATAGATTGTGTGACTGTGACAATAAAGACAACCCTAGAGCATATAAATGAAGTTTGGGACATCTTCATGGGGGTGGGTTAGGTCGATATTAGGGGGAGTTAAGTAGGCTGGGGAGGTGAAAGGGTTAAGTGGAGGCAGGGATGGTTGGGAGGAAATGAGATAATGAAGGGGAGGGGCTTAAGAGGTTTAGTCTAGTGTAGTTGGGTTAAACAATCACATTTTGGCGTGAACTTGCTACAGGCAAGCTTATGTCCACAATGACCAGTTGGTAGTGAGGGATCAGGTAGGCCTGGGATTAATAATTAGGTTTGGGTAGAGCTGGATAATGATAATTTACTTCTTTTGTTTTTCTGGTGGGATAGGATTAAAGCAGGGGGAGAAAGTGATTTGTTGGGATGCAGGTGGGCAGGAGGCTAGGGCTAGTGAATGATCTCCCTGTTGTTTTGAAAGCTTGCTGTTTTGTGGCAAGCAATAACTGAATATTTTTTATTATTATTATTTTATTTTTTTTTTTTGTGATGCTCGGTGCCATGGGGTGAGTTCGAGGGGAGAGTCCTAGTTTGGAAGGGCATGGCTGGTGTCCAGATGGTGTCTGGATTTCTGGTGGCAGGGCTGGGGCTTGGAGGACTCACAGGCGACGGTTTGTGGTGTTATACGGGTTGCCAGAGTGGTGTTGCTCTTGGCGCATGCGCATCTGCGGTCAGCCTTGTTCTCATTGCCTCTCGAGGGTGCAGGATCGAAGTGTGTTGTTCTGTTGCTGGCTTTTGACTTCTGGCATGCCAGTCTGATTTGGACTTTGTAGGGTGAGTTTGTTTGCTTTTGCTTGAGGTGGAGTGATGTGGATGTTGTGATGCATCTCTACTGCAGGTAATTTTGTCTGGTTGCGTTTGGACGGTTGGGATCCACTCAGGTGGACCTGGAGCATCTGTGGAGAAGTTGAGTTGTGGCTGTGTGGATCCATTGGAGGAGTGGGGGCACAGTTCCACTGACTTTGCATCCACTCTTGTCGCATGTGTTGGGGCAGATGCAGATGACCACCAGGGTTGGATGGGTGAAATGATGGAGGGGATTTTGGGTGGAGGCATCCTCTTCTCTCATCTTGTGGGGTTGTTTCCATCTCACACCACTCTTGAATGTGCTTGTTTCATCCTCATGCAGTCATGGAGATGCCGTGGGAGAGGAGGGGTTGCAGGCCTTAGAAAAAGTTCTTTAAAACTAATGGGCATAGGCTTGCATTTTAGAAAAATGAAAAACACATTTAAGGATCCTTTTAAAAGAAGTGTTATATTTATGGTAAACATAATTTGCATCCTATATATAAAATTATTAAAGACATTAATCATCTTGAAGGTATAATTTCTTACAGATATTACTGAACTAATGGCATAATAGGCATTACTAAAGTATTATATTGGTTTTGCTGTCCATAGACCTTTTGTTATTTGTTGATTCTCACCTAGAGACTAATACCTTCAACTGATTTTACAGCAGTTATTTTAGGGGAAATGTACCAAAGTGAAGTTATCATGCATAAGTGTGAAACTTGAGAAGTTTCTCAAGTTACTGGGATAATTAAACTTGCTTCCTTTGTTTCTTATCTCTTTTTGTGCGGGTGTTTGGTTGCAGCAGATTTGTTTTGGTTTTCTGCCTGGAGTTTTGGCGGCTTCTTTGGTCTCATTTTGCCATGTTCGTCCACAGTGCTTGGGGTTGCTTCAGCTAGGTATTGCAGCCTTGGAGTCAAGGCTTGGTTCATGGGCTTGGGGAAAGCATTCGTTGCTGTGCTTGTGCAGTTGCAGTCACCGTGAGGGGCTGACCATTAATTTAAGGGAAATGGTTCTTGTCAGCATGCAGGCTGAAACGTATCTGTTCTCTGACCCATACAGTGTTGGGTCCCAAGGTAGAAACGAGGGACTGGGTCACTCTAAAAAAGTATGGCTGGGTGTTTCAGTAGGAGGAGAAATGGTTGCTGAGGGAAAGCGAGCTTGTTGACTGAGTCAGTGAACTGAAGGGGAGTGGGGCCGGTGAAACGGTTAGAGTTGTAGGCCTACAGCTGGCTCTCGGGCTCCAGCTGCACCCCATTAGTTGTTGTATGGTATGTCTGCATTGTAGGTAGTCTGTACATGCCTGTAGATAAATTGCTTCAATGAGCACGCATGAACAGTAGGAGCGTTTTGCTGTTTCATAGTGTAGTCTACATGTTGGTATGTGAGCTTAGCGTAGCGTGCAATATGGTTGTTATATTTGCTTTTATTTGGAGCTTTGCTATGAAAGAAGTGAGTGCACACCTTTTCAGTTGTGTTTCAAATTAGATTGCTGGTGTAGTTGGAATATCACTTCTGGTAATATTTGTGTGACATCAGCATTGCTTATCTTATTATATTTATAGATATTGTCCTGTATGTGACTTTGACAGTTTGTGCTTCATTTCAGTAAAAGTGTGCTTATATATTTATTCTTTGATTATGTTCTGAAATACTGATGAAATTGGTGGCTTGAAGCTTTTGGGTTTGCTTAATTTGGGAGAAGAGGTTACTTTCTTTGCAGTGTCATCATTTATTTATTTTACAGCTGAATTCTGCTTTTGGATATTTAATTTTTAGGATGTCCATTTTAAGTACTGATACAGGGTTTCAAGTGAAAAGTGATTAGATGTAGTTGGTAGAGCAAATCAGTTTGTAGCTTAGTTTTGTTGTGAAGTTGCACATCAGGGGAGCAAAAACTTTAGTATTTGGGTATTGATTGTGAAATTAATCTCAAGAAGTTGTTTTAGTTTTCATTTCAGTTGGGTAATTAGCAGAAAGGGTTGTTGGGATGCATACCATCGATATACAATGCAGCTGTTGAGTGGTGATTGGTAAATGTTACACATCTTTAGGTTCAGATCAACTTCAAAATCAATATAAAGATGAGATAATTTCCCAGAAAGTCCTTGATACAGATTTATGCAGGATGTTCAGATTTTGCTGCACGCTTTTTCCCTCTTTTCTTTACTTCGAAGGGTGTCTTCTGACAAGTTATGGTAAAGTCTTAAGACTGTAGTCAGAAATAATGACAGGCATTTGAGTTGGGACTTCATACGATTCTGAATATCCATGCTGCCGCAACCTGTTCTATCAACCTTTTAAGTTTGTAAGCGGACTATTTAAGATGATACCTGATTGTATTTTGTAAGCTGCTAGTCAGCTATTATTAGGTTTGCTGCATTGTGTCCATTTGTTCCACATTATGTTGGTTAGTCTGCCTCATTTGGAGTTGGAAGGTTAAGAGCTAGGCAAATGGTTTTACAATATAAGTTAGCTTGGCTTATACAGGGCGCTAATGGATGTGGTATGGAATCGCAGGGTTACCCAGGTTGAGGATATTGATAGGTTCCTTCATGTGTGGGGTTTAGTTTTAACATACTCAGCTGGTAGTTAAATTTATCTCGGATGTTTGATAAGGTCATTGGAAGCATAGCTTCAGTTATGGCTGCTTTGTTATGGATGTGAGTGGTGGTGGTACATTCCTTCCCAGGTTGGCAGGATAGGTTGTCCTTGAAGATGTTTTGGAATGTGTGTTATGTATCTTGGATGATTTACATGTCTTTTTCTTTCTTGCAGATGGGGTCTAGGAATGCTGCGGCTGTAATTTCAAATAGGTAGGTATAAGGTGGAGCCTTTTCTTTACATATTAGAGGGTTTACTTTTGTCCTTTTCTTTGTAGATGGTGGTGTGCCAAGTACCAGTTGTGGTGATACACAGTGAATTCACAGATGATGGAAGCAGTGGTGAGCGAGGAGGTTACACATGGAGAACACAAGTGGGCAAAAGGTACTGAAAACTGACATAAACAAGCTGGACAAAACAAATTAAGCATAGTGTTTGACAAAATCAAGAAAAGCGCCGGTTAGCTGGGGTTAACCATCCCCGGCTTCGCCAAGTCTGCTCTTCAGTTTTTCCCTTATAACTTGTCAGTCTTTCAGCCTAAAGCACTCAGACCCAAACACCTTTCAGCCCAGCACTTGTTCTAAATCTACTGCAGCACTAAGCACACAACCCCCACATCTTTCAGAAGGGACTAGTCTTTATACTTCCCTACTTATTCAGGTATGTCCAAGAGACAGCTCCCGGTGTACTCTCCAGCCTACCTGATGAGGCTGAGCATCTTGAGGCAATGCTACATCTGCCTCATGTACACAGTCAACCCTCTTCTCCTACCACCAAACACTAATATTTGCGAGAGATGCACATATACAACCAATCTAGAGGCAAAGCTCTCTCCAACCAAGACTGGAACAGACAGTCAAGAGGAGAAGGTCACAACTTGCAACACCCCACTCACAACACATAGACCAACTAAACCAACACCTCCAAAACCCACACATAGAAACACCAAGACATATACAGAGGCTCTGATTAAAAATCTAAATCTGCCTAGGCAACAGAGACCTCCAAAGCAGACACACAAGCAACTTCCTCCCACCAACACACTCCAAACAACACATAGCCCACAAACTCAGTGTGCCGCACAACCACAGCCCATAAGGCAAAACAACATACCCAACACACTAGTGATAGGTGACTCTATAGTCAAGCACACCAATGTCCCACTCACCAGGCTGGACAAAGAGAAGGTTACTGTCAGCTGCTTGTCGGTTTCCAGAATCCGCCACATAAAGCATGCACTCAGGTCACTACAAGGCAAGTACAAATATGACTCTGTCATAGTCCATGTTGATGTAAATGACCTGAGATGTACCTCCTTGGACTACATGAGAAGAGACATGGAAGAGCTCTCCGATCTTGTAGGCCAGGCAGGTATGACCCTAGCCCTGAGTTGCATCCTGCCTTCACCAAAAATGATACCACAGTACAAGGATAAGATGATCAACTTCAACAGTTGGCTAAGCTTCTGGTGTCATTCAAAGGAGATCCAGTATCTGTCTGCCTGGGGAGACATGCTTGACAGGCCACGATGCTTCACCAGAGATGGCCTGCACCTGTCACCCCTGGGATTCTGGATATTGGCCAAGGCTATTGCCACCCCTATAGTGCCTTTTTTAGGCAAGGCTCAAAAAACAAACCCACCACAATAAGAACTACAGGTAACAAAAAACTGAGGGCAATGTTACTCAATGCTAGGAGTCTTAACCTCAAAATGCACTCACTCGAGGCATTCCTGAAAATGGAGAACATCGATATCTGTGCAGAGACTGAGACCTGGTTCAAAGCTCCCGAGAGCACCCCAGCACTACCAGGCTATAATTCATACAACACGTTTTGGCCACAAAACCCAGACCAAAACACGAAGGGTGGAGGTGTGTCCATATTTATCAAGGACATCCACACCTCCAGGCTAGTTGCAAAACACAATGCCACCGAAATCATCCAAGTGCAACTAACCTACGGCAAAAATGCATTCCAAATTGTAGCTCATTATAGATCACCCACCATGACCCAGGACCCTCACTCCTCGTTCATGGAGACATTGGAAAAAATGAGGGTCTAACCAAACACCATAATAATGGGTGATTTCAACTACCGTAACAAAAACTGGGAAAACTACTCTTCTAATAACCCCCTTGCTCAACGATTCCTGGAATTTATTAACTCTAACACCCTGGATCAACTAGTCAACACTCCTACCAGGGGCAACAATATTCTGGACCTGGTCATCACCAACATGGGTGACCGGTGCTCAATGCCCAAGATCAAGTCCTCGCTTGTTAGATCAGACCATAAACTAATCACCCTAGATATCCACATCCCAACCCCACCCCCACACAAGGAAACCATCGTATAATATTTTTCCATAGTGAACTTCACGTTACTCAAAACTGAGATGACTAACTTCACAATGCCCCTGCAGATGGATAACACAGTCAATACAGTCACAACTGCTGAATCCTACACAAATACACTCTATAAGCACCTGCATGATTGCATGGATCATGCTATCCCCAACAAAAGCAAGACCCTATCCTCCAAAAAAAGGAAGCCGATCTGGTGGTCCCCTGCCATTAACAAACTCTACAACAGAAGAAACTGCTGCAAAAGAGATAAAAACCCAGGTATGGAGGAACTCACTGACGGGCCTCAGTAAGAAACTAAGATCCCTCATAAAATCCTCCAAAGCTATATTTCAAAGAAAAATTGTCACAGATTCCAAAGACAACCACAAGGCATTCTTTAGCTATGTCAAGAACCTCCGTGGCAACACCCAGATCTGCACTGAGCTACAACAGAACAGCACAAAATATACAGAGCCAACTGATATTGCCAACATATTGGAAGATAGGTTCAGTGCAAACTTTACTCCCTCCTCACCCCCCAAAGGGCCTATAACTATATCAGATGGTTGTAAAGCCCCGGTAATCACAAACACACAGGTAAAAATGGCACTCTCTAAAGCCAAAAACACAGCGCCCATGGGACTGGACAGCATCCCAGGCTACGTCTTACACAGTGAACTAGCCCCCTACCTAAAATCCATGTTCAATCAAAGCCTCACTACAGGCTATGTGCCCACATAATGGTGCACAGCAACGGTTATCCCAATCCACAAAGGAGGAACCACCACAGACCCTGGAAACTATAGACCTATTAGCCTGACAAGCCTGGTCTGCAAGGCCATGGAGTGTGTCATCATGGAACTCATAAACAAAGACATTGATAACCTCCAAACTCTGGATGCTACCCAATTCGGATTTGTAAAAGGTAGGTCATGTCTCCTAAACCTGGTAGACTTCTTTGAAACAGTTACTATGGCCATAGACAAGGACAAGGTAGTCCACACAGCCTACCTGGATCTTGCTAAAGCCTTCAACACTATCCCTCATTCAGGAATCATAGATAAACTCATTAACCTTAATATAAACCCTTATGTCAGGAGATGGGTCCCCAACTGGCTCACAGACAGAATCCACACAGTAAGAGTTGCAGACTCCAGATCAGACTCCAAACCAATGACAAGTGGTGTACTCCAGGGTTCAGTCTTGGGACCCCTCCTGTTTGGTATATACTTCTCTGAAGTGCATGCAAACACCAAGGGTCTATGGCTAACCAAGTTTGCAGATGACTGCAAACTAGGTACCATTATCAATTCCCCTGCTGACGTAGACATCCTGCAAAAGGGCCTCTCCGAGACAGACACCTGGTGTCAACATCATGGCCTCAAGCTAAATTCCAAAATGTGCATTGTTATCTCCTTTGGTAAAAACACGGTACCCATGAATTACCAAATAGGGGGAATTTCACTTAACCCAGAAAGTGTGATAAGAGACCTTGGAACCCAAGTGGATAGTAACCTCTCCTTTGATAACCACATTGCTACAGTGGTCAGAAAATCTTTCTACTTGGCCCACCTAATCACAAAAGGGTTTGCATCCAGGAATAAGGAAGTCATAATTCCCTTCTCCTCATCACTTGTCAGACTCCCTCATTGAATACAATGCCCCATTTGGGATGTACCTCACAAGACACCTACAACAACTTGAGAGGCCCCAAAAGTACCTCACCAAGAGGATTGCTGGCCTCAAACAATTGCCCTATGCCGACCAGCTCAAGAAACTCAAACTCTACTCTGTTGCATACCACTTACTCCAAGGAGACCTCTGTCTGACATACAAAGCTATGTCAAACCCGGAATTGCTGGACATGCTCCACTTGAAGTAATCCCAATCTCCCCGATCCACACACTCTAGGGACCTAAACCTCACCGCAACAATAAATATGTCATGCTGGCAGGATAGATTCTTGTCCCAGAGATTTCCCATGCTCTGGAACAAAATTCCCCATCCACATCAAGCAGAGCTTATCATTAGCATTATTCAAGAAAAAACATTGGTAAGTGGATGGGTGATAGGAAGTTCACCCCTGGGATTATGTCTGGGGCACTGCTCGATAGAGGATTAGGAATTTAACAATACACAGGTGGCAGAAGCCAATACACTGTTGACTAGGCTTGTTTTGGCCCTCAGGCTGATAGCCTAGTACATACCTATGAACCTATATAAAGATATTGAATATAATAGGAAACCTTTTTATAGATACATAAGATGTGGAAAAAGTAAAGACATACAAATTGATAAACTGCATATAGATTCTAAAATTTTTTTCTCAGACACAACAAATGGCACCAGAAATGGGGTGAAAAGTTGTGCTAGTGACATCCAGGTAACTGCAGAAAATGGAATCAAATCAGATTATATTGAAAAAAGAACTACACAAACTGGATCCAAACAAATTACATGGAGGCGATAGAATTAGTAATAATGACCTGTGAACACTTCCATAAAAACTTACAGTGCCATTATATCTATTATTTACCAGGTCATATGAATACAGGGAGATTCATCAATATTGGAGACATCTGATTATTAAACATGACTTTAAGGGAAAGGAAGTAGGACAAACCCAGAGTCATATAAACCCTTAAGTCTAGTTTCATGTTGTGGAAAAATAATGGAGAAGGTAATATTGAATAAGTTATTGTCAGAATTGGAGAGGTTGGGACTTGAAACCATATATCAGCATGCATATGTTGAAAATAGTTGTATTACCACTTGTAACATGATGTTCTATAACAATATAATAACAGCTATGAATGAAAAATTGTGCTGTCATGTAATTTATATAGATTTAACTTCAGCATTTGACAGGGTCATACACTAAACACTGATCAATAAATTAAAACAAC
Source organism: Protopterus annectens (assembly GCF_019279795.1). Lineage (NCBI taxonomy): Eukaryota > Metazoa > Chordata > Ceratodontiformes > Protopteridae > Protopterus > Protopterus annectens. The sequence continues at coordinate 484,271,678 of NC_056732.1, read as the reverse complement.
TAGGTATCTATGTACTCTTGATAAAACGGATAGCTGTATGGCTTACAAATAGGATATGGGAAGTATGCGTTTATATTAGATTATTGAAATCTTCTTTCATTGACGACTTATTCATTGACCGCTATCCATCGAAACAAACTTCAACAAACACCAACATTTTTTTACAGGGTAAATAAACAATTGGTCAACATCACAACTTTGCCCTTTTCTCCACCATAGTCCAATCTTGCAGTTGTTATATATAATATTGGGAGTGTGGGTGGCACAGCCCCTCACAATGGGGGGTGTGGTGGCAAATCCCCCCCCCACTTGGGTGTGTTTGATTTAGTGGGATGTGCATTTAGGTGAGGTAGTGGCCAATTGGTTACTTACCCTGTAATAAATGTCTATGTTCGCTGAAGTTAGTTTCAATAGATAGGGGTCAATGAATAAGCCATCAATGAAAGAAGATTTTGATGATCTAATATAGACCCGCAACTATCATACAGCAATTGGGCAGGTGAAATTCGTGATTACAGTCAGCGTGTCCCACAGGTCTCTGTCCTAGGGCCTTACTTGTTTAGATTGTTTCTTTCAGACCTAATTTTTACACCTGAGGTGTTCTGTAGTCTATATACAGATGACCTGAAATTGGGTAAACTGATTACATGTGTTACAGACAAGGCATGTCTGCAAAAAAACGTGACTAAATCAACCATTTGGGCACAGGAGAATAATATGGTGAGGAATACATCAAAAACTAAACATATGAGATTTGGGTGACATAAATTGAAAAGTGAATATTTAATACAGCAGACAGTGATTGAAACTGTAGATTCATTTAAGGACCTGGGTATATGGGTAGATCCAGTTTGAGTTTTTCTAATCATATCAACCAATTGGTAAATGATAGTTATAGAACTATAGGTTGTATAAAATATTTGTAAAGTCTAGGAAATCAGAAAGGATGAAGTCATTGTTTGTTAGTTACATTAGACCCAAACAATATGGAAACTCTATAAGAAAACAGGCATGAGTAAACTGGAAAGAGTACAGTGGAAATATACCAAAGGCATCCACGGATGTGAACATTTAAGTTATTATGAAAGACTGAAATATCTGAACTTGTACAGTGTCTCTTACAGATATCTAAGAGGAGATATTATTCAGGTATATAGGAGAGACAACTATCTCTGGGAATGTTTTGGGTCATAAAAAAGCACTAGAGAATCATCAAGAAATTGAGGGCCCTCATCAAGTCAACTAAAGCGAATTTAGAAAAGAAAGTTGCCAAGGATGCCAAGGATAACCATAAGGCCTTCTATAGCTACATCAAAAACCTAAATGGCAATGCTCAGGTCTGTTCTGAGCTAATACAAAATGGAACAAAATACACTGACCCTTCTGACATTGCCAACATCTTGGCTGACAGGTTCAGTGCAAATTTCTCCCCCCTCCTCACCACCTACAGGGCCTATTACCATTCCAGGGGATTGCGTAAGTCCAATTATTACTAATACATTGGTTAACAAGGCTCTATCTAAAGCTAAAAACACTGCCTCCATGGGACCAGATGATGTCCCAGGCTGTGTCATACGCGAGCTCCAAAAGGAATTAACCCCGCATCTTAATATCCTGTTCAGTCTCAGCCTTTCCACAGGATATGTGCCCATAGAATGGTGCACGGCAATGGTGGTCCCGCTACACAAGAGTGGGGCCACAACTGACCCTGGGAACTACCGACCAATAAGCCTGACCAGTCTGATCTGTAAGGCTATGGAGCGAATCATTATGGAACTCATAAATGGAGAGACTGGGAACCTCCAGTCGATGGACCCCACACAGTTCGGCTTCGTCAAAGACAGATCATGCCTCCTGAACCTGGTGAATTTCTTTGAGACAGTTACTCACGCTATAGATAAGGGAAAGGAGGTACACATGGCTTACCTTGACCTTGCTAAAGCATTTGACACCATTCCCCATTCAGGTATTATTGATAAGCTCATCAGCCTGGGCATAAACCCTTACATCACAAGATGGATCGCAAACTGGCTCTCAGACAGATGCCATAAAGTAAGAGTAGCGTGATCTATGTCCGAATCCAGACCAGTAATGAGTGGTGTGCCTCAGGGCTCTGTCCTGTGGCCCTTCCTGTTTAGCATATACTTCTGAGAAGTACAGGCAAGCACAGAAGGGCGGTGGCTGACTAAGTTTGCGGACGACTGCAAACTGGGTGCTATAATAGAGTCTCCGGCTGACATGGAGATCCTCCAGAAGGGCCTAAATGAGACTGATGAATGGTGTCAAAGCCATGGTCTTAAGCTAAATGCAAAAAAATGCGTAGTAATCCCCTTTGGAAAAAACAGAGTACCCGCAAACTACAACATAGGAGGTAATCCCCTGAAATCTGAAGAAGAAATAAGGGATCTATGGACCCAAGTAGATAGTCAGCTTTCCTTTGATAACTATGTTGCCAAAGTGGTTAGAAAATCCTTCTATGTGATCCATCTGATCACGAAAGGGTTCGCATCAAGATCTAAGGATGTAATGGTGCCCCTCTACTCTTCCCTCATCAGACCCATTATTGAGTACAATACACCAATTGGAATGTACCTGGCTAGACATCTCCAGCAGCTGGAGAGACCACAGAGGTACCTAACCAAGAGGATTACTGGCCTCAAACAGTTGCCCTATGCAGCACGATTGAAAAAGCTAAGACTGTTCTCTGTTGCATACTGCTTTCTCAGAGGCGATCTCTGTCTAATGTACAGAGCCATGTCCAACCCAGAATTGTTGAACCTGCTCCATCTTAGCAAAACCAAATCTACTCGAGCTACACGCTCTAGGGATATAAACCTCAACACAACAATGAATAGAACATGCTGGAGGGATAGATTCCCTTCACAGAGACTTCCCTTACTATGGAACAGGGTCCCGATCTACATAAGACAGAGCCCCTCACTATCACTCTTCAAGAGGAACCTGGATGAGTGGATGGGTAACAGAAAGTTCTCACCAGGGATCACACCAACAGCACTACTAGATAGGGGCCAAGGGTGCTAGCTGCTAGTACAAGGGTCTAGGGAACTACTAAAGGGGCGGTGAATACCGCACAACGTGGCTGGGCTAATATATGCCTTTGGGAAGATAGCCCAGTACCAACCAATGAACCTATGAACCTATCAGACAACCTATGTAGCAGATTCTATAGGAATGAAAAGTGTACTGGCTGGTTCTCTGAGAGAGCATACACTATCAAATTACATTAAAGCAAGTACTAGCTTAGATATTTTTAAGAACAGCCTGGACACTTATTACGGGAACACGCATTTTGGTATATTGGCAGGCTAGAAAGGCATTAATGCCTGTGCTTGTATGTATGTAGCATGCAAATGCCTTTCTAGTCATTCCAGAGTTCAAAATGTCAACCTATATTGTTCCTTTTCCCTCTTCTTCTCTCCTGTTCTTTATAGTAACTGTAGATCTCAAAAATGCATATCAACATATTCTAATTCACAAAGACCAGGAGTACCTAAGATTGTTTGTGTCTGGGTTACATTTTCAGTTTACAACCTTGCCTTTTGGACATTCTACAGGCACAGGAGTATTTACAAAATACCTAGCTGCAATAGTTGCATTCTGCAGAATTTAAGGAATCAGTATTTACCCTTACTTGAATGATTGCCTCACTTCTGCAGAGTCTGCTCAGCACACTCAGGCATCCTTCCTTTCATCATAAATTTATTTCAAAAATGGTTTCAAAGAATAAACCTTTGGATTTTACTGGCTTTTGTTGTTCTTCAAAGAAAGTCTTCCCTAGTCTTATTTCACAGGTTAACATTTCTGGGATGCCTTCTGGACACTTTCTTATAATGGCATACCTCCCTCCAGAAAAAGTTTCCTCTAACCATCTACAGTTTTCTAAACCTGTCTCACCAGTCAATTTCCATAAGAGATGTTCTCAGAATTCTAGGCTACATGGCACTTTGGAGTGATTAAGTATCAATTTTCTGTACTTTCTTGCTGTACTTAACTGTTTTCTGCCTAAATGCAGATTTCCAGTGTTTATTGTGATTTAAAAGCTTGTTTTTTTCACATATTGTACTTATTTGACTGCCCGTACTTTTAAAAAGTTTTTTGTTTAAATAATTTAACTGTTGTAGGCTACACACTAAAGTGTGATAGCCTTTTCTGATCGTTTGTAGTTGTTTAAAGCTGCTTTAAATGTATCTTTTACTGTTTTTGCCTTATCTTTTCAAAAAAACAAAAAAAAAAGTCCTTGTTTTCCTCCTTTCTAAGCTAGTATAGTCCAGTTTTCAGGCTAGTGCTGAATTCAGGGCTGTGATACTAGTTTCTGTCCTGCCCATACCTTACCTGGATAGAAGGAAGTTTCTCTGTTCACCTGTGAGAGAGGGGAGCTTTGAGCAACCTATCTGTCCCTGGGAGAGTGGTTCCAGCCCAGAAGTTAGTAGTTTATTGGACATTTTGGGCAAATTTCTATCTCTTTCATTTCCCTACTATAAAAACCACATTTGCATGGTTTTGTGCACTGGGCAGCGCCGGTTAGCTACTGTTAAATTATTCCCGGCTCCACTAAGTCTCCTCTTCAGTTTTTCCCTTGAAACTAGTCTAACTCTCAACCTAAGCACTCAGAAAGCATCCTACAGCCCAGCACTTGCTCAGACCTAATAGCAAGCACTAATATACCCTGACACTGATTGCCCAGCAGGGCAAGGCTCTTTATTCACCGCATCACCATCCAAGCAACTAAGCAGCTCACCCAACTATTCAGGCATGACCAAAGGGCAATTTCAGTTGTACTCTCCAGTCCAGCTGGTGAATCTGGGTATCCTGAGGCAATGTTACAACTGCCTCATGTACACAGACAACCCTCTCCTCCTACCACAAAACACTAACATATGCGAGAGATGCAGTTTTACAGCCAAACTGAAAGCTAAGCTGTCTCCACCCAAGACTGGAACAGACAGTCAAGAGGAGAAGGTTAACACTTGCACCACACCTCCAGCTGCACAAAGACCTACTAAAACAGCACTGGCAAAAAATACACATAAATACGCAAAATCATACTCGGAGGCTCTAAATAAAAACCTGCAAAAGCATCAGAGACCTCCAAAGCAGACACCCAAACAACCTGCACCTCCCATCACAAACCAGGCAAGACATAAAACACAAAATCAGTGTGCTGCACAATGACAGCCCTTAAGGTGAAATAACATACCTAACACACTAGTAATGGGTGACTCTATAGTCAGGCAGACTGATGTCCCACTCACTAGGCTGGACAAGCAGAAGGCTAGTGTTAGCTGCCTGTTGGGAGCTAGAATCTGCCACATAACACAAGCACTTAGGTCACTCAAGAACAAGTACAAATATGACTCTATCATTGTTCATGTTGGTGTGAATGACCTGAGACGTACCTCCCTGGACAACATGAAAAATGACATGGAAGAGCTCTCTGATCATGTAGCCCAGGCTGATATGACCCTGACCATGAGTAGCATCCTGCCCTCACCAAGAATGATACCTCAGTATAAAGAAAAAATTATCAATTTCATCAATTGGCTAAGCTTCTGGTGTCATTCAAAGGGGATCCAGTGTCTGTTAGCCTGGGACGACATGCTCGACAAGCCACGTTGCTTCACAAGAGATAGCTTGCACCTGTAACCCCTAGGCTTTTGAATACTGGCCAAGGCTCTTGCTGCCTCCATAGTTTCTTTTTTAGGCAAGGCTCAAAAGTCAAACCCAACTCCGTAAACATCACGATTAACAAAAAAACTGAGGGTTATGCTACTCAATGCCAGGAGTTTAAATCTCAAAATGCACGCGCTCAAAGCACTCCTCAGTATGGAGAACGGCAAAATCTCTGCAGTAACTGAAAGCTGGTTCGAGGCTCCAGAGAGCACCCCAGCACTACCAGGCTACAACTCATACCACACGTTTCAGCCACAGAACATGAACAGAAACACAAAAGAAATGGGTGTATCCATATTCATCAAGGATACCTACACCTCCAGGTTAGTGGCACAGCATGATACCTCTGAGATCATCCATGTGCAACTAACATCAGGCAAATCTGCAATGCAAATTTTGGCCTGCTACAGATCACCCTCCGTGACCTAGGACCACCACTCCACCTTTCTGGCGACACTGGAAAACATGAAGGCCCTACCAAACACCCTGATATTGGGCGATTTCAATTACCCTACCATTCCCCCCTTGGTGTCCCCATGGGGAGATCCTCCAGAAGGGCCTAAATGAGACTGATGCATGGTGTCAAAGCCATGGTCTCAAGCTAAATGCAAAAATGCGTAGTAATCCCTTTGGAAAAAACAGAGTACCCATAAACTACAACATAGGAGGTAATCCCCTGAAATCTGAAGAAGAAATAAGGGATCTAGGGACCCAAGTAGATAGTCAGCTTTCCTTTGATATGTTGCCAAAGTGGTTAGAAAATCCTTCTATGTGACCCATCTGATCAGGAAAGGGTTCGCATCAAGATCTAAGGATGTAATGGTGCCCCTCTACTCTTCCCTCATCAGACCCATTATTGAGTACAATGCACCAATTGGAATGTACCTGGCTAGACATCTCCAGCAGCTGGAGAGACCACAGAGGTACCTAACCAAGAGGATTACTGGCCTCAAACAGTTGCCCTATGCAGCACGATTGAAAAAGTTAAGACTGTTCTCTGTTGCATACTGCTTTCTCAGAGGCGATCTCTGTCTAATGTACAGAGCCATGTCCAATCCAGAATTGTTGAACATGCTCCATCTTAGCAAAACCAAGTCTACTCGAGCTACACGCTCTAGGGATATAAACCTCAACACAACAATGAATAGAACATGCTGGAGGGATAGATTCCCTTCGCAGAGACTTCCCTTACTATGGAATAGGGTCCCGATCTACATAAAACAGAGCCCCTCACTATCACTCTTCAAGAGGAACCTGGATGAGTGGATGGGTAACAGAAAGTTCACACTGGGGATCACACCAACAGCACTACTAGATAGGGGCCAAGGGTACCAGCTGCTAGTACAAGGGTCTAGGGAACTACTAAAGGGGCGGTGAATACCGCACAACATGGCTGGGCTAATATATGCCTTTGGGCAGATAGCCCAGTACCAACCAATGAACCTATGAACCTATCAGACAACCTATGTAGCAGATTCTATAGGAATGAAAAGTGTACTGACTGGTTCTCTGAGAGAGCATACACTATCAAATTACATTAAAGCAAGTACTAGCTTAGATATTTTTAAGAACAGCCTGGACACTTATTACGGGAACACACATTTTGGTATACTGGCAGGCTAAAAAGGCATTAATGCCTGTGCTTGCATGTATGTAGCATGCAAATGCCTTTCTAGTCATTCCAGAGTTCAAAATGTCAACCTATATTGTTCCTTTTTCCCTCTTCTTCTCTCCTGTTCTTTTTAGTAACTGTAGATCTCAAAAATGCATATCAACATATTCTAATTCACAAAGACCAGGAGTACATAAGATTGCTTGTGTCTGGGTTACATTTTCAGTTTACAACCTTGCCTTTTGGACATTCTACAGGCACAAGAGTATTTACAAAATACCTAGCTGCAATAGTTGCATTCTGCAGAATTTAAGGAATCAGTATTTACCCTTACTTGAAGATTGCCTCACTTCTGCAGAGTCTGCTCAGCACACTCAGGCATCCTTCCTTTCATCATAAATTTATTTCAAAAAAGGTTTCAAAGAAAGTCTTCCCCAGTCTTATTTCACAGATTAACATTTCTGGGATGCCTTCTGGACACTTTCTTATAATGGCATACCGCCCTCCAGAGAAAGTTTCCTCTTACCATCTACGGTTTTCTAAACCTGTCTCACCAGTCAATTTCCACAAGAGATGTTCTCAGAATTCTAGGCTACATGGCACTTTGGAGTGATTAAGTATCAACTTTCTGTACTTTCTTGCTGTACTTAACTGTTTTCTGCCTAAATGCAGATTTCCAGTGTTTATTGTGATTTAAAAGCTTGTTTTTTTTCACATATTGTACTTATTTGACTGCCCGCACTTTTAAAAAGTTTTTCTTTGTTTAAATAATTTAACTGTTGTAGGCTACACACTAAAGTGTGATAGCCTTTTCTGATCGTTTGTAGTCGTTTAAAGCTGCTTTAAATGTATTTTTTACTGTTTTTGCCTTATCTTTTCAAAAAAACAAAAAAAAAGTCCTTGTTTTCCTCCTTTCTAAGCTAGTATAGTCCAGTTTTCAGGCTAGTGCTGAATTCAGGGCTGTGATACTAGCTTCTGTCCTGCCCATACCTTACCTGGATAGAAGGAAGTTTCTCTGTTCACCTGTGAGAGAGGGGAGCTTTGAGCAACCTATCTGTCCCTGGGGGAGTGGTTCCAGCCCAGAAGTTAGTAGTTTATTGGACATTTTGGGCAAATTACTATCGCTTTTATTTCCCTACTATAAAAACCACATTTGCATGGTTTTGCGCACTGGGCAGTGCCGGTTAGCTACGGTTAAATTATTCCCGGCTCCACTAAGTCTCCTCTTCAGTTTTTCCCTTGAAACTAGTCTAACTCTCAACCTAAGGCCTCAGAAAGCATCCTACAGCCCAGCACTTGCTCAGACCTAATAGCAAGCACTAATATACCCTGACACTGATTGCCCAGCAGGGCAAGGCTCTTTATTCACCCCTCACCAACCAAGCGACTAAGCAGCTCACCCTACTATTCAGGCATGACCAAAGGGCAATTTCAGGTGTACTCTCCAGTCCAGCTGGTGAATCTGGGTATCCTGAGGCAATGTTACAACTGCCTCATGTACACAGACAACCCTCTCCTCCTACCACAAAACACTAACATATGCGAGAGATGCAGTTTTACAGCCAAACTGAAAGCTAAGCTGTCTCCACCCAAGACTGGAACAGACAATCAAGAGGAGAAGGTTAACATTTGCACCACACCTCCAGCTGCACACAGACCTACTAAAACAGCACTGGCAAAAAATACAAATAAATACGCAAAATCATACTCGGAGGCTCTAAATAAAAACCTGCAAAAGCATCAGAGACCTCCAAAGCAGACACCCAAACAACCTGCACCTCCCATCACAAACCAGACAACACATAAAACACAAAATCAGTGTGCTGCACAATCACAGTCCTTAAGGTGAAATAACATACCGAACACAGTAGTAATAGGTGACTCTATAGTCAGGCACACTGATGTCCCACTCACTAGGCTAGACAAGCAGAAGGTTAGTGTTAGCTGCCTGTCGGGAGCCAGAATCTGCCACATAACACAAGCACTCAGGTCACTCAAGAACAAGTACAAATATGACTCTGTCATTGTTCATGTTGGTGTGAATGACCTGAGAAGTACCTCCCTGGACAACATGAAAAGAGACATGGAAGAGCTCTCTGATCATGTAGCCCAGGCTGGTATGACCCTGACCCTGAGTAGCATCCTGCCCTCACCAAGAATGATATCTCAGTATAAAGAAAAAATTATCAATTTCAACAATTGGCTAAGCTTCTGGTGTCATTCAAAGGGGATCCAGTGTCTGTTAGCCTGGGACGACATGCTCGACAAGGCACGTTGCTTCACAAGAGATAGCTTGCACCTGTAACCTCTAGGCTTTTGAATACTGGCCAAGGCTCTTGCTGCCTCCATAGTTCCTTTTTTAGGCAAGGCTCAAAAGTCAAACCCACCTCTGTAAACAGCACGATTAACAAAAAAACTGAGGGTTATGCTACTCAATGCCAGGAGTTTAAATCTCAAAATCCATGCGCTCAAAGCACTCCTCAGTATGGAGAACGGCGAAATCTCTGCAGTAACTGAAACCTGGTTCGAGGCTCCAGACAGCACCCCAGCACTACCAGGCTACAACTCATACCACACGTTTCGGCCACAGAACATTGACAGAAACACAAAAGGAGTGGGTGTATCCATATTCATCATGGATACCTACAACTCCAGGTTAGTGGCACAGCATGATACCTCTGAGATCATCCATGTGCAACTAACATCAGGCAAATCTGCAATGCAAATTTTCGCCTGCTACAGATCACCCACTGTGACCTAGGACCACCACTCCACCTTTCTGGAGACACTGGAAAACATGAAGGCCCTACCGAACACCCTGATATTGGGCGATTTCAATTACCCTACCATTCACTGGGAAAACTGCTTGAGTACAAACTCCCAGGCCCAGTGCTTCCTGGAATTCATCAACTCAAACACCCTGGATCAGCTGGTAAACTCCACTACCAGAGGTGAAAACATATTGGACCTGGTCATCATCAACATGGGCGCAAGGTGTTCCACACCGGAGGTCAACTCTTCACTGGTTAGATCAGACCATAAACTAATCACTCTGGATGTCCATACCCCACCATCACCCCCAACTAAGGAAACCACAGTAAAAAACTTTTCTAAAGCAAACTTCACATTACTTAAGACAGAATTGGTAAGTTTCATAGCCCCCACGCTAAAGGATAACGCTGCCCAAGATGCAGTAACCGTTACAAATGCACTCTATGAGCACCTACAAGGATGCATGGACCATGTCATCCCTAGCAAAACCAAGACTCACTCCTCTAAGAGAAGGAAATCAGTTTGCTGGACCCCTGCCATAAACAGGCTATACAATAGAAGGCGGAAACTAGTTCAGAAAAAAAGCAAATCCCAAGAAGGAAAGACATCCCTGATCAGTATCAGTAAGAAACTAAGGTCCCTCATGAAATCATCCAAGGCTAACTTTGAAAGAAAAATAGCCAAGGATTCAAAAGATAACCACAAATCCTTCTTTAGCTATGTTAAGAATCTAAGTGGCAACTCGCAGATATGCACTGAATTAGTGCAAAATAGCACAAAATATACTGAACCTACTGATATTGCCAACATCCTGGCAGATAGATGCATTGCAAACTTCACCTCCTTCTCACCCCTAAAAGGCCCACAACAATACCGGAAAAGTGTAGTGTCCCAAAAATCACAGATGCACAGGTGAAAACAGCCCTTTCAAAAGTCAAAAACACAGCATCAATGGAACCAGATGGTGTCCCAGGCTGTGTCTTGCATGAACTACAGAACGAACCCCCCACCTAAACAGGCTGTTCAACCTCAGCCTCTCCACAGGCTACGTGCCCAAAGAATGGCGCACAGCAACGGTTATTCCTCTCCACAAAGGATGGGCCACAACTGAACCTGGTAACTATCACCCCATAAGCCTGACTAGCCTGGTCTGCAAGGCTATGGTGTGCATCATCATGGAACTCATTAACAAAGACATTGGGAACCTCCAAACACTTGACCAAATCCAGTTTGGCTTTGTTAAGGGCAGATCATGCCTACCAAACCTGGTTGACTTCTTCGAGACAGTCACCAAGGCCATAGATGAGGGAAGGGTGGTTCACACAGCCTACCTTGACCTCACCATGGCTTTCGACACCATTCCCCACTCGGGTATTACAGAAAAACTCACCAACCTGAACATAAACCCCTACATCACGAGATGGGTTGCCAAATGGCTTACAGACTGAACTCACACGGTAAGAATAGCGGGCTCCAGGTCCGACTCTAAACCAGTCACAAGTGGTGTCCCGCAAGGCTCGGTCCTGGGACCCCTACTGTTTGGCATATACTTTTCAGAAGTACAGGCAAACACAGGAGGACTATGGCTAACCAAGTTCGACGATGACTGCAAACTGGGAGCCATAATTGACTCTCCGGCTGACACGGACATCCCCCATAAGGGCCTTACTGAGACGGAAAACTGGTTTCAAAGTCATGGCCTCAGGCTAAATGCCAAAAAATGCATAGTCATCCCGTTTGGGAAAAACAAAACACCCACGAATTACCACATAGGTGGCACTCCCCTTAATGCAGAAGAGGTAATAAGAGATCTGGGGGCCCAGGTAGATAGTAATCTCTCCTTTGAAAATCATATTGCCAAAGTAGTTAGGAAATCCTTCTATGTGGCTGATCTAATTACTAAAGGGTTTGCATCTAGAAATAAAGAGTTTATAGTGCCCCTCTACTCGTCACTCATTAGACCCATCTTAGAGTACAATGACCCATTTGGGATGTACCTCACAAGACACTTCCAACAACTGGAAAGACCACAAAAGTACCTCACCAAGAGGATTATTGGCCTCAAACATATGTCCTATGCAGCCCGACTGAAAAAACTCCAGCTGTACTCAGTGGCATATCGCCAGGGTTGCCACCTTTTAACAGGGGCAAAGTGGGACATGGGGGTGTGGTCAACAGGATAGGGGTGTGGCCAGTATGACACTGGCCACACCCCCACCACGACATCACCAGAGTTGTTAAAGGAGATGCAGTATTATAGAGGAATGGAGCAAAAAAGAGTTTACAGTTTGAAAAAGGTCAAATAGTAAATGAGGTAATGTAGGGGGCATTTTGGCCATTGAAGACTAACATTAACACAGCTTGTAGAAAATGAAATGCATTATTTTTACCACTGAACATGCCCACCACACCCCACAAGACAAAAAAATTAACCATATTCACTGAACCAAAAAACAGTAAAATGAATGAGAATGCACAGTGGATACCATAGACCTAATTTAGCTTTTGACCACAGCAGTTAAGAAATGTATGGCACTAATTTACACAGCGCAATGATCTGTTAATAAACATGCCCAACAGCAGCACTGCTCATAATCTGATTATAATGAAAACAGTAAATAAGTATGTTGAAGACATCACTAAAACACAAAATAAAAACTTTGCTACTTAGATGCAAACTACCCTGTAACATGGTTTAGCACAATCTCAAATACATTGCATTAACTTCAGAGCATCCATCCACAAAAAAAATAAATAAATGGGAAAAAAGTCCAAACATTTTAACTTTAAAACTACAATGCACAGCAGACTCCATGGGCTCCTTTTACTTCAAAACATAGCAATTAATCCAGCACAGCAATGCAATAAACAGGCCCAAGTAAAAGTAACACACCCATATTCACATTACAAGCAAAACAGTACATTTTAACCTTATTAAAAATGCATAATAAATTAAATGCACACATTTACAAGTATAAATGAAAACAATCTTGAAACAGCTTTGGCAAATTGGCAACGTGTACCTACTAGAATAATAAATGAATTACATTAACTGTTAACATTCCCTCAAAAGGTAGACTTGTACCACATAGACATGGACTTGCAGGAACAGGAAAAATTACCTAAACAGTATATCGTAACTTCCTGAAAACAGCATTATAGTGCATATTTCCATACAAAAAGTACAAACTATGCTCAAACAGTTCCTATATGCATACAGACAATACCCAGAAAAAGCTACGACAATAGAAATGCATCACACTAAGTTTATATTTCACTGCCCCCCAACAGAAACAAACAACTTCTATACACAGTTCAGCCTTTTAAAAGTAATGCTTCCAAATCATACCCCAAGCATAATAACAATTACATATACATACAGGTTTTATATCTTTAACAACTACTACTCAAAAATATCAAACTAACTACTACAGATTTCATTATTACGTACTGCACCCACCATCTGCCTTTAAACATTAAAAATTAAACCACAATATATTCCCATTTTAAACTAGTACAAAAGTCTCAAAATAACCACTGCACAGATTTAAATACTACATCCCCATCTACCACTAAACATTAAAAACTTAAATAAAGCACACTATTCCCATTTTAAATAACTAAAGCCACAAAATGCAATTATCTACTTACCACTCACAGTTATTGCTGGGCTGGCTGGCTCCTTGCTGGCTCCCTTGCTGGCTGGGCTGGCTCCCTTGCTGGCTGGGCTGGGCTGGCTACCTTGCTGGCTGGGCTGGGCTGGCTAGGCTGGCTCCCTTGCTGGCTGGGCTGGCTCCCTTGCTGGCTGGGCTGGGCTGGCTCCCTTGCTGGCTGGGCTGGGCTGGCTCCCTTGCTGGCTGGGCTGGGCTGGGCTGGCTAGGCTGGCTCCCTTGCTGGCTTGGCTGGCTCCCTTGCTGGCTTGGCTGGCTGGCTAGGCTGGCTCCCTTGCTGGCTTGGCTGGCTAGGCTGGCTCCCTTGCTGGCTTGGCTGGCTGGCTAGGCTGGCTCCCTTGCTGGCTTGGCTGGCTGGCCTGGTTCCCTTGCTGGCTTGGCTGGCTGGCTGGCCTGGCTTCCTTGCTGGCTTGGCTGGCTGGCTGGCTGGGCTGGCTCCCTTGCTGGCTGGCTCCCTTGCTGGCATGGCTGGCTGGCTGGGCTGGCTCCCTTGCTTGGCTGGCTGGCTAGGCTGGCTCCCTTGCTGGCTGGCTGGGCTGGCTCCCTTGCTGGCTTGGCTGGCTGGCTAGGCTGGCTCCCTTGCTGGCTTGGCTGGCTGGCCTGGCTCCCTTGCTGGCTTGGCTGGCTGGCCTGGCTCCCTTGCTGGCTTGGCTGGCTGGCTGGGCTGGCTCCCTTGCTGGCTGGCTCCCTTGCTGGCTTGGCTGGCTGGCTGGGCTGGCTCCCTTGCTGGCTTGGCTGGCTGGCTGGGCTAGCTCCCTTGCTGGCTTGGCTGGCTGGCTGGCTGGCTGGGCTGGCTCCCTTGCTGGCTTGGCTGGCTGGCTGGCTGGCTGGCCTTGCTGGCTTGGCTGGCTGGCTAGGCTGGCTTCAATGGTGAAAAAAAAAAAAATCAGATCTTTTGTCGGGACTCGCAGCTGCTATAGAGCTTAGGGCTCTACAGCTGCGACCTTTATGGGGCTCTTCAGAAGAAGTTCCCGCCCCTCGATGGCTGCAGCCAATTACTGTGCTGCATTACCCCGGACCTAGCAGAGAATCCCTCTAACTGCAGGTCCGGTGGTGACATTGCCGTGGAAAACCGGAAGTATTTTCGGCTTTTCCACGGCAATTTTAAATGCAAAGCGCTGCAAGCGCAAAGGGAAAACGGGACTTTTAAAGTCCCGCTTGGTTGAGGCGGGATGAGAGCACTCAAACCGTGAGTGTCCCGCTGACAACGGGACGGGTGGCAACCATACATATCGCTTACTCAGAGGTGATCTCTGCCTGACTTACAAAGCCATGTCCAACTCAGAACTGATGGACATGCTCCACGTAAAGAAATCCAAGTCAGTGCGAGCCACACGCTCTAGTGAGCTAAACCTCGCCACAACAATAAATAGAACATGCTGGAAGGATAGATTCCTATCACAGAGACTCCTCATGCTTTGGAACAAAATTCCAAACTACATTAGGCAGAACCCCTCACTAACACTCTTCAAGAGAAACCTTGACAAGCGGATGGGTAACAGAAAATACACCCCTGGGATCACTTCATTGGCTCTGCTTGACAGAGGATCAGTTAATTAATCAATCAATGGGGCAGCGAAAGCCGACACACTCTGGCTAGGCTTGTAAATGCCCTTGGGCAGATAGCCTAGTACCTACCTATGAACCTATGAACATGGTATCATGTTTTCCCATGGTACATTTAGCCACACTTCACATGAGGAGGATTTACTGGTTCTTCAGATCTGTTTGGACTCATCACCAGCATCCTCTGTCCTTACTGTTCCGGTTCTGTACTTCATCAAAAAGAAACTCCTACAGTGAGCAAAACAGATCCAGTAACACCTAGATCTCCTTCTTTCCTCCTCCATTTCAAGTCAATCTGCACCATGAACCAGCGCCCACCCCCTCAGCTCTTCAAGAAAGAAATGAAAAGCACTTAACTGTATCAGGCTGATCAGTACACTGGGTTCGGCTTACTACAGATCCATGTCCTCCCCTCCCCCCAGCTCTTCCACTGAAGTGCAAAAAAACAAATATTCCTGCTACTGGCACACCAACCAGGTGGCTAGATGCACAATACGGCCCCTTCCCTCCTGCACAGCCATTCCGCCCCGTTTCTATGCCCTTCCTCTAACCTCCTCCTTTTTATTAACATTTTTTTTGTTTTAAACTACAGCAAACTGCTTGATATAAGTGTATACCCTACACAGAGCACTACAGCACTCATGTTTTACTTAAAAAAGAAAAAAAAGGAAAATTTCTTCTTAAAAATTTATCAAGCAATTCCTACAGTTTAGACCACAAATTAAACGCTACAGCACTCAGGTTTTACCACAAAAGTCAGTATTGCATTAGAGACTGGGATCGACTGATCACACCACTCCAACACTTTTCATCTAGGGCAGTTGTACCTCTCACCCTTCACTAGCTATTCTACTGTAAAAAGACTAAACATGATTGCCTGGAAAATATGGCAACTTAGTACAATCTCTTCCTTCAGGCAACCTCCATTCCTTTGGAGCAGAAAATCATTACACTCCTTAGGCAGATCAAGAACAGACCCTCATGAATGGATTTTACACTCAGATGTTTTTTCCGGACATTGTCCACTTATGGGGAACTTTCTAAGTAGATCTGTTTACCTCCAGTCACAACAGAGAGTTTCAGAACTTCTGTGACAAGATTTCTTGGAAACAAGTCTGGAAAGCAGATACCTTTTCTTTCGCATGGTTAGGACTGTTCTATTATGCTTTCCTGCCTTTTCTTCATATTGCCACAGTCTTACTAAACACCAAGAAGAACTCACCAAAATACTGCTGGTAACTCCCTTTTGGCCCAGACAACAGTGATTCTCCTTTCTCATGCACCTGGCAAGGAGTAATTGCCAAAACCTTCCTCACAGTGTGGACTTACACAGGGCACGGGAACCCTTATGCACCCCAGCATTCTGAATCTACACCGAACTGTTTGGATGACAGGTTTTTGGTCACATTCAGGCAGCCCCTTTCAAAGGATGTGCAAATCTGCTACTAGGAAATCATTTTTGTCAAATGGAAGAGATTTCCTAGTGGGTGCCATGGCAGAGACCAAGACCAACAAAGGGAGGGGCTTTGTTGGTATTCCAGTACATGTGAATTGTTCAAATCTATCCTGTCTTACACTTCGTTACATCTTTTGACCATTTCTGCTTGGCTGGCATAAGTGAAGCAGTTCTTGGAAGGAATTTTACATATTAGACCATCTAGAAAACAGGGAGCTTCATAATGGGATCTTAATTTTGTACTGGAGAAGCTACCCTTACCTCCATTTCAACAAAGTTCCTTACTTGAAAGTCGGATTTACTTATTTAATTGACTGGTATCTGAGTTACAAGCTCTCATGTCCTCTAAAACCTTTTTTCAGAGTGACATCATTCATATAAATAAGGATGTTTCTGGGTTTACTTAAAATCAGTTTATCTATCACCCTGTTTTCTCTCTCAAGAATAACAGCAGAGGAGATAGAATTCAACAGTTGAGAGACATAGCAATGGGAGATGCTTCTGCCCCCATATATGCTAATATTGTTTTGAGGTACAGGGAGAATACCATCGTGCTTTAATTCACATTTCTCTCATTATTTGAAAAAGTATTTGCATTCTTTTATGACACTTTCATAGT
The DNA here is from genome assembly GCF_019279795.1 of Protopterus annectens. NCBI lineage: Eukaryota > Metazoa > Chordata > Ceratodontiformes > Protopteridae > Protopterus > Protopterus annectens. Next base: position 484,254,291 of record NC_056732.1, on the reverse strand, counting down.
GTGAGTGGCCAGTAAAGACAGGTTAAGTAACTTATTTCCATGTTTAGAAGCTACTACCAATTTTGGCATTTTACTTATAAGCCATCACAAACAACACAGAATCTTTAGATGTAAAAATTTATCAAAGATTGTAATACTATGGCCTACAAAGTGACAATTTTCAGAAAATATATTTTTTTCATTTATTTGCACTGTAATGGATGCCACCGTTACCATCAAAAGAAAGTGCTGGTAAAAGGGCACATTGTGGGATTTTGAGACAAATATCAGATGATGATTTTTTTCTGTTTGATTTGAATACACTGAAGAATATGTTTTTGCAATGTGCTTACCCTAGAGATTTATTAGAATAGATAGGCAAGCAAGTTCTTTTTATCAGATGGTGCACATAAGAGCTCATTATACTTATGGGCATGACAGTGAACACAATTAGTTGCCTTCTGTTTCCTTTTCAAGAGCTATAGTTTTATCTTCATATTGTGATATAAGTGCATTTAAGAATATTATTAAAACACTTAGAAGTATTTTATTTTGCCAAAAGCCTAAATATGTGATTAAGAGACGCCCCAACATTTGTTTTTAAACATAATAGAAATATACGTTTATATGGAAGAAGGAGAAATAAAACAAGCCAAAGACCTCATTGTATATTTAAATAAAAAAGCTGTTATATTTATGAAGTCCCTGAAGTAACAATTTTAAACAATACATATAACATGAAAAGTAAAATGCATTTTAACTTTACACAACAGACTCAGTATATATTGTTATCTGTATGAACTGTCATTCTTCTTATATCGGGAAGACAGAACTATCTTTATGTTCATGCATTTATGAGAATAACTATGGCATTAAACAAGGAGATACTGTCAACGCCTTTGCAAGATGCTATGTATTGTAAAAACTTTTTAAAATTTTTTATTTTTTATCATAGAACAAGTGTCATGTAAATGGGAGCAGTTTGGATGGTTAAATGTGTTTTGGTCAAGTTCTATACCATCAATCACAAGTGGTCAGGTTACCATATATTGACCTGTTGAAGAACAGTAGATGAACTTGTTATTCACTGCAGGACCTATGTTAAAACTCATCTGCAGAATTCACTGGTGTAAGTTTCACTGAAAAATGTTTGACGTGCTGTGACATAATGGAGTACAGTGTGACAGAAATATATGTTATCATACACATATTATGTACAGATTATGAGGTATTGTGCATTCTATTAGTTATTTAAGATTAATCTTTACTCTATATTAAACTTGCCATGGTTTATTTACATTAAAGTAATACTTTTAAATATACATTAAAAGACATTTTAACAGATACAGCTTTCATTCTTTATTACCATGATTAATTCTCCAACAGTTATGGTATGTGTTTGGTCCTTCAATGGTCTTCCAAATCTAAAGTATTTAACAATGGATTGTTGATTTTCTTTTTTGGGAGGAAGTCAGCTACTGCAGATCATCGTCTTCTCTTTTAGAATCTAGCTGATATCTTGAAAGCAATCTCTCCTTCCTCTGGACCTTTTCATGATCCTATTTATCATGTTTCCTGTTGTAACTCTCTGTAACTTTGGTTTTCTAACTTAAAACTTGACTGATTATAGCAGATGCAGATACCCTTGCCCCTAGTTCTTATGGGTACTCTGGTACTTCTGGTCACTTTAATAATTCTCTGGATCTAGAATCTACAGTAACTTCTAATCTGGTCTCATTTAACTTTGTGGATGGGGCAGTGGTGCAGCGGTAAAGTTGTTGCCTCACAGCAAGAGGTTCTCCTGTTCAATTCTTGTCTGGAGTGCCATCTGTGCAGAGTCTGCATGTCCTCCCTGTATTCATGTGGGTTTCCTCCAGGTGCTCCGGTTTCCTCCCATGTTTCAAAGACATGCATCTGGAGTGTTTTTCCCTGGGCCTCCGCTGAAAACTGTCTTCATTCCAAGTCAGACTTTCCTGGTAAACAACTGTTAAATAAAATATTTTTAGTGTCAGTGCCCTGAGCCCTGCACAGACTTAATGTGCTTCTTGCTCCTAAGCACAGTTCTGCCCCTGCTCCTTTCCTTCAAGGGTATGTTGGATTTCCTCGGAGTGCACATGGAAATGTCTGGAATTCACTCCTTCTACTATCAGTCACACTTCATGGGAATTTCCTTCTCCTGAGGGTGCCCCCACACCAACTAGTTTTAGGACATCCCTGAAAATGTACAGTTTTACTCTGGTATTTGATAAGCTATGGGTACTATTACATTTGTATAGTCTGACTTTAACATAACTTTTCTGTTTACTACTTCCACTGCAAGTCTTTTATTGTGTGTCTTATTGCTCAGTGCATGATAAGAAGCCTGTGAATTTAAATTTGAGTGCATTGTCAGCTTACTTCAACTTTTAACAGATTTACCTAAGCATGTGCCAGCAACATGGCATGGACAAAATACACAACAAAGCAGCTATCCTGACCTTTGACATTTTTATTCAACATAAATGAACTTCTTTGAAGACAGCTATGCTGGATATATTTTAAAAGCAGCATTGTGCAGTTTCTGACAATTTTAACTAACAACTAGTTGAGAGACAAACCATATTACTGAGCAGGATATGAATGGGGGACTATAAGCTGCTGCTCTGGCCTGAGTTCTGTAAATGCTTACTTATAATTTCCCCAAAACCAGTAAAAAGAGGGAATACACCTAAATGCAGTAGGCCTAAAATTATACTGCAATCTAGTTTTCTCAGGAGATTCTTTGTGCAGGAGTTTTGTTTACTTACTCTGAAAAGCTGGATAGACAGGAATAACATTGCTCATCAGCAGGCCATCATATTGTTCTTCTATGCTGGAATTCAAGTCTAAGTGCAAACAAAAAGTTTAGTATTAAAATGATGAACAATGGTCACAGTAAACTGGCCTGATGCCATAACAATTTTGTTTCCCCTCAGCTACTACTGTTATTATATAAGGTAAAAATGAAAACTCAACATTGCAAATGCCAGCTTTGGTGGCACAGAAAAAATAAAGCCATGAATGCTGTTCAGATTATCTCAGATCCATTAGCAGCCCAAGGAAACTGATGGAGGTGGCAGGAAAGGCTTGGTATGGTCATTGGGTGGCCAAGGTGGAACTGGATAAATAATGTGCCAGTCCCCTCAGAGGATAGAACAGGATGTAAACAACATCGCCTGAGGGGCATTAGACTAACCAAGCTATATATAGGTAGTAGCCTTCACAGTAGTGTGTTGGAGCAAGCAGCCACAGAACGAAAGCATTGTGAGCCTTGGAATGATGAGGTTCACTTGGCCCACCACCCAGGGGGAAGGGACAAGATCAACAAAAATATCCTCATTGCCAGGGTGCCAGTGAGGATATAATCATCTCTAATTATTGTCGTAATGATACCCCCTCCCCTGAACAACTATTGTGTCATTGGTTATAGAAGGCTCACCACCATTGAGGAATGAATGGTCTCAAGTCCATTTGGAGAAAGGATGATGGTTGGCAGGCATAACCAAAAAATACCTAGAAAATATCTCAACTTTATAAAAATGTACTTGCTAAATAAAAGCTCAAACAAAACAGTAAAATTTTCAGAATTCTGTTACTAAAATATATAGCTATATCAGTGAAGAGATTAAACACTTTTGCATATCCACACATCCACAGACACAAAGAACTAGCACAAAAACAGAGTATTATATAAATAAAATGAAACTGACAATTCTTCTTCCATGTAATGGCTTAGTTGAGAAAATATCCTCAAGTCTATAAAGTCAAGTAACACTATATCACACCTGTCAAAAGTATTGCCTCAATTCAAGTCTGTTATTATAGTCTCTGCGGTGATATCGGATCAAAGTAATGATCATTGTAACAGTGAGAGACTAGCCATACGTGTGTAAATCATAAATGGATTTTATCCCAGGACATATGGTGCAGTATTGAAGATAGTAGCCATATTAAGCTGACCATGAACCTGACAAGACAAGCATGTTACTGTACTACATGAGAGTGACTACCTCATATGGAAAATAAATGCGACAAACTTATGTTCATTCAATCTGCTATGGAAAATAAATGCAGCAAACTTATGCACCCCAATCTAATCTTCTAAGTGGACTCAAATTACAAAGAGAGCACCATTGATGCAAAATGGAAAACAACAACAGTTCAGACTGAGAAGAAACTGTCGGCTATACCACAAACAGCACTATCAATGATTCTTCTGACTTTTTAGCATAGTATTGACTAAGATGTGCTGGCATCAGACAGAATAGAAGGTAAAGAGAAGGAGACAGAGAAGCAACATTAAAAATGATAAAAATCAATCTACCATAGCCATTACTACTAGCCATCAGCGCTACTAACATGAATTTGATTTTTTCCTTATTGTCTCATAGAGAATTTCATTAATTTAATATTTACTAAAGCAATATTACTTCACTCATTTCTACTGTGAACACGTGTAATACATTGCATAATGTTTCTTTTTCTGGAGCTTTTCTTCTGGCTGTCCACTGAAAAGGACTAATTTATCCAATCAGATCTTCCTAGTCAACAAATGCAAATAAATAAATATGTATGGCTTCACACAAACATCAGCACAGCCAATATAAATGATCTGACTGGAGAGAGGGCTCCAAATGGAGAGAGGGGTCCAAATGGAGAGATGATAAATCAGCAAGCAAAGGAGAGTAGTATTGCTGGAACTGAATTCATCTTTAAGTCTTGGTGAGTACCTTCAGGAGGTGAACCCTGTTTTTCACAAAATGTCACCAATACAACACTGATATATAGACTGTATTTTATAAAGCATATATCATGGACAGAAGTGGGTTAAAAAATAAAAAGATAGCTGGGTGCACAAGACCCAGGATAAAAAAGTGCCAATCTTGGTAGGTGCACTGGTCCTAGTACTGGAAACAATGGCAGTGTAGAATCCTCAAGACTCAAAAACATTCCTACAATGGGGCTACACCAGGCTTAGGGGGAGGGTGACCCCCCCCCCCCGTTGAAGAAAGTTAGTAGCAGTTCACAAAAATCATAAAAACGGATATGCCAAAAAAGAGCCATAGAAATGATAGAGTGGACTATTAAGGATTAGGAAGAAATTATATATTGTTACTATTATACAAAAAGCCCAGAATTTCCTGACAGAAGATATAAGAAAAGATTAAGAGAGAAATTAGAGGAAAGAAAAATACTTGCACAAGAAAAACTGTCAGAAGCTTCAAATGCAAATTTGTGTTAATTAATAAAACAGATCCATGAAGAACACTGTATAGATGATGAAACCTTGGGTTGTTTGGAAAAAGAAGCAACTGAAGAAGTGCAAAAATATAAAGAACAAAATCTAGAGACTTTTGAAAGGTATAAACAAGAAATATGGACAAGGAAAAGAAAGAGAGATCTGATATGGTGCAATATTTATGTAAAGGAGAAAGCCAAGTTAATTGACAAAAAAAAGGCAGCCCCAAAGATATTCGAAGACAAATACAGGCAAAGGCAACCAGATATGGAAAATTGCACAATAAAAAAAAAGATCACAAAGAGGAAACGTAGAAGACAGAGTGAGTAAAGTAGAAGTTAAAAAATAGAAGCTGAACTTATGCAATACTTGCAAAGTGAAGAATTTAGTGTAGAAAGTCTAACACGGGTTATACCACAGCATGATGGAACAATGACTCCCAAAAATTAAAGATAAACAGGAGGAGCGAGAGACATCTGAAGAAGAAATATGGACATAAGAAAGAAAAACAGATGTAATATGGTGTAATATTTATGCAAAGGAGAAAGCAAAAATAATCAATACAAAAAGAGGAGCGCCAAAGATATTTGAAGAGAAATAACAGACAAAGGCATCTCTGTACATGGAAAATTTTACTATACAAAAAATAAGAAAACAAAGAGGAAAAGTAGAAAAGAGGATTAGTAATGGAGAAGTTAAAGATTTAGTGTAGAAAATTTAAGTCAGATAACATCACAGCAGGTTAGAGCAATGGACTCCCAAATTAAGAAGAAACCAGTGGAGTGGAACGCATCTGATCAGCTGCCATATGAAGATAATTTTGAGCCTTCCATAGAAAACCTGTACAAGCATTCATTTGGAGCTGGACAGCAAGGGAAGAACAGAAAACTGTGGAAACTCTAACGCAGTCAATGTTGTGAAGTGATAGGCCAATGAGTTCCCATATGAAAAAGCAACAGAAGACACAGGATGAAACTTAAAAGAATGTGGCACAGGAAGATGCTCTGGAACTTTCTATAGAATGCCCACAGAAAATGGAGACCAAGGAATGTACTCTCAGTTTAGAAGAAAATGATCTAAGAGAAGAGTTGCTTGGTTTAATAGAGATGGACAGATATATTAAGATCAAAGAAAGAAATACAATACAGAAGGTCAATAAAACCTAAAAAGTTAGAAGTTTGATAAAACAAATGAACACAGTAATTAGGACTATCCATAGAGATTCATGTGATACAACATAAGTAAATAGGATATATTACTGTGCAACTAAATTAATAACAGATAAAGTCTTACCGCAAGAGCACAGGATAGTAACAGAAAGGAAGTGGGAAATGAAATGCCATCATGGAAGTATCGAACAGAGAAAACTATAAAGCAATTAAGACAAGAAATGGCACTGTAAGAAGAGTATAAAAGAGGGAACAGATCAACAAAAATACTCAGAAAGACAGACATGATAAAAGCAACATGCAGTATTATAACAGAATGGGATCTAAATAAACTAAAAATATCAGCACAGGTGAAAAAACTTAGACGATATGTAGATAAATATAAAGGAAAAGTACAAAATAAACATTTTATTGATGACCCAAAAAGTTTTATAAAAATTGGGAAACAGGGCAAAAGAAATTGAAACACCACCAAAAACAGAAGAAATGGGTACATTTTGAAGAAATATGCATGAAGATCCTGTGGAACATATCAAAGATGCTAAATGGATAGAAGAAGTAAAACAAAAAATAAGAAGTTCAAATGTTCAGGATATGAAATGGGATGAAGTAACGGCCAGAGACATTGAAATAAAGTTAAGAAAAGCTCCTAACTGGAAAACTCCAGGCCCACTTGCAGTACCTAACTTCTGGCTAAAAGTATTAAAATCTTTACATAAAGATTTAACCATGCATAACAACTAATTATATGTGCATCCCGAACAGACACCAGCCTGGTTAACAACAGGAAAAACAATACTCCTACTTAAGAGCGAACCTGCAAGCTATCCTAAAAGCTATAGGCCAGTAACTTGCCTTCTGAAGACATATTAGCTATACACTAGAACTGATGCCGACAGAGTTTATACTCATTTAGAAGAAAACTCAATCATGGCAATAGAACAAAAGGGTAATAAAACAAAGTCATATGGAGCAAAGGATCTTTTGCTGTTAAATAAAGTCATAATGGAGAACTGTAAAGAGGAGAAGAATCTAAGTATGTCATGGATAGACTACAAAAAAAGCATTTGACAGTGTCCCACATTCATGGAGTTCTTAAAAATGTGTAAGATATAGCCTACACTGATCGAGCGACTATGAAACAGTGGCAAACCACTTTGTAGTTAAGCTATGATATAGGACAAATTATTATTCAAGGGATAAAAAGTCAAAGGGGGATATTCCAGGATGACTGTCTGTCACTGCTGCTCTTTTGTATTGACCTTAGCCCATTAAGCTGTCTACTTAACAGATTAGGTCATGGCTACAATTTGGCTCCCAGAAAACAACAAAGTTAAAGACTTCTCATCTTCTTTTTGTAGATGATTTAAAACTGTATAGCTCATCAGACGAGGAACTGAAAGCACAACTGCAAGTGGTCAAAACTTTTACAGATGATATAAGGATGTCATTTGGTCTTGATAAATGTGCAAAAGCAACCTTTAAAGCAGGAAATCTGCAGAACAAGAAAACATCAGTTTCGAACAGGAATGTGATATAAATGAACTTGAGCAAGAGGGAGCATATAAATAGCTGGGAACTGATGAAGGATCAACAATAAAACATGAACAAATATGAACAAAACATAGTAAGGAATATTTTAGACTAAAATTAATACTGAAAACAGCACTGACATCTAGGAACAAAGTCCAAGCTATAAAATAATTTGGTCTTCCTGCCCTGACTTACAGTTTTGGTGTGACTGACTCACCCTAAAAGGTGTTGGATAAGTAGGATGCTTCATGTTCATTAAATGATTTATAAAAATCAGCATATACCAAGATTATATATTCCCCATTCTGAAGGAGGTATGGGCCTCCTTGAAATTGATTACATATATAGATCTGCAATTGTGGAACTGCATACATATCTGCTGACATCACAAGACATAAACATAGTGAAAGTTTTGAAACATGAGGAGAATAAGTCTAAGATGATTCCGTGTTTAGTTTAGCAGAAGCATATCAGTGTCAAATGGAAACAGAAATCTAACCAGAAGTAGATAAAAATCAGGTAGCAAATGAATGTGCCAAAAAACAAAAGAAAGAATATAAGGTAAAGGATCAGACAAGAAGGCAAGAAATGTGGAAAATGCATAAATATAACTACAAGTACAGAAAACTCTTGGAAGAACCTCATGTTGATTAGGACTAAATGCAGGAATGGTTATGGAGAGGTGAATTTAAACCAAAAGACAGCCCAAGACAGTGGACTACAAAATATTGGTTTAAAAAGTCCATTGAACATGTGGCAAAACAGACAAATGTAGGTTTTGTAAAACAGAATTGGAAAACAGTCACACATCTTGTTGCTGGTTGTGATATGCTAATGGCAGAAGGACTGTATACTGAAAGGCATAATAATATGGCAAGACTGTTGCATTGGGGATTGTGCAAACATAATATTGAGGTAGCTGAAAAACATTGAATACATGAACCACAAAGCATTACAGAAAATGATGAAGTTTGTATCACATGGAATCACCCATTACCAACAGTTCAAAAAATAAATTAATGAAAACCAGATATAATAGTCCAGGAAAAGAAGACAAAAGTAGCATTGATCATTGACATTGCTACACCAAGTGACTACAGTGTCTTACATACAGAGAGGCACAAAGTCATAAAATAAGGATTTGCAGGCAGAAAAGAGGGCAATGTGGAAGAAGGATATCCAGACAGTACCAATAGTTGTAGGAGCAATGGGTCTTATTTATTATTTATTTATTTATTTATTCCATTTTGGTGACCGGGGAGGTCCACTGGGCTCAAGAGCCCATTTTCAGTGGAGGTCCAGGGAGAAAAGCTTCACAATTCAAAGTTACATCACATAATAAATTACAAAGAAAATATTTGCATTACAATCAATAGGTAGTATTACAAAAAACAACAGGTAGAATTGCAGTCGAATAGGTATCATTCACTAAAGCAACTAAGATATTAAAGAAATTGTCCAGGAGGATGAGAGGCATAGAGCATAAGGCTGGATGCTGATATTAGTTACATTTATAATCTAGGTCTATGAGAAAAATTAGAAAGGTATGAAGGTTAGCCCAAAAAAGATTTTACAATCACACTTAGATATCATACCAATACATGTAACTCCATAAAAATTGCAGAAGGAGTCATTACTGGGCACATTGTGGGTGCTGCAAAGAGCACTTTTGGCTAACATCAAAGACTGAAACAATACTAATTTCATGAACTTTAGTCATACTTTGACTTAGGAATGGGGTCCATTCCTATTATGGTATTAGAAACCCAAAAGATTTGGAGAAATTAAAAAAGAAAAGATTTGTAATTTATACAGTTGCAGCCAAATCAGACAAAGAAGACCAGAAGGTTCAGGGAAGCATTCTTATTTATGCAATGAACAGAGATGTTGCACCTGGCATTGGTGCTTTCATGTTTTCTTAGGGGCAATCCTAAAAGTGTTTTGTAGAGATTATTAAATTCTTTGCAACGTCTGATGAGTTATTTGCTCCGGTGCATCAGTATTTGTTTCATTTCTTATTTATATGAATAATTTTAAGTAAAAAGTTTTGTAACCAACTCTTCTGATTGAACTGTCTTAGTGACTGGATTTTTAGAAAGACTGTCTCTGACAATGAGCGATTCCAATGGAACATGGACTGCTTCTTCTTTACATCATTAGAATCTCATCGCCAGCTCTTGACAACTTAGGGGAACGTTGTCCAACTCATAAGAAATTATTATTTGTATCAGCAGTTTTTGATAATTTTGTAGAGGGAAATGTCAAGGAACGTTACATTGTCCTACAGCTGCTAGGTATATTTTTTTCATTTTCAGAGTCCTTTCAGTTTCTGTTAATGTTCTGCAACAGAAAGCTACAAGCTTTAGCTTGGAGTTCATTCGTTGCAATACTGTTGCTCAAATACCATATCTTCTGGCACATGTACTGACCACGGACAGTTTATTTACATTATAATAAGCAAGTACTGGCATGGCCACTATCATAGCCTTGACCCATTTGAAAGCCTGTTTGTGTATCCATGCTACTTCTTTCTTTAGCAGTTCTGTTAGAACATGAAGCACCATTGACAGTTTTGGCATGCATTTTCCCAGTTTACTATGCCGAGCATTTATCAGTATTCTGTAACATCACTTGGAGTTGGTAACTCAGGCATAGCTTTTATTTTATTTGTATCTGATCTAATGCGATCTCCACCAATACAATGTCCAAACTACTATCTCTGTCTTGCCAAGGTAACACTTTGAGTTGAGTCACAAGTCGTCAGTTGTGTGAAGCACTACCTGTGGCCCTTTATCATATGATTGTTTACCAGGATCAATACCAAAATGTCACCTATCATGACCATCATGCACTCATGGACTTTGCAGAGGGTATTCACTTTATACTGAAACATTTCAGCTGCTGAAGTTATTCCAAAAGGTAATCCCCAAAAAAAGAGTCTTCCAGCTGAAATAATAAATGTAGTTAAGTTTTTATTACTTGGACATTTGATTTGCCCCAGTTAGCTTGGGTGCTATGGCTTCCAAGATGGGAAAATTAACCTCTCCCTTCTGACTATGTTATTTAACTATCTGAAGTCAACACAAACTCACCTTTGCCAGTTTTCTTTATTACTAGCCCAGCTGGAACACACCAGTCTCTAGGTTCTATACCCTTTTTAATGATTCTCAGTAAATGCATTTAGTCCAACTCAGACTCTTTCTTAGAGAGTATGAAGGATGGGGAACAGCACTTTTTGGTGCATTGAGGTCATAAAGGACCAGATTTAAACAGAATCTTTATTGGGTCACATTTGAGCCCAACATCACCAAAAACAGCAACACTTAGTTTTTCAGTTGTGGAAACTAAACTTAATTTGCATGCAGTGGCTGTATTCAGCAGATATTCACATAAGGACCCAATAACACACATGTATACAAAAGTCATATCTGTGCTCCATCAGCTCAGTCATAGCTAGGAATTTCCCTGACATCTGAGCTTCTCAACTGGGCTACATAGTTCCACTTCTGCTTTGACCAACAACAAACATTCTGCAATGCTGTTACATATGCAATGTTATGTCTATCCTAGAGTCTATCTTGAACCTTAATGCAATGACATGAATTCAAAGTCTGACATTACACTCACCCTTTGGGTCTGAATTCTTATTCCAGAACACAAAACTAAAGTTTTTGTTGCATTTTCCTCACTTTTAATCTCAGTTACTACTAATTTTTCTCCTTTAGTCTTACATATTACAGCAAAACTTTCCATTTGCTACATTTCTGGCAACTTCTATTCCATGCCAATCATTGTTCTGATTCATTATGCACTCAGCTGCATCGCACTTGTCTTGCTTTCAACCATGATACTTAATTTCACCTCCATATTTGCACTGCCCTCATGTTTCTGCTTTGTCTATTGCATGCGTTTGTTTAATTTTGCTTACATCTCTTACCACTCCCATAAATGCACACTTTGTTTTAATTGGCTCAGATTGACTAGCAATTTTTATAGCTTTCTCTAACTTTGAGTTTGGTTCAAGCTGTAACTTTTGCAAACAGGGTCTGTAATGGCTATAAGAGTTTGTGCTACCAAAGTCACAGTAGTTTGCCATTTCACACACCATCTTACAAATGCTGTTGCCGAGCCACCCCCTTTCTGGACATGTTTATATTAAAGTTTGTTACACACAAAATGCTCAAATAGTTTTTCTGTAAGTGCCTCAAAGTATTTTACTAAGATTAAACTTATTACTAAAAACAAAATCCCAACTGCTGAGTAAAAGCGCAGAGTAAAACAAACACAGGATACAAAGCAAAGGAAACTCCAGGCTGCCACAGTGTCCAAGCAACTAACTTTAATAAAGAATTGGTAAGCGCTTTCACAGTATACAATACTGCTTCATCAGACCATAGTAAAAGTAACAAAGCAGGCAAACTTTTAAATGCAAGGCAATCCAATTAAATGCAGACATTAAAATAACATGACAATTTAAAAAGCATCTTAGCGGTGATTATGACACCCCAGTACATGCCAATAAAACGCGTTAAACTGGCAAGCCCCCAACTCAATGTTGTAATGGGCATGACTAGTCTTTGCTTTTCAAATTGTCATGTGATTTTAATGTCTGCATTTGATTGGATTGCCTCGAATTTAAAAGTTTGCCTGCTTTGTTACTTTTACTATGGTCTGATGAAGCAGCATTGTATACTGTGAAAGCGCTTACCAGTTCTTTATTAAAGTTAGTTGCTCAGACACTGTGGCAGCCTGGAGTTTCCTTTCCTTTCGATTAAACTTATTAACTTTGGACCACAGCACGTAGTGCATAAAGCACCACACATTTTCACCCCATAGACAAATGTTTTAACCTCTACTTTCGTTAAAAAAAAAACTTCAAAAACTGGCACTTTCCCTATGATTGAGCCACTGGGGATAGATAAAACAGTGAGAGTTATTTGCAGTGTCATTAACATAGGAAAAAGATTGAGGTGATCCATAGACTACAGTGGAATAACCTGGTAAAAGAACAGCACACACCTCTTCTGAAGTTCACACCATTTAAAATTTATTTTAGAGGTTGGGATTCTACAAAAATCCTGGCACTTGTAATACATCAGGAGCACATTCATCTCCAGATACATATATCATAGTCCAAAGTTCAAACTTCTCAGTGTACATAGTAGTGGGAACAGTTAGTCTAGGTGACCTTACAAAAAGAAACAATCTCACTGAAACATTGTCAGTCAGTTTAACCAATGGCTATTTCTACACATCTGAACAGATTTATTATATATTTTCTCAGGTGTGTATGAAAAATTACAACTCTGTGAAAACTGAAATGCACATTATTCACTAGTAATGTGCATTTTACTTTTCACAGAGTTGTCATTTTTCATAAATATCTCAGATTTCCCCATGCTAATGACACTGCTGTACCTTATAACCAACATCAAAACTTTACTTTCAAGGGATATTCCCACGGGGAGGCATTCAGAAGTGGCCATGCCCCAACATAAAACAAATATTGTCTATTTTCACTAGGTCATAGTTTTTCAGGTAAACTGAGATATTCTGGATTAATTCTGTAAACAGCATTTACAGTCAACAGAGGCACAGAGCATTTCCAATAATTAGTTTCTAAGATTTTAACATCAAGATTTAGTAGCTTCTGAACCCTGATGCATTCATGTCAATGTATGCACTGTTATCTAATTTGCAAACAGGTTAATATACCACTTTTCTGATATTTTACAATTTTTCCAGCCCAGCAACTTGTAGTTTATTGGCCATTTTGGGCCATTTCCTAGCTCTTTTCAACCCCCTGCTATAAAGCCCACTTTAGCCCACTTTTGTGCTTGTATACGACTCAGCACAGCTCCTCGTGGTATCCTGCAGAGTTCTACAAGCAGCAGAGAGTGAAAGAGTGACTTTCCTTTGATTTATAAGTATTTTTCTGGCTTTCTTTTTGACTGCTGTATTTCGCCTAAAAGCATTTTCATATTACTAAACTAGCTCTGCAAGTTGATCTACTGTATTTGTGTTTGCTTCTGAACTGTTTGCACTTTAAAAAGTTTGTTTTTTGCTTAATTTAACTGTTAGGCTAACACACTCAAGTGTGCTAGCCGATTTAAAGCATTTACTGTTTGTTACTGTATCTTTTTGTCTGTTTGAAACAAAAAAAAAAAAAAAAATATCCTTGTTTTCCCACCTTTACTGAACTAGAATAGTCCAGTCTTCAGATTTTGCTGATCCCTGGGCTGTGTCATAGTTGCTGTGTTGTCCATATCCTTATTTTTAAATGGGGAAGCTTCTTTGTTCACCAGTGGGAGTGGGGAGCACTGAGCAGCCTATTTGTCCCTAAAGGAGTGGTTCCAGCCCGGCAACTTGTAGTTTATTGGCTGTTTTGGGCCATTTCCTAGCTCTTTTCAACCCCCTGCTATAAAGCCCGCTTTAGTGCACTTTTGCGCAAATTTGCATGAAGTTGCTCATAGAGCAGCATCGGGCAGCGCCGGTTAATCAAGTTTAAAGTATTTGTGGCTCCGCAAAGTCTGCTCTTCAATTTTTCCATTAGAACTGCTCTACTTGCAATCTAAACAGTCTATTCTCTATCTGAAAATCCCAACACTTGCTCCTAAAGCATTTTTATACAGGTAAAACACTCTTAAACAAAAAGAAAGTACTTCATTCACCTAAATCCCCTTGAGTACCCATTTCCCTATAGGTCCTTCCTGACTCAGTTACACAGCAATCCTTTACACTATTCTAGCATGTCGAAGGGTCAGTTGCTGGCGTCCTCTCCTGTTCAGCTGGTGAATCTGGGAATCTTGAGGCAATGTTACAACTGCCTCATGTACACAGACAACCCTCTCCTCCTCCCAACAAATACAAATATATGTGACAGATGCAACTATATAGCCAAACTGCAGGCTGAGCTCTCTCAACTCAGTACTGGCAAAACCAGTCAGGAGGAGAAGGTAACCACGCACACCACAAACCCAGTCTCACATAGACCTATCACAACTGCAAACCAAACACATAAACACACAAAAACATACTCAGAGGCTCTGATTAAAAATCTACCAAAACAACAGAGGCCTCCAAAGCAGACACCCAAGCGACCACTACCTGAAGACATAGCACATGCAACACATAGTTCACAAAGTCAGTGTGCTAAACAGTCACAGCACTTAAGGCCAAACAACATGCCAGATACACTTGTAATAGGTGACTCCATAGTCAGACACACTGACGTCCCGCTCACCAGACTGAACAAGGAAAAGGTTACAGTAAGCTGCCTGTCGGGCGCTAGAATACGCCTCATAACACAAGCACTCAGGTCACTCCAAAGCAAGTACAAATATGACTCAGTCATTGTCCATGCCGATGTGAATGACCTGAGACGTACCTCCCTGGACTACATGAAAAGAGACATAGAGGAGCTCACTGATTATGTAGCCCAGGCCGGTATGACCCTGACCCTGAGCAGCATCTTACCCTCACCAAGAATGATGCCACAGTACAAAGACAAAATGATCAGCTTTAACAATTGGCTTAATTACTGGTGTCATTCTAAGGGGATCCAATGTCTGTCTGCTTGGGATGACATGCTTGACAAGCCACGCTGCTTCACAAGGGATGGCTTGCACCTGTCACCCCTGGGCTTCCGGATATTGGCCAAGGCTCTTGCCACCCCACATAGTGCCTTTTTTAGGCAGGGCTCAAAAGACAAACCCAGCTCCCTAGAAAACACAAGTGAAAAAAATCTAAGGGTAATGCTGCTCAATGCCAGAAGTCTAAACCTCAAGATGCACACTCTCGAAGCCCTCCTCAGTATGGAGAACATCGATGTCTGTGCAGTGACTGAAACCTGGTTCAAGGCTCCTGAGAGCACCCCAGCACTACCAGGTTTTACCTCATATCATTCTTTCTGGCCCCAAAACTTGGACCGAACCACAAAAGGAGGGGGAGTATCCATATTCATCAAAGATACCCACACCTCCAGGTTAGTGGCAACGCACAAAGCATCAGAGACCATCCAGGTGCAACTAACCATAGGCAAAACTGCCCTACAGGTTGTAGCATGCTACAGACCACCCTCTCAAACTCAGGAACCCCACTCAGCCTTCCTGAAGATACTGGAGAGTATGAATGTCTCTCCAAATACCATCATATTGGGAGACTTCAACTACCCAAACATAGACTGGGAACATTACTCAAGCCCCAACACCCTAGCCCAAAGGTTCCTAGAATTCATAAACTCAAATGCAATGGAACAACTAGTCACCACTCCCACAAGAGGAGATAATATACTAGACCTGATCATCACAAACATGGGGACAAAATGCTCCACACCAGAAGTATACCCCTCATTGGTGAGATCAGACTATAAATTAATCTCACTGGAAATCCACATCCCGCCTCCACCCACTGCACAAAAGACCACAGTGAAGAACTTCTCAAAAGCCGACTTCACACTTCTTAAGACTGAAGTGGTATCCTTCAAGGCCCCTGGGCCAGTGGAAACCACAACCCACACCGCTGAATCTTTTATAAATGCCTTCTGCGGGCACCTTCAAGAATGCATGGATCATGCAATCCCTAATAAAACCAAGACCCATTCCCTCAAAGGCAGGCGCCCTGTCTGGTGGACCCCAGCCATTAACAAACTTTACAACAGGAGGAGGAAGCTACTACATGACAGAGCAAAATCCCTAAAAGGGAAGGCATCTCTGATCAGTACTAGCAAAAAACTATGATCACTCATAAAATCATCCAAGGCCAACTTTGAGAGACAAATTGCAAAAGACACAAAAGACAATCACAAGGCCTTTTTTAGCTATGTTAGAAACCTGGGTGGAAACTCCCAGATATGCTCAGAGTTAGTCCAAAATGACACAAAATACACTGAACCCACAGACATTGCCAACATTCTGGCAGACAGGTTCAGTGCAAATTTCTCTGCCCCCAAAAGGAGAAATATCTGTCCCAGCAGAGTGTAGTCTCCCTAACATCTCAGATGCCCAGGTGAGAGCCGCCCTCTCTAAAGCTAAAAACACAGCAACAATGGGATTGGACGGTGTCCCGGGCTGCATGCTACATGAACTCCAAGAGGAACTAAACCTGCACATAAGGCTGCTGTTTAATCTTAGCCTTACTACAGGATACGTACCCAAAGAGTGGCGTACAGCAACAGTGGTCCCACTCCACAAAGGCAGTGCTTCTACAGATCCTGGAAATAACCACCCCATAAGCTTGATGAGCCTGGTCTGCAAAGCTATGGAAAGGATCATTATGGAACTCATAAACAAAGACATTGGGGACCTACAGACATTGGATCCTACCCAATTTGGCTTTGTCAAGGGCAGATCCTGCCTTTTGAACTTGGTCAACTTTTTTGAAACAGTCACTAAGGCCATTGATGAGGGTAAGGCAGTTCACACAGCCTACCTTGACCTTGCAAAAGTCTTCGACACAATACCCCACTCGGGCATCATAGACAAACTCACCAGCTTAAATGTAAACCCATGTGTCACAAGATGGGTTGCAAGCTAGCTCAAGGACAGAACCCACAAGGTCAGAATTGCTGGGGCCATGTCAGACTCTAAGCCAGTCACAGGCGGTGTCCCACAGGGCTCAGTCCTGGGATCCCTCTTGTTTGGCATTTATTTTTCCGAGGTGCAAGCAAACATAGGAGGATTGTGGCTGACAAAGTTCGCAGATGACTGCAAACTGGGCGCCATAATTGATACTCCAGCAGACACAAGCATCCTTCAGAGAGGCTTCATAGAAATGGATAATTGGTGCCAGAGCCATGGCCTTAAACTGAACACCAAAAAATGTATAGTCATACCCTTTGGGAAAAACAAGGTACCCACAAATTATCACATAGGTGGTAATCCATTAAGTACGGAAGAGGTAATCAGGGACCTAGGGACCCAAGTTGACAGTAACCTCTCATTTGACACTCACATTGCCAAGGTGGTTAGGAAGACCTTCTATATTGCCCACCTTATCATGAAGGGATTCACATCTAGATCAAGAGAGGTCATTGTGCCCATATACTCTTCTCTTATCAGGCCCATGATTGAGTACAATGCCCCATTTGGGATGTATCTTACCCGACATCTGCAGCAGTTGGAAAGACCCCAAAAGTTCCTCACCAAGAGGATAAAGGGTCTCAAGCATATGTCATATGCTGCCCGGCTGAAGAAACTCCAGCTCTATTCAGTCACATACCGCCTACTCAGAGGTGATCTATGCCTGACGTACAAGGCCATGTCCAATCTGGAATTAATGGACATGCTCCACCTCAGAAAATCCAAATCCATCAGAGCCACGAGAGCAAGAGATTTGAACCTCAACACAGAAATAAATAGGACGTGCTGGGGGGACAGATTCATAACCCAGAGGCTCCCTACACTCTGGAACAGAATCCCAGTCCATATTAGGCAGAGCCCCTCACTAACTCTCTTCAAGAGAAATCTTGACGAGTTGATGGGAGATCGTAGGTTTACCCCGGGGGTCATCTCTGTGTCACTACTAGATGAAGGCACAGTAAACTAAACCCTAAGTGGGCGTAGTATTCTCATCCACACACACTCTGGCTAAGCTTATAAATACCCTAGGGCAGATAGCCTAGTACGAACCTATGAACCTATGAACCTATGAACCAATGTTAATAATGCAGTCAGTCTTGTCAATGGGTATACACTGTACTTTATTGCATTTAACCCAAATTCAGTTTCTACTGAAGCAGTGTCAAAAATTATACAGTGCAAATGATTAACATTCCTTTTACAGTGAAAAAACAAAACTTACACTATAATTGCAGGTTCAGTACAGAAGATTGCTTATATATTATAATTAAGACCCAAACAGAGGACAACATAGAGTGCAATGTAGATTTACCAAAACCATATCTATGAAAAAATGTAGAAAGTAGATGTTGAGAGAAGGGTAACTAAAACTGCTATATTCAGATTAAATGCCATAGTATAGAAAGCTATACATGGATGCATGCACAGTGGGGGAAAAGGGAAGGATAACTGCTATGTTTTTTAATATTTTTCAGCAACATAAATAAAATGCAAATGAACAGCACTAAAAGATGTGATGTTATATGTAGTAGGGTTCATCACCAGTTTAAGAAAGATGAGAATAGTGGGATATGTGAAGAAGCACTTTTTGAAAGAAAAAGGGGTAGGTGGACGTACAAAAATATTTGCTGATTAGCAGTAATAGTGAGCATATTTCTAAAATTCACAATTGTGATTGGCACACATGAGGGTATGAAAAAAGAGCAAAAAGTTATTTAGAGAGCAGACAGCATATATCATCTATATACTATATATATATATGTATGTATGTATATATATATACAGTGGATATAAAATGTGTACACACCCCTCTTAAAATGTCAGTGTTTTGTGATATAAAAAATGAGACCACAACAAATAATTTCAAAACTTTTCCCACATTTAATGTGCCCTATAACCTGTACAATTCAATGGAAAACCAAACCAATTTGTTAGGGGAAAATATAAAAAATAAAAATGTACAGTAAGCTGGTTGCATACGTCTGCAGACCTTTAAACTAATACTTTGTTGAAGCACCTTTTGATTTAATTACAGCATTCAGTCTTCTTGGGTAGGAGTCTATCAGCATGGCACATCTTGACTTTGCAATATTTGCCCACTCTTCCTTGCAAAAGCACTCCAAATCTGTCAGACTGCGAGGGCATCTCTTGTGCACAGCCCTCTTCAGGTCACCCCACAGATTTTCTATTGGATTTAGGTCTGGGCTCTGGCTGTGCCATTCCAAAACTTTAATTTTCTTCTGGTGAAGCCATTCTTTTGTTGGTTTGGATGTATGCTTGAAGTCATTGTCATGTTGAAGGGTGAAAGTCCTCTTCATCTTCAGCTTTCTAGAAGATGCCTGAAGGTTTTGGGCCAAAAGTGACTGGTATTTGGAACTGTTCGTAATTCCCTTCACCTTGACTAAAGCTCCAATTCCAGCTGAAGAAAAGCAATGCCAAAGCATGATACTGCCACCGCTATACTTCACTTTGGGGATGGTGTTCTTTTGGTGATGCAAAGTGTTTTTGCACCAAATGTACCTTTTGGAATTGTGGCCAAAAAGTTCAACCTTAGTCTCATCAGACCATAACACATTTTCCCATATGCTTTTGGGAGACTTGATGTGTTGTTTTGCAAATTTTAACCAGGCCTGGATGTTTTTCTGTGTAAGAAAAGAATTCCATCTTGTAACCCTACCCCATAGCCCAAAGATATGGTTAATACGGGAGATTGTTGTCACATGTAGTACACAACCAGTACATGCCAGAAATTCCTGCAGCTCCTTCAGTGTTGCTGTAGGTCTGTTGGCAGCCTCCCTGACCAGTTTTCGTCTTGTCTTTTCATCAATTTTGGAGGGACGTCCAGTTCTTTGCAACGTCACTGTTGTTCCATATTTTCTCCACTTTTTGATGACTGTCTTCACTGTGTTCCATGGTATATCCAATGCTGTGGAAATTTTTTTGTACCCCTCTTCTGACTGATACCTTTCAACAATGAGATCCCTTTGATGCTTTGTAAGCTATCTGCAAGCCATGGCTTTTGCTGTAGCAGGCAACTGAGTAAATGTCAGGAAAATCCTACTAGGACAGCTGAAATTTATTTGGGGTTAATCAGAGTCTCTCTATATACATATGTATAGTTATATATATATATATATATATATATATATATATATATATATATATATACATATATTTTATATATATATATATATATATATATATATATATATATATATATATACTACAAAGTGAAAAAAGGAAAGAAAGAAAAAGGAAAGTTAAAAAGTTAATGAGATGGGAAAAGTGAACCTTCTCTTTCTGTCAAACTCTGAATTTCTTTATATGTCTCCTTGTTCACGTATGAAATGCATATATTCATCTTACACACAGTACATTTTGTTAGATGCCACAGTCTGTCTCCCATTTGTTATACTGATTTTTTTCAAGTCTTTTTTCTTCCCACAACTAACCATCAGTGAACCCAGTGTCTGTTCTCATTCACTGTGGCTACCTATCCCTCACAGCCTTGCCCATCTAGTCTCCTATCAGGGTCCATTCTCTGATAAGGTTTGGGGCTAGAAAGGTGATCACAGCATCCCAGGTCCCTATACTGCTGCTGGGAGTGTTTTCCACCTAATTTTCCTGCCCTGCACATGCCCCGTATCACTCTCTGGGTGGGACATGCAATGGACAGATTGCAATGAACCACCCTTCACTGCCACAAAGGGCTGATGTAGACAAGCTGCCCTGTCCACTCTTGGGGAGCACATTACGGTCATTTCTGTGGCTTCTGGCAAGGAAATCCAACTGCACTGTGTGTCTCATGCATGATAATTGAATTTAACTCACCTGCACCATAGTCAAGGCATTCTCCCCCTATGTAACAGTGCTGGTACCCATCTATTATATTAAGAAGTTCTATAGAGCCTATACAATTAATTGCTGAAGGTCAAATATTAAAAAAAGAAGATTACTTTTATGTGAAAGAACTTATGCTTACAACTGAGTACTTACTTGGTGGATACAGAAAAGTGTGAGTGACATTTTGCTGTGAATACATGG
Source organism: Protopterus annectens (assembly GCF_019279795.1). NCBI lineage: Eukaryota > Metazoa > Chordata > Ceratodontiformes > Protopteridae > Protopterus > Protopterus annectens. The sequence goes on along the minus strand of NC_056732.1, from coordinate 484,232,731 downwards.
CACAAGATGGACTTTCATTTTCTGGTATTCTAACATCAGCTCTTACACAGTCAGGAATGACATCTGGCAAGGGATTTGAGTGTTCCTGTAAAAATACTGAGTATTATATGAGGCACTTAAAGAAACCTGAACATGTGGCAAAAATGGTTAAATAACATTACTGTAAAAACGAAAGGATTCTAGATACTTTACATTCATTTAAAATGTAATGTGCTGTATCAAAACTCCTTGGCAAGCAACAACACAGACCAGTACATGACAAATCTATTATATGAAACCATTGGCTTTTTCTTTTAGTATGTAGTCCTTAGCCATAAAGAGATGCATGTAATCTGCTCATTTAGCATCTAGGAATTGCAGTAAAGGTGCTAAACAGTGAATCCACACCTGCATGTCACTTGTTACTCTTCACCGGCTAGGTATTAAGTGTTTTAAGTTGTGTCAGTAGTAAAGTTAATGTCCAGAGTGCCAGTTTCATAATTAAAAAAAAAAAACATTTAAAGTGTACAAAATCTCCTTTTCTGTTATGATTTAGTCTATAGCATTACAGCCTATTCTGACCAGCAAGCTCTCATTATGCTCGTAGCAATCAAAATTCACATCAATACTTTGTTATACTTCAAATTGCTGCACTTTCTAGTCACATTGTTTTCATACAAAACTGCTGAGCCAGCAATTTCTCTCATTATTTTGCATTTATATAATTGGCAGTTAAACCTAAGCACTGTACAAATAATAAATAAACAAATAAACATTAATAACAAGATAAGAACAACAACAATAAAGCTGATAAAAACAAGACATGTGACCAAAATTTCAGTAAGCAGTGAGCTTAAAACCTCTGAAAAGTATCTTATGCCACCTCAAATGAATAGGCCTTAAGGAAATATTTGGAACCCGTGAGCATCTGGAACTCCCTCAGCCAGACCAGTAATAGGTTTCCATGCTGCAGCCCTTAGTAATCAATAGAACAATTCAAGGAAGTTAACAGTCACACCAATGAAAATGACCCACTATGGAAAAGTATAAAGCACTGATTGGTTAATACCAAACAAGTACCTCCTAAAGGTGGAGGATGGGCAAGATGTGTAAAGCTAAGTAGACCAGGACTACAGCTTTATAGATAATATGGAATTTAACCAGCCACAAATGCAGAGAGCTTGAAGCCAGTGTAATGTGTTATTATCTAGTTATCCCCATCAGTGGATGGGCAATGAAGTTCTGCATTGTGTTTAAGTGATCTAGCTCTGAGGGAGATGAGAGGATATCAGGGCACGTACCACCACTAGGAGAGCTGGAGGTGATAAAAGGTGATTAATAAGGGCAGTATTTGTATAACAGCAATATGAAGATTTGATGACAGCTGACAAATGATCCTTTATTGTCAGCTTGTCATCAAGAATTATCCCTCTGTTACTTTAACACTGACACACATTCAACTGTGTCACCACTATAGGTGATATTATGGGACAAAACATTTACATATAAATCCCACAAAGTTGAATGAAGTGCCGAAGTAATCATCTTGGTGGCATTGCACTTCAACTAATTGATGATCATCCAGTCATGGATGCATTCCAACTCTGCTCATAACCTGTTAATGGCAGCAGACTCCTGTGGGAAGAACAGGTACAAATGTATGTCATTATCATATCAATGTATTGCAAGCCTCTTCCTGAATAATGACTCTCAGACAAAGCAAATACATGGTGAAAAACAAAAGGCCCAAAATGGAACCCTGCTGATATCACAGGTCCACGAGTACAGATAACAGGAAGTAATGCCAGAGACTACTCTTTGTGTGTGCGCAGTAAGAGGGAAATCAATGCAAGATTTCTTCTGAGACCACAGTAATAATACTGTAAATAGTCTACCAGGTTCACAAGGTTAATCAAGCAATATACACACAAGCAATCTAACAGGACCAATACCAAATAAAAGTGCTGATCTCCCACATCCGAGAGATCTTTAAACACCATGATAAGTGCAGTACTTTTGCTATGCTTAGACCAAAAGCCATTCTGGAACAGATTATTAGTGATGTTGTAAAATATAAATTGCAGTGCAGAGGGTATTCAAATTATATCATTCTTTTAACATTAAGGAAGACGGGAGAGACAAGCTTGCAGTTATAAGAGAGGTAAAACATACTATGTGCCAAAAACTGCCATTTGTTAGATGCTTTTTTAAAGAAACCAATGAGATCATGAAACAATAGATGCTTATATCACTGAAATAAAGAACACAGAAAAAGTTTATGCTCAGTTGTATTATTAATTGAAGGGGGATAGAACTGTTTATCTTATTAATTAGGATCAAGTAAGAGGCAAATTGCTCAGAGCCAGAAGTATATACATACAAACTGAGTGAAGCTATGTGTCTACAGCTGAAGGAGATTATAGAGGAAATGGAAGCATTAGATAAAAAACTGTGATTGAAAATAATGTTAGACAGAGGCATAAAGGAAACTATATAATGCCATAGCTGAAACAAGAACACTGAAAAAATAGTAGATATCCAAGAAGGCACCTGGAAGGAGCTATGCAGTAAAAATATAAACCTTATATACTGAGTATAGTTACAGGTACAATAAATAAGAGTGCACAGTTTTTAATCAAAACTGCAGAGAGCGTGATGGAAAGAAACATTTTGTGAAAGTATGTAATAGATTTAACAATACTATGCAGGAAAACTTGCATATTACTCAAAACAAAAAGGAGAAAAAGATGAAATACTTGTGAGCACTAGGGAAATGCAGGAAATGCAGAACCAGAGTACAGTTCATTGCACAGAGAGGTCTAAAAAGAGCAAATAGACACAAACACACAAATGGAAAATCTGTTGCAGTTAAGCTGATACATGGAAAAAATGAGACCTCATCATTCAGAGTTCCTTTCTCCTTAGCCCCCGACACTTGAAGCTGTTAACCTGTTCCACTATTTCCCTTCTATCTCAGTTCCCATGTTTCTTCTGATTTTCCCCATTTGTTGCCATTACAACTGTCTTATCTGTACTCCGTTTCATAGCGTGTGCCTTCAGTTTTGCATTCCATTCCCTTATACTTTGCTGAAGTTCTTGCTCAGAGTCTGCCTGTAATACTACGTCTCTGCATACAACAGTTTTGTTGCTCTGTTCATTCTACCTGTTTGCTAATGTAATCCATCACTAGTATGGACAGCAGTGGGCTCATAGATGAGCCCTGATACATATCCACTCCCACTTGGAAACTCTCTGAGAACCTGACCACTGTACATGAGTCATTGGTTCCTTGTACATGTATTAACACTTTTGTTCAGAAATAAGAGATATATAACACTTTCTCAAGCTTTGTCTTAAGAAAATGCAGCAAAACAGCCAAATATTAGCCTGCACTAATTCTACCAATGTTTCTGGGGCTTTGAACTACCACAGGACTGCCCAAATAAGTTTTCTTGGGGCTTTGTCTCATGCTTTCTTCATTCGGATGCTTTCCTCATCTCTAGCTTCTTCTCAACTACCTGTTGCACTGCAAAAATCTCGGTTGTGTTGTATCCTGATCTGAATCCTAAATGCTCATCTCCCATCTTACTTTCTACTAGTCTGTGCATTCATTTATTAATCACCCTCTGCAGAACTTTCATGCAGTGTGACAGGAGTTTGATACCTCTGTTCTGCCTACAGTTGTGAATGTCCCCTTTGTTCTTGTACAGCAGCACTAGTATGCTTATTCTCGAGTCATCTGAGATACACCTTTCTCTCCATACTGCTATGAGTACCCTCAGAAGCCATTTCTAAACCCAACATTTTGATCTGCTGTGACCTCATATGAGCCTGCATCTAATTTCCCTTAGTGCTGTTCTTACTTCTCCTAAGGTTAGCTCCTCTTCTTCTTTCATTGTAGGCTATGTCTGGGGCAGTATAGCTTCTAAGGGGGTTTTTTTTCATTCAGAAGTTGTGGAAATACCTCTTCCATCTACCTTTGATGTCTTGTGGGCTTGTGAGTAGGTTGTTGCTGGCATCCTTTATGAAGGGTGTCTGGCAATCTTCTTTATCTTTCTGTTTTGCCTTGTAACCTGATAGAGTTTCTTTGTGCCATCTATCAAGTCATTTTCCAGAAACTGGTAGAGTGCCTCTGACACCTTGTTCTTTGCTATTGCAACTCCTCTTTAGCCAACCAGTATTCTTTCCTAGCCTGGTCTGTCTTTTCTGACTTCCACAGTTGTGTGCACTCCTTATTTCTTTTGATGACTTCCTAGACTTCTATATTCCACCACCAGATGTACCTTATTTCCATACCTGGCTAGGCTGCATATCTTTTCGGTAGTCCTCACACATGCTGTTTTGAGGCCCTGCCATTCGTTTTCCACTCAATCTATTTCCTCTTCTTTCTGAAGTGCTAGAGCCCTGAGTAATTCCTTGAACTCTTATGCTTTCTCTCCAGTCAGCTTCCAGGTCTTCAACCTAGTCTCTGTTGACCTTTGAGCCTTTCCCTGAGCACTTCTTGCATCTGATTGTGGCAACCAGTGTTTTACACTGTGGGCCAACTGTTTTACTGGTGATTACTTTGCAATCACTGATTCTGCCCCAGTGCCCTTTCCTTACTAGGAGAATATCTACCTCAGCTGCATGTCGGCCATTCTTGAATGTAACTGTCTCTGTTGCTGAGCCAAGTGTTGACCACCATCAAGCCATTTGCCGACAGAAGTCTAAAATAGCCTCTCCTTCTTTATTCTTTATTCTTTTTACAACATCCACCTAGACCCAAGCAGTCCTTATATCCTGTTTTTTTTGTCTGTCTGTATATGTGCATTCAGGTCACCTATTATCAACACCTATTCATGTTGTCTTGCTTTAGTACATCCTGTGACTGCTGTCTGAATACAATCTTTTTTCAGTATCATAATGCTGTGGGACATAGGCTGAGATTATGAATAATGCCCTCTCCTTACACTGGAGTCTTATTGTCATAAGTATATCACCAATTCTGATGACGTCTTTTGAAGCCTCGCTGTCATCACTACTCCCTCACTATTTCTAGTCTGCCCTCCTCCTCCTGAGTTGTAGACTCTGGATCTTAGCCAAGTGGCTTTGATGCACTGCCCTTCCATCTTGGATCCAGAGGATGTCCAGTCTCCTCCTTACCATTCATGTCATCCACTTCCAAGCTGCATCCTGTTAGTGATCTTACATTGAGTGTAGCAGCCCTTAATTCATGTTTGGCAGGTTGATTATTTTTTATGCCCAGGTTTCACTCAAGCTGGGGAACTGGACACCAGCCAGCCAGTAGCTGATTAACCAAGGCTTGCTGGGCTTTATGGCAGCCACAGACTGGCCAATAGCAGCACATACTCCTCCCTTCATTAGCATATGCCCCTGGCATAGGTTGGAGCAGGCCAGGTCCCCAAACCATTTGGCACCTGCAAAGACCCATGCCCATTTGGTAACAGTAGTCAACAAGACCAAATCACCTACAGCCAGTTTTTACACCATTGATTCTGTAATCCATTCTCTCCTATCTAGAGGATATTGTGCACTTGTGCACCACAGTTTATGCCCAAAGTGTTTGGTCTATACAACTCATCCCATATAGGGCACCCTGTAGAGTCTGTGCCAATGCCCACAACTCCAATTTTTGGTGTATTTGAGGTGGAAACACTCCATGTGTTTTTGGGAAGTGGGAGGAACCCCACAGAGACACAAGGATAACATGCAAACTCCATATAGACATAGGTTCATAGGTTCATAGGTTCATAGGTTCATAGGTTCATACTAGGCTATCTGCCCGAGGGCATTTATAAGCCTAGCCCATAGTTTTGTGGCTTACGCCTCCCCTTTAGGTAGGAGAAAACTACTATTTTTTTTTAGCTGTGCCTCTGTCTAGCAGTGACACTGAGGTAACCCCTGGGGTGTATCTTCTCCCATCCATTGGTCAAGATTTCTCTTAAACCATAAACCGGATTTTGTTGAGTCTTTGGGTGATGAATCTTTTGAGATGAAGCATGTTCATCAGGTCTGGGTTTGACATTGCCTTGTATGTCAGGCATAGGTCCCCCTCTGAGCAAGGTAGCGCAACTGAATATAACTGGAGTTCTTTCAGTTCAATCATTGGTCTGATGAGTGATGAGTATGGGGACCATGACTTTCTTGTCTAAGGCTACTGTCAACCTGGGGTCCCTAATAACTTCTTCTGTGTTGATTAACTTAAGGCCATGGCTCTGGCACCAGTTATCCGTCTTCTGTGACCCTTCTGGAGGATATCTGTGTCGGATGTGTTTTCAACTTGACACCCCCAGTTTGCAGTCATCTGCAAACTTTGTCCATAACCCTCCTCCTGTGCTTGCTTGTTTGAAAAGTAAGAAAAGTAACAAAGTGCAACCATCTTGTAATGTATGGGTTTAAATGATACCCGAGTGGGGTATTGTATCGGCCCAGCCGCCAGGTCTAGGCTGTGGACTATGGGACTCTCATCAATCAATGGCCTGACTGTTTGAAAAAAAAAAAAGTGCAAGTTTAGATGATCTGCCTTTGACAAAAAAAAACAAACTGGGTTAAATCAAAAATCCATTCTGTGTTTGTTATTATTGTCTTTATGAGATTCCCCTCCTCTCTTTTGCTCCATGGCTTTGCAGAGTCAAGTTGTCAATAATTTCAGGTGGGTGGGCGCCAGGGCGGTGTGGGGCCCGCCTTGCAGTCGCACCACAGCTGGGTGGCTGTCCCTATTTATGTGGGTGTAGATTAAACAGCTGTCCTAACCCATCAGGTCCCATGGATGCTGTGTTCGAGCAGTTCTCACGGGGCTACAATCATTTGGTATAGATATCTCTCCTTTAACTGAACCTGTCAGCCAGTATGTTGGCAATGTCTGTAGGATCAGTAATCTTCACATCATTATGAACTAATTCTGAGCATATCTGGGAGTTTCCTCCTAGGTTTCTGACATAGCTAAAGAATGCCTTATGGTTGTCTTTAGAGTCCTTAGCTATTTTCTCTCAAAATTAGCTTTGGATGATTTTATTTTTGCTCTATCTTGTAGTAGCTTTCTCCTTTTGTTGTAGAGTTTGTTTATGGCTGGGGTCCCTTTGTTTTGCTTGGGATTGCCTGATCCATGGCAGGTGCTGGTAGAAGGCATTTGTCGGTTTGAGTAATGTTAACCGCTGGCTCACACTAGTCTTACTGTGGTCTTTTCATTTCGGTGGGGGCGGGATGAGGACCTCCGTTTGTGATCAGATCTCACCAGTGAGGTATACTTCTGGCACTGAACATTGTGCTCCCATGTTTGTGATGATGAGATCAAGTATGTTCTCTCCTCTTGTGGGGATGGTGACTAGTTGTTCCATGGCATTTGAGTTTATGAATTCCAGGAACTTTTGGGCTAGAGTGTTTGGGCTTGAGTAGTGTTCCCAGTCTATATTTGGGTAGTTGAAGTCACCTAGTATGATGGTGGTTGGAGATACATTTATCCCCTCCAGTGTTTTCAGGAAGGCCATATGAGATTCCTGAGTTTGCGAGGGTGGCCTGTAACATGCTACAATTTGCAGAGCAGTCTTGCCTATGGTTAACTGCACCTGGATGGTTTCCGATGCATCGTGCGATGGTCAGAGGTCAAGATTGAGCCTTGTACCTTGTGCATGGGAGGGAAAGACCTTAACCATTATGTCACCAGGTCTCTTACAGTAGTAGAGTTGACAGTAGTAGAGTACATCTTGACAATGTCCAGTACCTTCTGCAACAGATGTGTACCAGGATTCCCAGGAATGTAGAGGAAGCTAACTCTAAGTGGTGAACATTCAATATCATTGGGAAGGTATGAATTTCTCAGACTACCCTTTGTTATTTTACTTGCAAATAAGGTATTCCAGAGAGCTGTGGCCAGAATTTTAGAAGGTCTGGATGATGTAATTAATATAACTGATGACCTACAGGCATGTGTTGAGACTAAACAGGAGTGTGAACTGAAACTAGTTAAGCCACTGAACAGGACAGAGACAGTAGAAACTGTATCTGAATAGTAGTAGTATCAGATCTGCTGTAACTACTTTAAAGCATCTTTAGTTATAATTTTATGAAAGAGGGTCTGACACATGTTGATGAGAATGTGAGAACCAGTGTCTTTATACCAGATTTTTAGTTCTGAGACAGTAGTTATGTATGTTCATACACAATATGTTAGAGTTTACTATACCGCTATGGAAGCTGATGGGACTAATCACTAGAACAAGAAAAAAAAACATTGTTACTGAAGAACGTTACGTGAAATGCACTAACACGCCCCATTTCAGATGTACCTTACAAGACACCTGCAACAGCTGGAAAGACCACAGAAGTACCTCACCAAGAGGATCACTGGCCTCAAACAGATGCCCTATGCAGCTCAACTGAAGAAACTCCAGTTGTACTCTGTTGCACACGGCCTACTCAGAGGTGATCTCTACCTGACATGCAAGGCCATGTCCAACCCAGAATTGATGGACATGCTCCACCTAAAGAAAACCATATCCCCTCGAGCCACACGGTCTAGGGATCTAAACCTCAACACAACAATAAATAGGACATGCTGGATGGATAGATTCCTATCCCAGAGACTTTCCATGCTCTGAAGCAAGATTCCAATTGACATTAGGCAGAGCTCCTCACTAACACTCTTCAAGAGAAACCTTGACAAGTGGATGGGAAACAGGAAGTTTACCCTGGGGATCACTTCAGTGGCTCTGCTGGGTAGAGGCACAGGGAACTAATCTAAGGGGGCAGCAAAAGCCAACACATTCCGGCTAGGCTTATAAATGCCTTTGGGCAAATAGCCTAGTACCTACCTATGAACCTATGAACCTAAAGCAGGTATATTGCAAACTGAGGTGAATCACTGTGTTTTAGAAGCAAGAATAATGCAGATGATGGACAACTGGTATATGGTTTGAAATAATTTTAGATGTGCAACCTAAAAACATTAAGACTGAGTTGGGAGGTTGATATAATAGTTAAAGTCTTTACCTTGCAGACATGAAGTGTAGGGTTTGATTCTCACATGGGGTAACTGGCTAGGCATAAAATGGCCCACAAGGGCACTTAGCCTAGTACTAATCTATGAACTAAAACAAATAGTAGCAATTGTTTATAGGTGTGAAAAGTTCCATGACTGCCTTTAGTAAACCAGTTTTTTCTTGAGACAGATAATATGACACTACAGAGCATATTCAGAAATTGATTAGTAAAACACTGCCTAGATGACAAAGGATGTTGTCGAACTGCATGTCTTGACAGTTCAGTACAGCCCAGGTAAGCAAATTAATATAGCTGACATCTTAATCAAAACCAATTGCAGTAAAATTTAGAAATCCTGTGGTTATTCTATGATTACTATCACAAGAAAATATAATTTAAAAGAGCAGGCTAGAAGAGAGAGTACAACCACTCAAGGAAACTACAATGTAGATGTGGCCAGATCAGTCATCAGCAATATATCCAGATATCGCAATACTTTTTATAAGAAGATGAAATCAATTGCATTCAGGATCTCATGTTCAAGTCTAATGAAGGAATTACATCTATCAAGGTGAGAGTGAGCATGCTGAAAAAAAAATAAGTCACATTTAAGCATATTTAAGTATTAAGACAAGAGTGTGAGATGCTCTTTGTTAGCAAAAGATACCAGAGCAGATTAAGACAAAGGTGAAACATGTTCAGATATGCAGTAAACTCTGTAATCTGAATAATAAAAAAGAGCTATTTTCAAATAATATGCCATTGTTTTCTTGGAATAAGGTTGGGACATAGTCCAAAGATGACCAATATTTGATCTGCACTGACTTCTATTACTAGAAGTTCCTATCAATAATTAAACAGAATATATATTGGATTCATAAACATATTATGTTGCTGTGCTAGTGTTTTTAATAGGATGGTGTAAAATGTCCTTTCTTATTCATAAACTCACTAGCACAATGGAGAAATATCATGACCCTGCCACACTGAGTACTACCCGCCTACCCTTATGCTAAAGAGCTCATTTACTGATTATGCAGCATTCACCATGGCAAAACTAGTGCAGTCCTTGCAAGCCCAGCTGGTGTAACCTAGGGGATAGCACTAGCAGTCTTTTCACTAGTGCTTCAGAGTCATGCATAGTGATCTCCCATCCTTGTCGGTATGCTGCTTAGATCAACATAGCGATGTCAGAAAAAAATTTCAACACCTCTGTTACATGGAAGGAAATAAATTCATGTCTAGTTATTGAAGATAATGTCAGTGAATGGAAAAAAAATGAAAACTGTTCGCTGAAACTACCTGTAGCAAACAACCAATTTTGCTGTGGGGACCCCCCCCCCCCGGACTTGTATATACCAACTCCAAGATCGCACAACAGTGGGGAAAAAAGGAAACGTTACTGTCAATGAAAGTACTAGCATGGTACTCAGCATGATTTCAGACCTGCCCATAGTACCACTACAGCCCTCCCCTGCTTCACAGACACAGTAAACCATCTCAAAAATGAAGGCCTACAAGTGTCAACTCTTTTTTTGGATATGTCCAAAGCATTTGACATAGTCTCACACCAAATCCTGCTAAACAAACTAAACCAATATCATCTATCAAATTCCACTCTTACCTGGTTCCAAAGCTACTTAACTGACAGGTACCAAGCTGTGAAATGGGAAAATTCGCTGTCTCCTCAGCTGCCCATAACTATAGGAGTCCCACAGGGTTCTATCTTAGGACCACTACTATTCACAGTCTTCACAAATGACCTCCATATCTCCCCACAGCATGCATCTATAATTCAGTATGCAGATGACACTACCTTAATCTGTGCTGCACAAAACATTCCCACCTTCCTGCAAACAACTCAACTAGAATTCTCTGATGTTGAAAACTACTTTACCAAAGCCGAACTTATCCTCAATCCAGAGAAAACTCAGCTTATGATTATAACCAGTTCTAACAAAAACACTAACAGTCAATTCACTATCTACTCCACTAATGCTACTCCAATTGCTCCAGTGGCACAGGCTAAGCTACTGGGAATAACCATAGACTCCCACCTAAAATCTGATAGTCATCTCAATTTAACTATTAAAAAAGTACATGCCAAACTGCGGTCGCTCTACCGTATCAAACCATTTCTTACCAACAACACAAGATCAGCCATTGCTCGCTCCCATCTTCTATCCACCCTACTCTATGCATCTCCCATTCTGACTAATCTCAACAAAACTGAACTAAGCAAAATGGAAGCCTGCTATAACAGAATTGCCCACTTTGCTGCAAATTGCTCATATAGAACTCATCCCTGTACTGCTTTGAGACAGCTCCACTGGCTTGAACTGCCCAAACTCCTAACCTACAATCAGCTCTGCCTCTGTCATTCTATCTATTACCTCCCCAATAAGTGTCCTGCCCTCAAAAACCTAGTACAACATCACTCAGCCAAAATGCCTATTAGATCATCAAGCAAACTACTACTAGAAGTCACCAACAGCTACAATAGCTTTGGAGATGCACTATATAGTAGTTCAGTGGCTAAAAATGGAACTCTGTCCCTACTAGCATTCAAAACACATCATCCAAAGCCTCCTTTAAAGACCTCATCAGGCAACATCTCAAGCAAAGTTGGCAGTGCCATGATTGCTCCCCAGGCTAGTGAAAGCGGATAACACATACATACAAAATCTAGAGCACTTGATAATAGTTTTCAATCTTACTCACAAACACTGGCTAATTTACAATGTATGTACTGTACCAGTGTACTCTGTATGTATTCTACCTATGCTCCAAATTTCAGCTGTACACCACAAATCTATTAATTACCTTTATTTTTAAAATTAATATTTTTTGTTTGTTCTCTCCACTGTAACTGTTTATGTGCCGCATACCACTGTAAAAACATGTCTCCTGTAATTTGTGTGTATACTGATCATGTCCAAATAACTAAATGTGTCTGTAATCTTTCTTTGTGAAGCTTTTCTCCCTGGGCCTCTGCTGAAAAAGGGCCTTTTTGGCTCAGGAAGACACCCCCGGTTAACAAATGTAAAATAAATAAAAAAAATAAGTAATTTTAGTGAACAGCACTTACTCTTTTTGCATTTGGTGAAATTACCTTCAATGACAGGACATGCTTCCGAAGGAAATTCCTTTCTGGCAATGAAGTCCCCTATGGTGCAGGCACACTTACTACCACACACTACCTTGTCCTGTTCCTACACTGTAATGCTGGTACGCTTATGCTTATAGGGGCTTGCACAGTACCCAGTCCTGTTAATACCATAATGGGGTAATGGCCCTCAGTGCTGCCTCCATGCCTAATGAGTCATTCATTCCATTTGCATACAGCTGAGTTAGACTGACTACTGAACAGCAGCTACTTGGTAAGGCATGCTGAGCAGTATCTGCTGACTTACTTGGTAGCACTGGGCAGTGTCATGAGGCTTAACAGCACTCCTTGGTATTCCCAACTAGATGAGTGCCTGCTACACTATTCAAGATACTGGGAATGGGACTGTGCAGCTTCAGGAACTGTCTATAAATGGCAGTAATGCCCAGCACTTACTGTATACAATAACAGGGCCATGGGATCTACAAGGCATATCAGTCAAAGGATCATTAATGCCCTGCCCATGTCCACATTCATTTGACACCTCATTTCCCAGTATCATTAGCACAACAGGCACACATGCAGCTTTGGTATAGAAGGCTGTGGTTTCTATTCCCCCCTCAGATGTATAGATTGCTGGCACCGCAGTGCAACATAAGGGGATACTGCACTCCTGACTGTGTCATCCTTTAGATGAGATGTTAAATGGGGGTCCCATCTGCTTGAATTGGTGGTAGCTCTGGTGGATGTAAAAGATTCCATGATACATGTTGAAAAGAGTATGAGTACTTTACAAACTTTCCATATTTAGAAGCACATATATAAACATTTTATTTCTTACTATTTTTTTTCACTTTTCGTCCATCTTCATTATTAGTCTTCCATAACTGACCTCCACTCCTTCCACAACCACAATTTGATTTTTCACAATATATCTGCAAAATCCATTCCCCATTAAACAAAATGTCATTCAGTCTTTCATTCAAAATAACCCATTTTACTTAAAATAAATGATTTTCTACTCTGTTCACATATTATGCCTTCTTAGTCATATAATATCCATACATAAGCATATTCATATATATTTATATATATATATATATATATATATATATATACACACACACACACACACACACACACACACACACACACACACACACACACACACACACACACACGCTTATATATACATATTGTTTATGTTACTTGTATTTTCAAAAAATCTTCACATATCTTTTTCAGAGTTTCAAAACTCTTTTACATTTCAAAAAAAGTAATGCTGTGTTGTCTGTTCCTCCTCACAAAATAAACATACTCTTTCAGCTTTCTTTTTTTATGGCTTATTCATCTTTAGTGAGAATTTACTTGTTACCAGTCTCCGTAGGAAATTGTGACACTCTGCTATCTTGATTTACCACTCTTTCCTTACTTTAATGGCTTTCAGCACATCACTTCTTCTGGTAAAATTTTCCATGGATTTACATAATAATATAATTTTAATGCATTATTATACTACACCCTTCTGTCTTTATATTATCAATTTTTATATTCCATGTTTGTATTTTTTTTTATCATTTTTAATTTCTTCATTCACATATTTTTCCAGTTATTCTTATTCTCATCATTTCCCAGAATTTTTTTATTTAAACATTCTCACCATTAAGTTTCCATTCTTTTTAGTTACCCAGTTTAATACTCTATACAAGTTTAAAGAAGCACACTACACAACTGGATTTAGTACCCCAAATCTCCCTTCAACTTCACTTATATGCACCACCTCTTTTTATAGGTTTAATTTTGAAGCCTATATAAAACAAAACACATACTGCACAATTTCCTTTTCATATTTTACTTGGATCATCTAAACATTTGACATATAAGCTATTCCCTTAATACTTATTTCACCAGATAAACCTTTTCCTCACCGATTATCTATACATTCTCCAAATTACTTTAATCAACCCCACCCATTGAATAACTTCATAATTTTCCCCAAATTTAATTCCTAGCAAAGCCGTTTCATTCACTGAAAAAATGCAGACCACCAATTTCCACGGCATCACTGAAGCCCTTACTTTTATCTTATTCAAAGTCATTCCCATTTCCTTTCCGCATCCATTCAAACAAACCAGTATTTCTCTTATCCACATATTTCAAAACAGTATCACTACCTCCTTTTGTATCACACATCTAGTATCTTTCATTTTATATGCTACTTCATTCATTATCACATTCATCACCAATGCAAACAATATTGTACTCATGGGAATCCTTGTCTTATATCACACTTCACGCATATTTCTTTATTCAGCCACCTGTTCACAGACACTCTCACCCTATTATTCTGATATGCTGACATATTCACTTTCATAATTCTATTGCCTATTCCACACTTCTCCATAATATCTTACAAAGTTTCATATCCCATATTATACAACGACCCCCCATTAATATTCCAAAACGTGCATGCTGATTGGTCAGCGTGCACATTGTAAATCAGATTTATACTAATGGAAAATGTCCGGTTGCCCGGACTTTTTCCATTAGTATAAGTCTTTTTTTTTTTACAGCAACAGAGAACGCAAGATCTCCGTTGCTTTTTAGAAACTGTCTCGCTATGTTAAAGGAGTTTAACATAGTGAGACAGCTTTTAAAAAAGTAACGGAGATCTTCCTTTCTCCGTTGCTTTTTTTAAAGCTGTCTTGCTATGTTAAATGGGTTTAACATAGCGAGACACTTTGTAAAAAGCAACGGAGATCTTGCTTTCTCCATTGCTTCCACCCACAACTCTAATGTATTGCGTACATCAGAACTGCCGCAGAATACCAGACAGCTGCGGAAGGGCAGCACGGAGGCATTATACAATGCCATTATTTAAGAAAAGAATTTTTTTTCTTAAATAATGTCAGTGTATAATAGCAATAACCCACTTCTGGGTATGGGTAATGCTGGATTTACCCACGGTTGTCTTTGTTTGGCCACTCGGGCTTCGCCCTCATAACCAAACCACACCAGCTGTGGGTAAATCCAGCATTACCCACACCCAGGCGTGGGTTATTGCTTAAATATCAAATGCCTTGCAAGTATCACCTACCATAAATTTCACATCCTCCCTTTTACTTATAAAATCAGCCACAATTTCTCTTATAACCAATAACAGTTTTTGGCATCCATTCCCTTTTATGAAATATATACTTTCTTCCATAATATCCCTCAACCTTCCCTCCAGTCTCCTCTGTATTATTCCCATAAAAATTATAATCTGTGTTATTTAGTGTGACGGGTCTCCAATTGTTTATTTCATTCTTCTCATCTTTCTTTCATATAAATTTTAATATCTTACTATATAACTCTTCATAAACCAGACCTTCCTTCAACCATTCATTCAGTGCATTTACAAACTAATCTCTTTGTTAGTCCATTAATTTCTTATACATTCCATACCTTATAACATCTAGGCCTGATAATGAATCAACATTTACTTTCTTAAGAACTTCATTCACTTCATTAACAGTAATTTATTTTCCAAGTTCTTCCTTAACTTGTTCTGAGAATTTCTTTACTTTCCATTCTCTTATTTTCTATCCTTATATATATTTTTCGCATGCTGTCCTAAAATACTCAATTGCCCTTCTGTTCTTTTTACCTCTCCTTTTACATTTTTCATTTCTCTCATTATACTAATATTATCCTTTGCTATGTTATCCAAATATGCAGACACTTCCTCCCTTCTCCTTGCAAATAATCTCTCTCCATAAACATGAATGCCTTATTTTTTTCTTGATTTCTTTTATATATTTCTTTTTCTATATCAAAATTCTCTCTTGTAATTATTCTCCTATTCTCTAATACATTTCTTTAAGTTTTCACATATTATATTTTCCTTTTCCTTTCTTATATCATCCTGCCACTTTATTTATCCTTTGTTGACCTGGTTAGTCCCACTAGGCTCAGGGGAGACCAAGGTGGCATTTATAGTACTGTGGAAATTTAGCCAGGGCATCAGGGAAAGTCCCCCACTCTTTTAACTTCCAGTCTTGCTGTGGTAGGCCATGAGGCAGTTGCAAGACTGTTCTGAGGAACTGCTGTTTCAGAGATTAAAGATGATTGGCCCGGTCCTGTTCAAATTATACATTTGTCTGAAAATGGTTTCTGCTGCAAGACTTGAGCAGTTGGCACAAAAAGATGTACTGCTTGATCGAGAAGCTGTATCTTGCAGTCAGATAATAGAAACTATGGCTGTTCAATGTGATAAGCAGTTGGAGATGATGTCAGAAGTCTTTAACGTTTCTATTCCTGTTACCTGTTCTGTTTGTCAGTCTTTCAGAAGGAACAGCTGAACTCTTGGAGGTGACAGTCCTCATTCTTCTTCTTCGTCACTGACTTATGCTGCAGTTGCAGGATCGAAACATAGTTTCTCCGTACCAGAAAGGGTTATGAAGTTCCCTGTGGTGCATCTTCAAATAAAATGAAGTATAACTATAGATAGGTGTGCTGTTCAGGATCTGTTCATTTTGCCTTTGGGCACTACTATTATATATATATATATATTAGAGCTCTGATTAATGTAGGAAAGAGTCTTATTGTGATGTGACATTTGAATCTTCTGTTGTTACTGAGAATTTGTTTCATAACTGTGACCTAAAAAGACTATGTGCTCCATGGTCTGCTTATGTTTTCATGGGTTTACACTTAGGTTTGGAAGATACTATACAATCATACTTTACTTTTTATTGTGTAGCTTTACATGACATTAAAAAAGGCTTGATGATGAGGGACTCTGGACAGGGGGTGGGATGCTTTGTAGCTTTATCTAATGTAGGTGATATTATTAAACATATCCAAAGTGTGATTTTTATTGATGGTTAAAAAGCATATGTTCAGTACCAAGGTCAACCAAAAACTTGTTTGTATTGTGGACCTACTGCTAATCTTATTAATGTCTGTTCTAAGCGCAGATGCGCTCAATGTGGTGAGTTTGGCTATTCGGTTATAAATTGTGATGTGACTTGCAGGAAATGCAAAAAGGCTGGCCATTTCTAATTTAATTGCCCACAGGTTTTGCAAATATGACATGATGCTACTAATAATGTTTCTTCAGAGGTCGTGGTGAATGCTGTTTGGTGTTGTGTAGGTTTGGATACTGTAGAAACTTCTTGTTTACCTTTGGAGTCTGATGATAATGCCAGCAATTTTGATGAATGTGAAATCTTCTTGCTATTGATACTTTGGATGCTGATGCCTGCGATGCTCTTGATGCTAAATTACCTTCTACTGGGGAATGGGGTGAGAAAAATAAGTTTCTTAACAAAAAAGGCAAGGGCTGATATCCATATTTGCAGTGTGAATGTGACAATATCATTAATGATCAACCGAGATATACAGTTGCTGCCTTTTGTTGCAGTATATCAACTAATATTTGTTTGTTGGATATTCATAAATAAACCATTTCTCAAAACTTTTTGTTGGAATCTAGCTGGGGTCATGTCATATTCTGGTCTGTTTCAGACTGCACTATGTGGAGGGTATTGCTGTACTTTTAAATATGTTTTATTTCCTAGATTTTATTTCAGTTGAACCTCGTAGCTTAGTGGTCTGTGATGTTCTGTAAGATTCTTTGAAGTTTTGTCTAATTTGTATATATGCTCCTACTAGCCTGTCAGATGGAGAAGCTGATTTTCAGGAGCTGCAATCTTTTGTTCTTAAAGATATTCATATTATTCTTGTGGGGGATTTGAACTGTCATCTTCGCAATTGCAAAGTGAAGATCAAAAAAGATGTTATACTTTTAAATGATATCCTTTATTATGGTGAAGGGCAATTAATCCATTTAAGGAAAGTACTTATTTTAGAGGAACTTTTCACACTAAAAGTGGTTATTGTGCTCATCCCAAGGGTATTTATTTACATGATTTTGACTTGTGGCTGTTCTTTACTGATCATCCTAAGTTAGTGTTTCTCTTAGTTTTGATAACCAAGTGTTATCTTTGGATAAAATCATATTATACCTAAATGGCTGGGTATTTGATACTGCAATTTTAAAAGTGGAAGACTATATTTTTTGGGGCTCAACATCTGAGCTTTAATCTTTTCTGTGAG
This sequence comes from Protopterus annectens, assembly GCF_019279795.1. NCBI lineage: Eukaryota > Metazoa > Chordata > Ceratodontiformes > Protopteridae > Protopterus > Protopterus annectens. Next base: position 484,214,565 of record NC_056732.1, on the reverse strand, counting down.
TCTAGGACTGTGTAGTGGTATGCATTAAGGAAAAATATACGTGTTTATTTCTTACCATTAGGCATTATTTTTACCTTGTATGAAATATGATTATTTTAAGACCACTAAGGGTTTTGAGACTGCAGTTTTGATGAATAATAATTGGGGAAACTTGCATTTATTACAGCAGTTGAACAATGTGATGTGTAGATCAATAGATTGTGTTATTGTCAGAGATGTCTTATTCAGGGTTGTCATACAGAATGTTGTCCTTTTTATACTTAATTAGTAAAATATACAAATTTGCGTACGCATAGTTTGGAGGATTGTATGGAAGATATTCAGTCTACTTCTTTAGATATTACGAGCACTGATGAACAGTACATGGAAGACATGTACACTACTTTTCCTATAACTGTCGTAGACTGGAAGGTGTTTCATTTATCTAAAGATGATCAGATCTTTTTGGATAAGCTTGTCACTTTAAAGGGATTAAATTTTGTTTTGTGTCATGTTTCTAAAGATTCTTCCCCAGGATTAGATGGTATCCCAAATGCTTTCGGTATTAATATATCAGTTTCAAGAAAAACAGTGTTCTTACCAGTGCTGAATGAGTGGCTTTTGCTTGAGGATTTGGATATATGCATATGTGAAAGTGTTATGCACTTTATTTATAAAATAAAGGTGCTAGAGCTGAGATATCTAACGGGGAGACCATTATTTTTAGTAATATTGGTTATATTATATATAGTACAATTTTGGCAAATCGAATGTGTAAAGTTTATCTCCCTAGACTTTATGATGCAGTTTATTTTATTAATTATTCATGAGATGATATATGCATTAATCAATGCCTTACATCTGCTGTTCTATTGTCTTGAGATATATGAAAGGCATTTGAAACCGTATCACATGAGGCTTTATGGCATTGGCATGTATTGGAGTCGTATAATATTAGTCATAAATGTTTGTACATATTACAGTCTATATATGACCATATGAGAGTTAGACCTCTTGTAAATGGTTGGCTTAGTAAACAAATAAAGAAAAAGGGGGAGAGACAAGGGTACTCTTTGAGTGGATTATTGTTCAGGATAATAATGTTCACTATACTTCTTACTTGTAACACTTCTTGTTCTGCAGTAATATTGACCCTTGCATCACATGTGTATGTTCCTCTTTGTCTTTCTTAAGCTGATGACTTGAATATTAAAAGTTTTCTGAACTGGTTCCTGTTGTCACTTGCTGTTGAACACCTTTTCTTCTTGTTATAATGATTTTGGACTATTTTTTTTTTTTAATTTTAGAGAAGAGTTGTAGATACAGTTTCACTTGCGTATGTATAGTATTTTCTATTGCTCTTAATAGTATTTTTGTTTTGAAGTTTGGTCATGATGCTGTGTTTTCTGATTGTTGGGAGCAGCTGTTTTTTTCTATTTTGGTTCAGTTATGCAATTGGGCTGCTCATAAAATGTCTTTTGGAAAATAAAGTATTTGTTTTGCACACTATGGTTTTGAGTAATTTGAATTATTTTGGAAGCATAATCCCTTTACCGAAAGCTAAAGAAAAATATTTATTGGAAATTTGCTTTCATTTTATATATTCAAATTTAAATCTGGTTAAGAGAAATGTTACATACTGCACTCGAGGATGGTGGTTTGAGTCTTATTAATCTTGTGGTACATTTGGCTTCTGTTCATTTACATTATTTATTTTCCAATTTGAGATGCAGCAACTTATAGGTTCATAGGTTCATACTAGGCTATCTGCCCTAGGGCATTTATAAGCCTAGCCAGAATGTGTTTGGCTTTCGCCACCCATTTTAAATTTATTTTGCTATGCCCTTTTTCGAGGTTAGTATACTGTGCCTCTGTCTAACAGTGACACAGAAGTGATACTCGGGGTAAACCTACGATCTCCCATCCACTCATCAAGATTCCTCTTGAAGAGAGTCAATGACGGACTCTGCCTAACCTGGACTGGGATTTTATTCCAGAGTGAAGGGAGCCTCTGGGTTATGAATCTGTCCCTCCAGCATGTCCTATTTATTTCAGTGCTGAGGTTCAAGTCTCTCGAGCACATAGCTTGATGGGATTTGGATTTTCTGAGGTGCAGCATGTCCATTAATTCCGGGTTGGGCATGGCTTTATACATCAGGCACAGATCACCTCTGAACAGGCGTTATGCCACTGAGTAGAGCTGGAGTTTCTTTAACCGGGCAGCATATGGCATCTGTTTGAGCCCTTTGATCCTCTTGGTGAGGTACTTTTGGGGTCTTTCCAGTTGCTGCAGGTGTCTGGTAAGGTACATCCCAAAAGGGGCATTGTACTCAATTATGGGCCTGATGAGGGATGAGTAAAGAGGAACGATGACCTCCCCTGATCTAGATGTGAATCCCTTCATGATTAGGTGGGCTATATAAAATGTTTTTCTAACCACTTTGGCCATGTGGTTGTCAAATGAGAGATTGCTATCAACTTGGGTCCCCAGGTCCCTAATTAGTTCTTCTGTACTTAATGGATTACCACCTATGTGGTAATTTGTGGGCACTTTGTTTTTGCCAAAGGGGATGACTATACACTTTTTGGCATTTAGCTTGAGGCCATGGCTCTGGCACCAGTTGTCTGTTTCTATGAGGCCCTTTTGAAGGATGCTTGTGTCGGCTGGAGAGTCGATTATGGCGCCCAGTTTGCAGTCATCTGTGAACTTGGTCAGCCACAGTCTTTCCGTGTTGGCCTGTACCTCCAAGAAATATTTACCGAACAAGAGAGGTCCCAGGACTGAGCCTTGTGGGACACCACTTGTAACTGGTTTGCAGTCTGACATGGCTGCAGCAATTCTAACCATGTGGGTTCTGTCCTTGAGCCAGTTTGCAATCCATCTAGTGACATAGGGGTTTATATTTAAGCTGGTGAGCTTATTTATAATGCCCGAGTGGGGTATTGTATCGAAGGCTTTTGCGAGGTCCAGGTAGGCTGTGTGGACCACCTTCCCCTCATCAATGGCCTTGGTGACTGTTTCAAAGAAATCAACCTGGTTTAAGAGGCAGGATCTGCCCTTATCAAAGCCAAACTGGGTAAGATCCAGTGTCTGTAGGTTCCCAATATCTTTATTTATGAGGTGCATGATGATCCTTTCCATAGCTTTGCAGACCAAGCTAGTCAGGCTTATGGGGCAATAGTTTCCAGGATCCGTTGAGGCACCATCTTTATGGAGAGGGACCACTGTTGCTGTACGCCACTCTTTGGGCACATATCCTGTAGTAAGGCTGAGATTGAACAGTAGTTTTATGTTTTGGTTTAGCTCTTCTTGGAGTTCATGTAGGATGCAGCCCGGGACACCGTCTGGTCCCATTGATGCTGTGTTTTTTGCTTTGGAGAGGGCGGCTCTTACCTGAGCATCTGAGATGTCAGGGGGGCAGCACTCTGCTGGGATAGATATTTGCCCTTTTGGTGGGGAGGGGGGGAGAAGTTTGCGCTGAACCTGTCAGCTAGGATGTTGGCAATGTCTGTGGGTTCAGTGTATTTTTTGTCATTTTGGACTAATTCTGAGCATATCTGGGAATTACCACCCAGGTTCCTAACATAACTAAAGAAAGCCTTGTGATTATCCTTAGTGTCTTGTGCAATTTTTCTCTCGAAGCTGGCCTTAGACAATTTTATGAGTGCCCGTAGATTTTTGCTAATACTGATCAGTGATGCCTTCCCTTTTTGGGATTTTGCTCTATCATTTAGTAGCTTCCTCCTTCTATTGTATAGTTTGTTTATGGCTGGGGTCCACAAAACAGGACGTCTGCCTTTGGAGGATTGGGTCTTGGTTTTATTTGGGATCGCATGATCCATGCATTCCTGAAGGTGTTCATAGAATGTGTTTATAAAGGATTCTGCGGTCTGGGCCATATTTTCCACAGGCCCGGGGGCTTTGAAGGATTCCGCCTCAGTTTTGAGGAGTGTGAAATTTGCTTTAGAGAAGTTTTTCACTGTGGTTTTCTGGGCAGGGGTGGGGTCGGGATGTGAATATCCAGTGAGATTAGTTTATGGTCTGATCTTACCAGTGAGGGATACACTTCTGGTCTGGAGCATAGAGTCCCCATGTTGGTGATGATCAGGTCCAGTATGTTTTCCCCTCTTGTGGGAGTGGTAACAAGTTGTTCCATAGCATTTGAGTTTATAAATTCTAGGAACCTTTGGGCTAGGGCGTTGGCGCTAGAGTAATGCTCCCAGTCTATGTTTGGGTAGTTGAAGTCGCCCAATATAATGGTGTTTGGAGAGACCTTCATATTTTCCAGTGTTCTCAGAAAGGCCGAGTAGGGTTCCTGGGTTTGGGAGGGTGGTCTGTAGCAGGCTATAAACTGGAAGGCAGTTTTACCCACTGTTAGTTGCACATGGATAGTCTCTGATGCTTCGTGCTTTGCCACCAACCTGGAGGTGTGGGTATCTTTGATGAATATCGATACTCCCCTCCTTTTGTGGTTCGGTCCAAGTTTTGGGGCCGAAAAGCATGGTATGAGGTATAACCTGGTAGTGCTGGGATGCTCTCAGGAGCCCTGAACCAGGTTTCTGTTACTGCACAGATATCGATGTTCTCCATGCTAAGGAGAGTTTTGAGTGCATGCATCTTGAGGTTTAGACTTCTGGCGTTGAGTAGCATTACTCTTAGTTTCTTATCCCTTGTGATACCTATGGAGGTGGGTTTGTCTTTTGAGCCTTGCCTAAAAAAGGCACTATGGGGGTAGCAAGAGCCTTTGCCAATATCCAAAAGCCCAGGGGTGACAGGTGCAAGCCGTCCCTAGCGAAGCATCGTGGCTTGTCAAGCATATCATCCCAAGCTGACAGCATTGGATCCCCTTTGAATGACACCAGTACTTAAGCCAATTGTTGAAATTGATCATCTTGTCTTCATATTGTGGCATCATTCTTGGTGAGGGTAAGATGCTACTCAAGGTCAGGGTCATACCGGCCTGGGCTATATGCTCAGAAAGCTCCTTTATGTCTCTTTTCATGTAGTCCAGGGAGGTACGTCTCAGGTTTCACACCAACATGGACAATGACTGAGTCATATTTGTACTTGGCTTGGAGTGACCTGAGTGCTTGTGTTATGCGGATCCTAGCACCCGACAGGCTGCTCACCGTGACCCTCTCCTTGTTCAGCCTGGTGAGCGGGACGTCAGTGTGCCTGACGATAGAGTCACCTATTACAAGTGTATCAGGTGTGTTGTTTAGTCTTAAGGGCTGTGACTGTTCGGCACACTGGCTTTGTGAGATATGTGTTGCACGTGTTTTGTTTTGGGGTAGCGGTTGCTTGGGTGTCTGCTTTGGAGGTCTCTGCTGCTTAGGCAGATCTTTATTTAAAGCCTCAGTATGTTTTTGTGTGATTATGTGTTTGGTTTGCTGTCGTGGTAGGTCTATGTGAGACTGGAATTGTAGTGAGTGTGGTTTCCTTCTCCTCCTGACTGGTTATGCCAGTACTGAGTTGAGAGAGCTTAGCCTCCAGTTTGGCTATATGGTTGCATCTCTCACATGTGTTGGAATTTGTTGGGAGGAGGAGAGGGTTGTCTGTGTACATGAGGCAGTTGTAACATTGCCTCAAGATTCCCAGATTCACCAGCTGGACCGGAGAGGAGATTGACAACTGACCTTTGGACATGCTAGAATAATATTGGGAATTCCTTAATAATTGAAAACAAGGGCCAGTGGGGAGTGAGGGTGTAGTGCTTTTAATTTTTAGTGCTGACATATAATTGCTTTAGCGAGCAAGTGCCAGGTAACTTAAGTGCAATGTGTTACAGGTAACTTAAATGCAAAAATGACAAATAGTAACTTTCTTTCAAGTGAAACAAGGAAATAAGTACAGTAAGCAATGCAGATATCACTAGTGATCCACAGAAGTGCTGAGAAGCTGCATATTAGGTGGAATTAGCGTTCCAGGGAAATAACAAGCAAACAAACAACAAGCATATAAACAAAGCTAGATTCAGCAGGCCTGGATCTAGTCTATGCTACAGCAAACAAGGTGTACCAATATCAGTAAGATACAGTTCAAATATTCAGGCACTATAAACCTTTAACCAGAAATTCCCAGCTCAGAAGGGCAGAGTCAGGCCTCTTCTCCCACAAGAGTACAGACCACGAACCTTCTTAATATAAAATAACTGGCCTGAAGCCCAAGTGCTTAAACGAGAACTAATACACTTTAAGAATAACAGACACTGGGCTCTCAATCAGCAGTTCCCAACTTAGAAGGATGAAAGCTACCTGTCCTGCCACCATAGTGCATGCCACAAAAACTAATGTAAAACAACTGGTCTGAAGCCCAAGTGCTTAATCCAAAAGACTTAGAATGATAGCTACACTTTAATCAAGTTACTACCAAGCAGTAATAAATACAATTGAATACTTTAGAGAATGCCTGGATTAGTGCTCAAGTTACACAAACAAAGCTAGATCCAGCAAGCCCGAATCCAGTCTATGCCACAGCAAACAAGGTGCACCAACTTCAGTAAGAAGCAGTTCAGATATGCATGCACTATAAGCCTTTAACCAAAAATTCCCAGCTCAGAAGGGCAGAGTCCAGCCTCTCTTCCCACAAGAGTGCAGACCATGAACCCTCTTAATGTAAAATAACTGGCCTGAAAGCCCAAGTGCTTAAACCAGAATTAATACACTTTTAGAATAACAGACACTGAGCCCTCAATCAGCAGTTCCCAACCTAGAAGGATGTAAGCTACCTGTTCTGCCACTACAGTGCAGACCACAAACCCTCTCAGTGCAAAACAACTGGTCCGAAGCCCAAGTGTTTAAACCAAAAGGCTTACAATGAGTTACACCAAGCAGTAATAAATACAATTGAGTACTTTTAAGATGATGCAAAAGTAAAATAAAGTAGGTGGAAACACAAGTACAGTAAAAGCAGATGAATTTTTTTTTTTTTCTGAACAAGTGCTGAGATCAAAGAAACAGATTTGAGTGCTGAAACTAGAAAACTGGCTAGTTATAAGAAAAAAAAAACTAAGCTAGAAGGCTTCCCTCCAACACAGAAAGGCTTGGGGGCTCAGAAGCCTACAAATAGTCTATACCACTTAACAGGAAAGGCAGGAAACAAGCATACATTTTTTTTTCTGTTTTCCAGATGTTCTCTTTGTACACAGTAGGAGTGCCTGAAATCAGAATATGATCTCACTGCACTCACTTGAGTGAGCAAATAAGATGGGCCCAGAAGGAGTATCCAAACACAAATTTACAAGAGGGGCGGGCAGTTTCAAGGCCACTAAGATTAACACAAAACAAAAACACGGAGGGTGGGTGGGACTAACTGAAGAGCAGAGTCAAAACTTCCATTTCAGTTAATATTCCTGCAACACACAGTTAAAATCAATTTAAATACTGTATTTTTTTGAAAAAAAAGTGCAGATAAAAGTACTTAAATTCTCTTATGCGTCCAGTTGAATAAGGCAAGTTCTTAGCCAGCCAAAGCTGAGGTTTTTAAGCAGAAAATATTTCACACTGTACCACTTAAATAGGCAAGGACAGGAAATCAAAGAATGTGTCTACCCCACACCTGTAATTACTAGCAAATAACAAAATTCAGCAAACACTGACTAACTTCCAGTTCAGTTAATATTCCTGCAACACAGTTAAAATCAATTTAAATACTGTATTTTTTTGAAAAAAAAGTGCAGATAAAGGTACTTAAATTCTCTTATACGTCCAGTTGAATACAGCAAGTTCTTAGCCAGCCAAAGCTGAGGTTTTAAGCAGAAAATATTTCACACTGTACCACTTAAATAGGCAAGGACAGGAAATCAAAGAATGTGGCTACCCCCACACCTGTAATTACTAGCAAATAACAAAATTCAGCAAACAGTGACTAACTTCCAGTTCAGTTAATATTCCTGCAACACACAGTTAAAATCAATTTAAATACTGTATTTTTGAAAAAAAAAGTGCAGATAAAGGTACTTAAATTCTCTTATACGTCCAGTTGAATACAGCAAGTTCTTAGCCGGCCAAAGCTGAGGTTTTTAAGCAGAAAATATTTCACACTGTACCACTTAAATAGGCAAGGACAGGAAATCAAAGAATGTGGCTACCCCCACACCTGTAATTACTAGCAAATAACAAAATTCAGCAAACACTGACTAACTTCCAGTTCAGTTAATATTCCTGCAACACACAGTTACAATCAATTTAAATACTGTATTTTTTGGGAAAAAAGTGCAGATAAAGGTACTTAAATTCTCTTATACGTCCAGTTGAATACAGCAAGTTCTTAGCCGGCCAAAGCTGAGGTTTTTAAGTGTTTGATATTCTTGTGTCTCTTTCACATTATTTCTATGGTGATTAGCAGAGAGGTATGTTTTCTAGTAAATGTAAAAGTTCCTCTCATCTCATTTAGTGGGACTATGAGGATAAGATTAGCATTTGGAGGACTGATGTGAAGCAGCACCACCTACTTCATAAATTATAGTATTATCAGTTTATGGATGATTTTTATTATACTCGTCCAAATATTTGTTTGAGTTTGTTTTGTAGCATTTCAACAAAAGAAGACTCTTCAAGAGCAAAAAAAAATGGACATTCCTTCTACTACAACAACCAGGTGGCCAGATACATGTTGCCCTCTCACCCCACCCCATCCTTTCAGGTTCCATTTCTGCACCCGGCTTCTAACCCTCCTTCTGCACATTTTATTAAAAAAAAGCATTTCTTCTTTTAAACTGTAGCAAACTGCTTGTTAAAATTGTAGCAAACAGTTAATAAAGTTTATACTCTGTCTGCACGGAGCACTATAACGCTCAGGTTTTAGTTAAAAAAATCTTTTCTCTTTTTTAAACTGTAGAAAACTGTTTGCTACATATGCAGCAAACAGTTGCTACAGTTTTTAACCTGCACAGAGACTAAAACACTCATTTTTTTTTTATTTTAAACTGATAACTTCAGCACTCAGGTGTGACTGCAAATGCAATACCAATTTTATAAGTCAGTATTGCACTAAAAAATTAGCAACTGGGATGATGAATGGCCGATCTCACCCATCAGCACTTTGCACCTTTCGCCCCACCCTAGCTATGCTGCTGCAGCCTAGGCTCTATTAACCTTAGAGTCTTCTCTGACCACTTCTTTCAGCTGATTATGACAACCAGTTGTTTATGCAGTGGACTGACTGCTTCACTGGGGATGACTTTGCAATTGCTGATTCTACCCTAGTACACTTTCCTAACTAGGAGGAAGTCTACCTCAGCCATATGTTGGTCATATGATCTTGTGACTGTCTCTCTTGCTGAACCATGTCTTGTCCACCATCAAGCATTTTGCCAGAGAGAAGACTAGAATGTCTCCTGCTTCTTTATTCTTGTTACCCCACCAATGTGGACCCAAGCAGTCTTCATATCCTGTTCTGTCTGTCCCAAAATGTATATTCAGTTCAGCCATTATCGACACCAATTTCTGTTATCCTGCTTTATTTAGTAGGTCCTGTAACTACTATCTGAATGCACACTTTTCCTTACTATCCCAACACTACTGTGAGACATAAGCTGAGATTATGAATAATGCCTTGTCCTTACAGTGGAGTCTGATTGCCATGATTCTGTCACTAATTCTGATAATATCTTCTGAAGCCTCTCCCTCACCACAGTTCCCACACCATTTCTACTCTATTCTATTTGTAGGTAGTAGACTATGAATCCCTAGCCAAGTGGCATTCCTGCACTATCCTTCTACCTTGCCTCCTGGATACATAAGATGTCCAGCCTCCTTCTTACCATCATGATATCCACTTGCAAGCTCCATCCTGTCAGTGAACATTTATTTTGTGTAGCAATGCATTTTTGGCTGGTTGATTGAGTTTACATCCAGCTTTTGCTCTACAGAGTTATTCCAGGTAACAGAAGCTGAGCAACTGGGCACCAATTTATTGACCCAGGGGCACATACACACCTCCTACTGACAGCATGTGTCCCTGGCATAAGTGGTAGTGAGCTGGGCCCTCAACCCACTTATTACTGGCAAATGCCCATGCCCATTTTTGGTGATATTAGTCAAAATAACCGAATCACCTAGAGACAGTTTTTAAACCACTGAGTGGCTGGATCATCCTGCTTGATTATTGTCAGCAGAACATCTGCAAGCTCTGCTAATGTCACTTCTGTTATACGCACCATTCCAATGGACTTGCTTACTTCATTTTTCATTGAGACAGCTAAGCACAGCTCATTTGTATCATCTACCACACAGGAATTTTTATCTGCATTGTGATTCTCTCTATTGAACACATTTTTCCTCCAAATTCTCAATTTCCACATCCAAACTCTCCATAGCTTTTCTCTCTTCCTCCATGCTGCTGCTTCTCTTAGACCTCTTTCTTGCAGATGTAGCAGCCCTAAGGTACCATCTAGCAGCTCCAAAGAGAAAAGAGATGGGGAGGTTCCCCAATGCCCTGGTCAAATTTTCCCCAGTAGAACAAATACCACATTGAGTCTTACCTGAAAAGAGGACACTAGCTCAGTGGGACTATCCAAGCCAGCAAAGGATAAATAAATAAATAGATGACATGCCTTTAGATGTTAGTTGTACAAAATAGAAGGGCATTCTGAATATTATTGCTACATAGTGGACAAAGTGCAGGGAATTATCAATGAAGATACCAAGGTCTCCAATAGCTGAATAGTTTAGAGATAATGTTGTTTATGCTCTAACTATGCTGCATTAATTAGTTGGCATTTAGGTTAAGCCTATTTTATTTACACCAGTTATTGGTAAGCTGCAATAAAATGCTGACAGAAGCTGAGTTAATAACAAGACCTACCAACAAATCAAGTTAGCTGCCAGGTTATCAATAAGGTTGCATAAGTAAACAATAAACAGGAGAGAAACAAGCACAGTGTTCTGAGGGACATCTCTTATCACATTTTATATTTTCTAAGGTAGCTCCAGCTACATTTATTATATGTGTTTGCCTGACAACCAGTTTGCTAGCAGCCTCACAATAAAAGGGCTTATACTTAGGTCTTTAAATTCTTGGCAATACCAGCTTGGCAAATCATGTCAAAGGATTTAGCCACATGTTTTATTTTATTTTATTTTGTTTAACGTTTGTTTACCGGGAAAGTCTGGCTTGGAACAAAGCCAATTTTCAGCAGAAGCCCAGGGAGAAATGCTCCAAGCACATGTCTTTACGATGTGGGAGGAAACTGGAGTACCCGGAGAAAGCCCACACGTACACAAAGAGGACATGCAGTCTCCGCACAGAAGGCACTCTAGCCAAGAATCAAACTGGAGAACCTCTTGCTGTGAGATGACAATGCTATCACTGCACCAAATTAAGGTATGTTGTGTGAACTGCATGATCATGTTCTCCAGCTTCCATAATCCTTTTTGAAAAAGTTTAGTAGGCTAAGGTGGCACAACCCACCCAGCTGAACTGGTGAGGGTCCAGAGCAATAAGGCTTTCAATGTCTAAGTTTTTAAGTAAAAAAGTTTATCCATTTATAAGTTTATAATGTATGATGTGGTGTGTTATATGGCTTTGCAAATGACCTAGTTAGACTAATGAGTTTGCATTTACCAGGTTGGAAGTAGTGCTGCCTTTGTGTAAGGATATTACAATGGCCATTTTCAATACTGCAGAATCTTGTTTCCTCAGACGGGAGTAACCTCATGGTTTTGCAAACTTTAAATAATGAGCAACAGCAGAACAGAGCAGGTGTGCAGGCAGTCATCATAATGCAGCCAGTTATTACTTGACAGCTGAGAACGATGCACCTTAATTACTTCATATGTTGGGTTGATGAAGCATGTGTGGGTGTGAAACTGGGGCATTGTGAGTGCAAGTCTTCTCCTCTGTGATGAGGCATTCTCTACAGATACACCAGCCAAATTTGCTTTGCTTGCTTGTAATGACTATCCTCTTTTCACCAGAAACACACAACTGGTATGCCCCAGGCATACACCCCTTCCCCTGAGAGACGTGAAGAAGTTTTCCCTTGACAGTTGTGATGCCCATGCACTGACCCAGTAATAAAGGAACCTCAATCCACACCACTAACACCAGTGAGGGGAGTCCACATTGGGAAGGATAACAAGTACACACACAGTAAAGTACAATTTCCCTTATGAGCACACAGAGATCACATTCAGTCTGGGGCTGGTTTCTCCCTTTCTCTCCAGATCCCCAATAAGACTCCCCACTGGCACAGCTATAGGGTCCAGATCTTAGCCTAGTGGTCAAGCTAAAATCTCCAACACCCTCTCTGTCCAACCAGTGCTTTGTGTCCCTGTCCAAGTAGCTAACACACACACACCATTTAAGATTTGATTTAGATACAAACACACAGACACTTCTGGGGAAGGCTGGCACAGGTTCTCCAGCTGTGCCCCCTTTCTGTCCAGACTATAAGGTAGTACCAGCTGCCACCAACCACTAATATCAGCTACTATAAGGGTCTTCCCAAAGGGTGACCAATTTTACTGTGCAATATCATTATCCAAATAGTAAGTGGACGAACAGCAAGGCATATTGGAGTGGCTTTGTACAGTATCACCAAATACATGCAAGTACTCTCTAAGAGCTTAAATTATCTCTACACAAAGCAGCCACAGTTGAAAGGTTTAACAATATTTAATAATAAATAATAAAAATACAAGACAAATCTCCTCAATTCAGCACAGTGCTAGTCAAGAGTTCGGAGATCAAAGGAAAATGCTTAAAATAATACTGTAGAATAGTCTGACATAAATATAGAAAACAGCTAGAGTAAACTTACTATTTTCTATCTATTTCTAAAAGAAACACTAAAGTCTAAGATCCTACTTACATACAGAGCAAAGACAGAGTACCAGTGAGTGGATGTTCTTCAGACAAAATCCAAAATGCTCTAATCCTCTCTTTCAGATCTCTAAAATTGGTAATACATCACTGCTGACTCATTTTAGATTACATTGTTCTTCTCTGGTTCCGAAGCTAACAGAAACTCAGAGTTTTAACATTTCTTTGATCTTGCACCTGGCCAGGATGCCACAGAAATAAAAGACATTATACATGTAAAATCTAGCAATTAACTTTGGTCTCAATACAATAGAAGGAATTCCTTGGTCCAGACATTTTGTCTCTGAGCTTTGAAATTAAACAGCCATAAAATGCTTTACTTTTATCAGTTTTCTTCCAGCAGAGTGCACTGTGGTTAACTTTTTGAAGTTCGACATTTAACACAGTTTTCTTTACATTTGTGAAACACCCTGTGGATTTTATTAATATTTACAATGACATAGAATTATCTACAAAGTTCTATCTGGCAGCCTTTCAGTTTTTCACATCTCCCCCCGAAGGTAGTTTTTCAAGTGTCCCTTGAGAAACATTGCTTGAGAGGGTTAGGTCTATCTGAGTATACCTTACTCCATTCCCTGTCTTGACAGTCTATCGGTGTTGCTGTTGCTAACCCCACTGCAGTGCAGCACTGACATATCATATGCTTGCAACCCTAGGCTCCATCTTAGCAACTTGGCATTTTGCTGGCTGGCTCGGTGTAACCATGTTAGCGGACTGTGATCTGTAACTACAGTGAATTTTCTTCCATACAGATAAGGCCGAAGTTTCTGCAGTGCCCACACTGTGGCTAGACATTCCTTTTCTACAGCTGCATAGCATTCCTCCATGGGTTGGAGCCTACAACTGAGATAAACCACTGGGTGCTCTTCTCCATCTGGAGAAATCTGGCTAAATACAGCCTCCACCCAATGATTTGAAGCATCCACCTGTACAACAAATTATTTCCTGTAATCTGGACTGGCTAACACAGGGGGTTCCCCCAAAGCTTCTTTATGCTTCTGGAATACCCATTCACATGCTGTGGTCCACACTACCTTATCTGGCTTGTTTTTCCTTGTCAGGTCTGTGAGGGGAGCAGCTATGGTGCCATAACTGGGGATGAACTTTCTGTAGTACCCTGCTGTCCCTAAGAATGCCCTCACCTACTTTTTGGTAACTGATGCAGGCCATGCCTGAATGGCTTCCACTTTGGCAGATTATGGACTGATCTTGCCACTCTCCACTCTATGTCCCAGATAGGAGACTTCTGCCATACCCACCTGACATTTGCTCGGCTTAATGGTCAACCCTGCCCTCTGTACTCTGCCCAGCATCTCCATGACATGTTGAAGGTGCTCTTGCCAGGAATTGCTATAGATGGCAATATCATCTAGGTAAACAAGAGCAAACCCTCCTGTTCCTGCTAGGATATGATCTACCAGCCTCTTGAAAGTTGCTGGAGCATTTTTCATCCCAAAGGGCATCTTTGTGAACTCATACAAGCCAAAAGGAGTCACAAAGGCTGACCTCTCTCTAGCACTGGAAGTCAAGGGCACCTCCCAGTACCCTTGGTAAGATCAATGGTTGTAAGATACTTAGCCCCACCCAGCTGCTCTAGGGCCTCATCTGTCCTAGGCATGAGGTAAGCATCTGACTCTGTGTGACTATTTAATTTCCTGTAGTCCACGCAGAACCTGGTGCTGCCATCATTCTTTGGCACCAGCACATTGGGGAGGGCCAGGGACAGTTGGAATCTTGAATTACCCCTAGTTCCAACATCTCCTGTATCTCCTCCCTCAGAGTCTGTGTGACTCTCTCAGGCACCCTATAAGGGGCCTGCCTAATAGGCCTTTGGGCTCCTGTACCCTCCTGGTGCTGCACCAGTTAGGAGCACCCTGGTTTCCCAGTGAGCATGTCCCCAAACTCCTGTAACACTGCTTGGATTTCTCAAACCTGGGTAGGAGATAGCTCCTGGGACATTGTTACCCCTTCCACTGAGGTGTCAGTCTGAGCCTCACTGAGGAGATCAGTCACCAGGTCTCCCTCAGACTTCACCTGCAATGCACTGCAAATACTCAGTACAAGGGCCTCCCTATCATGGTAAGGTTTCATCATGTTAACATGATACAATTTGTGCTCCTGCCTCCTGCCTAGCAGTTCTACCATGTAGTTAACATCAGTTACCTTTCTTACCACCTTGCAGGGTCCCTGCCAAGCTGCTTGCAACTTGTTGTGTCTGACAGGAATGAGAAATATTACCTGCTGCCCTACAGCATAAGCTCTAGCTCGAGCATTCCTGTCATACCAGACCTTTTTCTGTTGTTGGGCTTCTTCCAGGTTCTCCTGGGCCAAGCCCATGAGTTTCCTGTGCTTTGTCCTGAGATTTAGGACATATGCCACAACAGACTCCTTGTGAGATTCACACTCACCTTCCCACTCATCACAAATTAAATCTAGCAGCCCTCTCAACCTATGTCCATACAACAACTCAAAGGGTGAAAAACCTGTGGATTCCTGGGGAACCTTTCTGTAAGCAAACAACGGATGGGGAAAATATTTGTTCCACTCCCTCTTGAACTGGTCTGCAAATACCCATAGCATGGACTTCAGTGTAGAGTTTAACCTCTCAACAAGACCATTAGTCTGGGGATGGTGGGGGTGTGGTCTTTAGGTGCTTCACCCCACAGTACTTCTGCAGACAAGCCAGCAGGTCTGGCATGAAATTGACACCTCTGTCAGATAGTATTTCATTTGGAAAACATACCGTGCTGAAATTCTCTAACAAAGCATTTGCCACCTTTTCTGCCTGAATGAAGGACAAATCCATTGCCTCAGGGTATCTTGTACCATAATCTACTACCACTAGGATATACCTTTTTCCCTGTGGATCTTGGGGTACTCAGAGGCCCCAAAATATACATAGCTATGCTCTGAAATGGCTCCTCAATCACAGGCAAAGGCATCAAAGGAGCTCTCACCTTGTCTCTTGCCTTGCCTACCTTTTGGCACTGCTCACAGGTCCTGCAGTACCCTGTTACACCTCTGGAAATTCCAGGCCAATAAGAGTTCTGCATAATATGTCTCTTTGTACATTTTATGCTCATATGACTTGCAAAGGGAATATCATGGGCTATGGCTAGAAGTGTCAGATGGTAGGCTCTAGGCATTACCAACTGCTGTATTCTCTCATCTTCTAGCCCTCCTTCAGGGGTCAACTCTCTATACAGAAACTCTTTGTCCCAGTATATAGATTCCACCTTCCCTTGAGAATCAGGTGCCTCACTAGCTACCTCACTCAGGCCTTGCAATGTAGGGTCTGAGAGCTGAGCCTGTCTCAACTTTCTCTTTGTAACACTTCCCAGCTCCCCCTCCATAGGAAGCCTGGAATCCTCTGACAGTGGTGCCTCACTGTCAGCCTGGGTACTGCTACTCACCTCTACCTTTGCAGTCACTCTGTCCAAAGGAACATCAGTACACAGAAGCAGCTGTGGCTCACCTTCATTTGCACTGCTACAGAGTAGTTCCCTCCCCAAAGTAACCACCTCACGAGTCCTGGCTGCAAGTATGCGGTCTGGCTGGGTCTCCCCCAAGCTACCAGATCCACATGGTTGTCTCCAAGCCTGACTGCATGTAACTGCACAAACACATGGTACTGCCTTATCAAAATCATTTTCTATCAGGACATCTGCAGGGATATCATCAAACACCCTTACTTGCTGCCTTCTTTGTCCACCCTCCCAGTCAAGATGAACCTTAGCCAAAGGTATTTGGAATGGGGACCCTCCTAAAGCTCTGACTGGAGTATACTGCCCAAGCAAGTAGTGCTTCTCTGTAACCATTGCAGGCTTCACAATGGTTAGGTCAGAGGCTGTGGCTCTCTTAACAATGTCCTCTTTGACATTCACTATGATAGGATATAACCTCTTGTGGTAGTTTGGTACCCTTGTTGTCTCAAGACAACCTACAGTTGGCATTTTGTCTTTCCCACTTACTGGCTCTGTCACCTTTTGTTCCTCACCTTGCCTCCATGGACATATGTATGCCACATGGTCTCACTGATTGCATTCAAAACATTTAACTCTAGGTCCTGAACATGCACCTGGACTAGTGGCTTTCCCAACTACTGGCAGATTCTGTTGGGGCAGTCTGGGCTGCCCACCATGGGGTCCTTTAGACCCATGTGCAGTACTTGGGGTCCCATTCCTGTGCAGGGATGCACTGCTTGCTAGGTATAGGTCTCCTTTCTTCCTCAACTCATCTGAAGTAGCACATTGTCTATCAGCTAACCAGATCCTCATGTCCTCAGGCAAAGTGCTAAGGGCTTGTTCCCTCACCAAAAGGTCTGTCAGCTTCCAGGCATAGCAGTTTCTCATTATCCTCAGCCTGTAGACAACTCAGTCTCTCTGCTGCTTCTAGTTCCAAATGCCTGGCCTCCAACTCAAGTCTCTTTAGCTCCAGATGGATTTTTAAGTCCTCTGCAGAAAGGTTGAGTTATCCATTCTCTGAGTGTTGTGCATCTCCACAGCCAGTCTGATCATCCTCCTGATTGCTGTTTTCTGATGCAGTTGTGACCAAAGCTACAATAATATCTGCCTTAGTCAGGTTTTCATGCACCAGTCCCTTAGCCTGGCACATCTCAGCCAAATGGCTCCCTGTCAGCTTGCCATACTCCTCTGCTGACATGTTTGCCTGCTCTCCCTGACTAACTAAGCTAACCAAAGAAATAAAACAATTGTGATCTGAACTCTGAATAGTCACTGCTTGGCTGATTTAGAGTACAAAACACCCTCAGTGATTAATATACACAAGCTACAGGAATTCACTATCCACACCACTACAAGCCAATTCCCAACCAATTAATATGTGGTGTGGATATCTGACCACTGCCAACCAATTAATATGTGATGCCCGTGCACTGGCCCAGTAATCAAGGAGCCTCAATCCTCACCACTAACACCAGTGAGGGACGTCCACATTGGGAAGGATAACAAGTACACACACAGTAAAGCATAAATTCCCTTAAGAGCACACAAAGATCACAGTCAGTCTGAGGCTGGTTTCTCCCTTTCTCCCCAGATCCCCAATAAGACTCAGATCTCAGCCTAGTGGTCAAGCTAAAACCTCCAGCATCCTCTCTGTCAAACCATTGCTTCATGCCCCTGCCCAAGTAGCTAACACACACACACACACACACACACACACACACACACACACTTTAAGATTTGATTTAGATACAAACATACAGACACTTCTGGGGAAGGCTGGCACAGGTTCTCTGACTGTTCCCCCTTTCTGCCCAGACTATAAGGCAGTACCAGCTGCCACCAACCACTAAAAGCAGCTGCTATAAGGCCCTTCCCAAAGGGTGACCAATTTTACTGTGCAATATTATTATCCAAATAGTAAGTGGACAAACAGCAAGGCTTATTGGAGTGGCTTTGTATAGTATCACCAAATACATGCAAGTATTCTCTAATAGCTTAAATTATCTCTACACAAAGCAGCCACAGTTGAAAGGTTTAACAATATTTAATAATAAATAAAAAAAAAACACAAGACAAATCTCCTCAATTCAACACAGTGCTAGTCAAGAGTTCAGAGATCACAGGAAAATGCTTAAAATAATACTGTAGAATAGTCTGACACACATATATATATATATATATATATATATATATATATATATATATATATATATATATAAAACAGCTAGGCTAAACTAACTATTTTTTATCTATTTCTAAGAGAAACACTAAAGTCTGAGATCCTACTTGCATACAGAGCAAGGGCAGAGTACTGCTGTGTGGATGTTCTTCAGACAAAATCCAAAATGCTCTAATTCTCTCTCTGAGATCACTTAAATTGGTAATACATCATTGCTGACTCATTTTAGATTACATCATTCTTCTCTGGTTCTCAAGCTAACAGAAATTCAGAGTTTTAACATTTCTTTGATCTTGTACCTGGCAAGGAAACCACAGCAATAAAAGGCATTATACATGTAAAATCTAGCAATTAACTCTGGTCTCAAAACAATAGAAGGAATTCCTTAGTCCAGACATTCTGCCTCTGAGCTTTGAGATCAGTCATAAAATGCTTTACTTTATCAGCTTTCTTCCAGCAGAGTGCACTGTGGTTACATTTTTGAAGTTCAACATTTAACACAGTTTTCTTTACATTTGTGAAACAGCCTGTGGATTTTATTAATATTTACAATGACATAGAATTATCTGCAAATTTCAGTCTAGCTGGGCTGGCAGCGTTTCAGTTTTTCACAACAATCATCCTACCACGTCAGCTCCCCTAATGCGCAGGGTACTAGTTGCCCCTAAGTTTTCTGTGTATTACTTAGGGCTTCATCCCTCTACACCTCTGATCCAAGAGGGTTAAAGATTTAATTGTGGGAACTTGTTTTTGTACACGGGATATTGCAGAACAAAATCATTTTAAATTACTTTAAAATACAATTTTTTAATAATTCTATCTATTGATGTGAATAATTCTTGCTGTGTGCCAGTGGTTATTAATAATTTCCTGGCTACTACTATAGCAACAGATCCTACTGCCTCAGCTAACTTAATCACCTAAAATTAATATGGCTAGCAAAAGTAAGACTCCTTTAACTTAAGTTCATGTGGCAGAAGCTGTAAACTGAGAAAAAATGGAAACTAATAGAACAAGTTAATGGCTTCAAGTATCTGGGAGGGATGGTCAAGGAGAAATGGGGTCTGAATGAGTAGGACAAAGCTAGAACCTGATGGGTTGCAGACAACTGGCACAGAATGTCAGTGATAGTGTGTGACAGAAAATGCCAAAAAGATTGAAAAGTAAGGTGTACAAATCAGTGGTGCAACCATTATCAGTACAATACAGAAGCCTGAGCAGCAAGGGCAAAACAGTTGAGGAAGACAGAAGTAATGGAGATGAAGTGCCTGAGAAGGGTGTTAGGAATGCACACTCTGGGGCAACCAAAGAAACCAGGACTTCAGCGCAGAGCCAAAGTCGTTTCAGTTGCAGACTAGGTTAAAGAAAACAGATTACAGTGTTTCAGGCATATGTTCTGGAAAACAGAAGACAATTTGGTGAAGAAGATTTGGAATAGAATGTAAGAAGGTAATAGGAAATGAGGATATTCAACAATGAAGTGTATGGATTGTATGAAAGAAGTCCTACGATAGTCAGGCATGGCTGTCAAAGAAGGTAGGGGAGTGGCAGTGAATCGAGAGGTGGTGGCAGTTAACAAGATACCCGACATTGTATAGAAAATGGGGAAAAGGGGGCTGTTGTTGATGATGATGATTCTAGCAAAAGTAATGAGCTGATTTATGGCTGCCGACCCACCTATTTGGTACAGTCAGTTCCAGACTTGACACATGCTGACGTACAATTCGACACTCTAATACCCGAGTCATTCTGTACTCTCAGGTTTTTCTGATGTTGCTTCAAACAATAACAAATAATGCATTACTCACAGTTCTTTTAACAGTGAATGACGTCCAGGCTGGCATCAGTCTTGTTTTACTGAAGGCATTCACATAACCATTGTGATACAGTAGACAGTAATCTTGTTTTGGTTGTAACATTGTTGGCCTCCCAAATGGCAAATGGACCTGTTCTATACCTGTAATGTATCAAAAATAATAAATAGTTCACATTCATTAAGGGTATTTGTGCCAGTAAAACAGAAATATTGACTGTTACAGTGTTTCCTTTGTTTTAAATACCCCAATCTATTACACATACTTACAATCTTTAGAAAGTCTACCTATTTTTGTAAAACAAAAATTGATCTCTTTCTCCTACAAGCATGTTACAGGCTGAATACATGTATTACTTTTATGATTTATCCAAAACAGGCTTATGCTAATCACAGAATAAGAATAATTCATTATTAATCGTAATGTCAATGCAAGTGAAGGTTTTTCAGCCTTTAAAATAGTTATGAGACATTATATGGAAGCAGAACACTCAATCTTTGACTTTAGGTTTATGATCGTAAAACACATTGTCACAAACCAAATGGTAGTGATGCTGAGCAAAGATTAATTTATGAAGAAACATACTGTGTATTGAAATTAAATACCTTTTGTGTATATAAGTAGTGCTATATTAATATTTGTCCCTCGAAAGCTGATTGGCTAAGGGGCAATGAATTTGTCTTTATGTAGGAATTTCAATAAAAAGAAAAAGAAATAAAGTTTTTTGCAGGGGGTTAAGCCCCCTTGCACCCCCATGTGGGGGCTTGCACCATCCAGCCCCTCATGTTAATTATATATGCCAACTCCAAGACTGCATCAGAATGGGATCAATGAACTGTGCTGGTATTTTTCTGGGTTTGACAACTTGCTATTCAACAAGTTGTCAGTAACCCATATATATAAATACACACACACACAAATATATGTTGTATAGTTTTTTTTTATTATATACATATATATGTGTGTGTGTGTGTGTGTGTGTGTGTGTGTGTGTGTGTGTGTGTGTGTGTGTGTGTGTGTGTATTGTCCTTTTCACCAGGGTCATGGTTCTTGATGACCAGTTTAAATGAATGAAATTAAATTACTAAATTATAGGTACGTGTGTATTGAAATATATCCCATATACTACACTTATTAATACTGTCCAGATATATGCACAGCTTAAAATCACTACTGATATATAAAGCTAACATTGACTAAGTCTTAAAAGGGAACGGGAGACTATGCCCTTATGCCACTGTTCTGGAAATCTGACCCCAAGCTTCAGTGAAAATATTAACCCTTCAAAGTTTAAGTAAAAGAAGTGCACACAGTATTGTGCATGAAAGCACTAACACAATAAAGGTTTTTTCAATGGACTGACTCCTGGTATTGCCATCGGTGTTGTCTGTTTTTATCCAGTTTGTTCGTGTTTTAATTTTTTCAAGCAGCATATACTGGAAATTAGTAAATTTCCATGATCTGGTATTGTCTGGCTCTATATCTTCTAGCTAGTGTTTTACCCAGCCAGTCCTCTAACATAATATTCTGCTCAGCATGATTTATCTGGAGCCTGCAAGAGTTTACTGTAGCCTGCAAACATGTTGAATTGGAATTACTGCACTTGATCTTATGCATGTCTCTTCACAGAACATAAGTACTGTGTCACCCCTATAAATGACCCATTGTCTTAAAAGAATCTAACCCAAACTACAGTAAATATATAAATCCTGGTAGAAGCATAGTATGCACTCCTGTAACAGCAGGGACTATAGCATCCCTTCATCAATTGCCAGTTCTGCAATGACATGAGACAAGCAAGAAAAGTCATCCAGTTGACTTGCAGATGACAAACCAATCATTGTCTATTGTCAGCAAATCCCCCATCACAGCAATTATACCAGTTATTGAAAATAAAACAAAAACTGCTTTCCACCTTGACTGGCAATAGTGATGTTGGATATGGTACTGTGAATTCTGTCAAAAGACAAAATTCTATATCCTGTCAGTGCACCAGTTAATAGCGAACTAGACATTTAAATAAAGAGGTTCTAGTAGAAAAGCTGTGCAAAAAACTGTTGTCAAATTTCATGTTTCCAGTTTATTGACAAACTCTGCAGAAAGGTATTAGGTTGAATAATTACATTTATGTGCCCAGTTGCAGCACTTATCATTGTGATTTTTTAAACACAAATAATACAAATATAAACTTTAAAAAGCATCCACCAATTTTTTTAAAAATGAACTTAAAAGAACTCTAAGTATAAAGTATTAAAAGAGTAGGATATAGATTTTTCAGAGAAAGAAAAAGGTGCTGTTAAACTACATAATTACAGGGTTTTAGTAAATGCTTTACCATTACAAAAATATTGCT
Source organism: Protopterus annectens (assembly GCF_019279795.1). Taxonomy (NCBI): domain Eukaryota; kingdom Metazoa; phylum Chordata; order Ceratodontiformes; family Protopteridae; genus Protopterus; species Protopterus annectens. Next base: position 484,191,950 of record NC_056732.1, on the reverse strand, counting down.
ACACCATACCTACAACTTCTGTTATGTTCAGCCTTTTGTTTAGTTCCTCTTCTGCAGCACCCTGTGAAAAACAGCAGGCATCAAAATGACTAGCTTTTAGCAAGTTAAAGCACTGCTACACAAATGAAAATCCATCAGCCTAAACAGTATGAATTACAGTGTACCCATCTTCCTGTACTCTGGGATTATGAAGCAACATATTTCATTTCTGACTTTAATTCTCCTTTCACTGTATCTCTTTCAAGTGGTTTTCTCATGAATCCTTCACATGCCTTCGGTATGGTCTTTGCATGTCTCAGCATTTCTAGTACGCACATCTCCACTTACCATTTTTTTTTCATGGAGTAATAGCTGGATTCATCTCATCCCTGATTATATGACTTTGGATAAACTCTATAGTATTGTGTTCTTTTAACTTTCTTTAAACTATACAGCTAGAACTCTGAACGTGGTTCATTTACTCATTTGTTGAATATGGGTGCCAACTTGAGAGGATCATGTCTACTTGTGCTTACAACATTTTCCATGAATTAATCTTACTTTTAATATTAATATAGATGAGTAACAGTTGATGCCTTTCCTTGAATGACTCATATTTTAACTCTGTGTTCCATAAAGAAAGCCTCACCCATGTTTCTGTTAATCTTTCCATGAAAACTGCTACTTCCCATTGCCCTGAGTTATTATTTCCTCAAGTACATCAGTTTTTTAGAGACAAGATATTAGAGAGGAAAAATATAATAGAGAAAATAAGAGTTTTTAAGACAGGACTAGATGTTTAGTATGAAGAAAAATACAGTCTAAGCGGAGTACAGCATCTTTTCTATCCTTGTCAGTAATGGCTTCACTGTGGTCACTAAATGAAAAGTAACTAAGAAGAGTTGCAGCCAAGCATTTTTTAACTCTTTTTATTTGGTCGATCAATCCCAGGCTTGACTGTCAAGTCCCATTTCCATCTAAATGGTCAATGCATTCCCCAGGAGATTACTTCCCTGCGGCCCATTCATTCCTCCTTAGGGTAACTGTCCAGCATTGGGAATAAGGATACCATTGGCCTTAGGAAATTGATTTGTTTTTCCAGCCCTAACCATAACCCAAGATCTACACCTATAGTTCAGTGGCTGTTCATTATAGGCATGCCCTATGTTTGTCAAGGGCATCATACCAAATGGACATGCCTACTCGTAAGATATCACCACTGAAGATCTCCAGTCAGTATTAGGAATTCTACTTCTGGAAAGTGACTTCAATTATTCACAGATCTCTGTGAGAACATTCTTCTTCATATGAAGTGTCAGTAGTCCTTTTCTTGCATATTAGATTTTGTCCCTTGGCATTTCTACAGCTGTTCTTCCTAGAAGGTAGATGCAGGTTGCATGGAGTGTGTTAACTGTCATGAGTACTTGAAGGTTACTGTTATGCCCCCCTCCCACTCACCTGTATAGCTGTGTGTGTGTGTGTGTGTGTGTGTGTGTGTGTGTGTGTGTGTGTGTGTGTGTGTGTGTGTGTGTGTGTGTGTGTGTATATATATATATATATATATATATATATATATATATATATATATATATATATATACAAAAAAAATCTTGTCCTTCTTTGTATCAGCTATTTCATGCAATGTCAAATCATCAAGAACCAAGTGTAGACCAATCACATTGGCAAATACTTTACACTATACTATATTACTCCTGTAACATTCTTTGTGCAGCTGCACACACTGGCAGAGTATAAAGCAAATCCGAGAAAAGAGTTTTTTTTACAAAAGTGCAACCCCTCTGCACCCAGCCACACCCCCTGCTATATATGTATATTAAGTCTTATTTTGAACACACACACAGAGTGAAATAGTCTAAATGTTATTTTTATGACTATTTCCCTCCACCTGTGTTGTCATGATTTATGCAACATTATTACTGCAAATGAACAGGACTCCTGATTAGATATAAACTCAACAATAGTCCCCCTGATGAAATAAATTGGTCCAGTGTATTCAGGTAAGACCTTCTGCTGCAGTTTGCAACATACTTAATATCTTGTGTAACACTAACTTTTAACAAACTGAACCAAGTTATGCATAGTACAAAGGGTTGGAGAACTAATGCTTTGTGCTCCTGCACCTCTTAATTCTCCTTTTAAGATAACTATATAGGATAGCAGTTTTGTGATTATATGTACAACTACTAATTATTATTGGTACTCTGTATTGGGCAGCTCTGTACCATAAAGTTGGAATTAATGAGATAAGTCAATATTTTTGTTTTTACAGACATTAATTTATTTTCATAAATACACAGTATTCCAGTAATGAGAATATTTGGAAAGCAAAATCTAGTGAGATACTAACTAGGGGATCTGCTTTCATGTCTATGAGGCTCTGGTCAGCAGTCTTTTCCTGAATATTCACAGCAACGTGAACACAAACCCGCTCAACTGGGGTTGGCAAGTTTATTATGAAAAGCGAGGGAAGCCATAACTGGATCAGAGCATGTATGATATCATTCATAGCACTGAGTGTGGCATCAGCTGTAGCCTACCCCAGCCCACCTATGAATGCTTAGCAGCCTAGCTCTGATTGTGTTTTCTAACAGGGAATGTCCGTTCACAAGCAGAAGCCTATTCCCTCCCTTCTGGAATGTGTAGACTGATGTAAGCCAGTTATTCCCACCCACCCTAGTCCAGGTTCGCTAGTGATCAAGTCGTTGACTGAACTCATGTCCACTGGGCCACAGTTAAGGCTCCATCCTTCTTTGTCAAACAGCCATGTTTACAATTTGGCATTTCAAATTGCAGCGGTCTTATCTTATCTGATGGAGGACCCATTGTCTTGGTCTTACCTGATTTATTTCTGCCTAAGGCTCCCCCTTGAGAAGTTCACCTGGTCATCTTATAGTGAATTGGATCAATATAGGAATTTGTGTATTACCTCTTCTAGTGACCTACCTTTTGCTGGGCTTTCTTTTGAGAGTGCATTGCAGATTATGCTGGACAACTCATGTTAACTTGTAATAAAGTCATGGTCATCAAGACTTTTCTTTATTATCTTACTCATAGAAAGTACATCTGGTCCTAACTAAACTTTGAAAGATTATAGGATCAAGATGTTTGAGAGATGAAGAAGTGTGTTTGGAGGTTTGAACAAAATTTAATAAATTATGTGATCTTATGTTATGTTTTATGTTATACATTATGTTATGTTATTCATTTATTTATTGTCCATATGGGAGTAACACATTTTCATAGAAGTCCCTGAGAGAAAATCTCCTGAAAGAAGATTTAAGAAATAAGCAACATCTAGCAGAAGCTCCAAAATTTACAAAATAGATATGTTAATTTAGCAAGAATGTTTGAAAGGAAAAATAGAACAGAAAATGGCAGCTAAAACGTGTTTATATTAGTGCATATTTTGAGCTGAAAAATAAATACAATATCAGTGATTTGAAATGTGAGTGCAGATGATGCATAAAAGTAGCATAATTCATATAATGCCAAAATTGCATGGCAAGTAAGATAAATTTTCAGTTCAAAATTAAATACAGTTTTACCAGTAGTATGCCTAAGCACAGGTGATTGTTTATGCCATAAACTGCCCACAAAAACAGAATAGGTGTCAGCTCTGAAGTAATATCTAGATATTTGAACTTACAATCAAGACAGGAGGTAAAGTTATGTTGTTCTTTTATGTCATATCAGAGCACATATGATGGACAGTGAGGGGAGGAAAGAAGTTTATGGACAAATTTTAGGATGGACTCCAGATGGAGAGATGATAAAATCAACAATCAAAGGAGTAGTATTGCTGGAAGAAAACTGATCCTCAAGTCTTGGTGAGTACCTTCAGAAGGTGGACTCTGTTCTTACAAAATCTCACAAGGAGACACTAATACAGACTGTATTTTATATCATGGACAAAAGTAGGCAGAAAAGTAAAAAAGACAGCTGGATGCACAAGTCCCAGGATAAAAATGTGCCCAATCCTGGTAGGCACACTGGTGCCAGGACTTGAAAAATGACAGTGTAGAATCCTCAAGACATGGAAACAGTCCAACAATGGGGTTAGACTAGGCTCAGTGGGGGGGAGATGCCCCACCATTGTAAAAGGAAGTAGTAGTCCCCAAAAAAACACAAAAACTGACATGCCAATAAAGAGACATAAAGATGACAGAGTGGACTACAGAGGATAAGAAAGAAATTATATATAGTTACTATTATGCAAGAAGCCAAGCATTTCCCAGTAGAAGATATACAAAAAAATTAAGAGAGAAATTAGAGGAAAGAAATATACTTTCACAAGAAAAACTGCCAAAAGCTTCAGATGCAAATTTGTGCTCATTAATACAGCAAATTCATAAAAAACATTATATAGACCAAAAAACCTTGGCACATTTGGAATAAAAAAACAACTGAAGAAGTGTGAAAATATAAACAACAAAACCCTGAGATTTTTAAAACTATAAAAAGAAACATGGACATGGGAAAAAACAGAGATCTGACATAGTATGATATTTATGCAAAGGAGAAAGCCAAACTAATCATTACAAAAAAAAACAGCTCCAAAGATATTTGAAGAGAAATACAGGCAGATGTACCCAAATATGGAAAATGTTACAATACAAAAAAATGAGATCACAAGGGGAATGCAGAAATAGCAAAATAGAAGTTAAACAAATAGAATCTGAAGTTATGGAATACCTGCAAAGTGAAGGGTTTATTATAAAAAGTCTAATACAGGTTATGTCACATCATGATGGAACCATGAGTCCTCAAAGTAAGGAGGAACAGGTAGAGCAGGAGGCATCTGAAGAAGAAATATGGACATGGGAAAGAAAAAGACATTTAATATTGTGCAACATTTATGCAAAGGAGTAATCACAGCTAATCAATAAAAAAGCAGCACCAAAGATATTTGAAGAGAAATACGGGCAAAGACATCCAGATATTAAAAATTTTGCAATATAAAAGAAGAAAACAAAGCAGGAAAGTAGAAAAAAACAGTAATGGAGAAGTTAAAGAAAGAGAAACTGAAGGGATGGATTTCCTGTAAAGTGAAGAATTTAGTGTAGAAAATCTAACTCTGGTAACATCACAGCATAATGGAACAGTGAGTTCCCAAATTAAGGAGAAACAGGTGGAATAGAAGCATCTGATCAGTTGTCACATTATGATAGTCTGCAGCCTTCTGTAGAAAACCAGTACAAAAGTTCAGTGGGAGTTGCAAAGTAAGGGAAGGAACAGGAAACGGTGGCAACTGTGACATAGTCAATGTTGTGGAGTGATAGGTCATTGAGCTCCTATATGAAAGAGCAATGGATGACACACGATGCAGCTGAAGAGAATATGTCACAAGAAGATGTCTTGGAACTTTCTGTAGAATGCCTGCAGGAAACAGAGAATAAATAATGCGCCCTTAGTTTAGAAGAAAAAGATCTAAGGGAAGAGTTGCTTGATTTACTAGAGATGGCTAGAGATATGAAGATCAATAAAAGAAATAGATTACAGAAAGTCAGTAAGAACCAAAATGTTAGAAGTCTGATAAAACAAATGAACACTAATCAAGACTATTAACAGAAGTTCATGTGATATAACAGAAGTAAATAGGATATATTACTATACAGCTAAACTAATAACATATAAAGTCTTACCACAAAATACAGGGCAATAAGAGAAAGGAAGGGAAGAAATCAAAATGCTATCATGGAATTATCAAATAGAGAAAACTATTAAAGCAATTAAGACAAGAAATGTCACTGTTAGAAGAGTATAGAAGAGGGAACAGATCAAAAAAATACTTAGAAAGAGAGATGTGATGAAAGTATTAAAACAGGCCAGGATCTATCATACACTACTGCTAATAATAAAGCAAAGACACAGCACAGGCAGAAAAACTTAGAAGATATGTAGATAAATGTAAAGGAAAAGTACAAAATAAGCAGTTCACTGATGACCCAAAAAAGTTTTATAGAAACTTGAGAAACAAAGCAAAAGGAATAGAAACACTAAGAAAAAGGAAGAAATAGACACATTTTGAAGTTATATCTATGAAGATCTTGTGGAATATAACAAAGATGCTGAATTAATAGAAGAAATAAAAGAAGCAGTAAAAAGTTCAAATATACATGACGTGTAATGGAATGAATTAACAGCCAGAGAAATTGAAAAAAAAAATAATAAACACTCCTAATTGGCAAACCCCAGGCTGAGCTGCAGTACGTAACTTCTGGCTAAAAGTAATATTGTTACAAAAGATTTAGCCCTGAATAAGGATTACTTATATGCATACCCCAAACAGTCACCAACCTGGTTAACAACAGGAAAAACTATACTCCTGCTTAAGAGTGAACCTACAAGCCATCCTAAGAACTATAGAATAATAACTTGCCTTTGACATATAAATCATATACTGGAAATGATGCTGACAGAGTTTATAGTCATTTAGAAGAAAACTCAATCATAGCAATAGAACGAAGTATATGGAAAAAGGATCATCCGTTGTTAAATACAGTCATAATGCAGAATTGTAAAAAGGGGAAGACTCTAAGTATGGCATGGATATATTACCAAAAAAGAATAATGTAAAAAGGAGCAAGTGGCGCCAAAATAAACTAAAACCAAGAAAGAGCGTCACTGTCCACAGGCGCAAATAAATCCAGTCCCTTAGATGTAAAATAACGATTTATTGGGTAATCCACAAGATGCAAGATGCAACAAAAAACAATAGAACGCTCTCACAACGTTTTCGTCATCCACTTTATCAATATACAAACATTTAAAATCTAGAACTACTTATATATGGCACAGTTTCCCTCCAAAAACTAATCAATCAATTATTCAATAAGTGCAATTCATTTAAAAAAACAGCATAAGTTGCATAAAATCCTGTGTAACATGAATTAATGTATAAATAATAAACTTCTTAACTTTTTCTAACTTATTATAAAACTTATTTTGAAAAGCTACCTGAATAATCGTAATTCAGTACTATTTTCTTTAAATAGTGAATATAGTGGTGTGTATACATTCTAAGTAAATGTTAAGTGGGGTAAAATGAGAACATCATAAGAAAAAAGAACAGTCATTCTGAAAGTAATGGCTCTATCTAGTGGTGAGGCCACAAATAACAGATCCGTAGAGTTCATTTATTTCAATAATTAAAAATACTTAAATGTTAATAAAATGAATAATAAAATTTGTGTAGAAAATTTCATAATAATAAAATTTGTCTTGTTAATAAATAGTACTTAATGAATATTATAAATAAATATAGTGAATAAATATTTTAATATTAAATGTTAAATAGTTGTTGACAGTATAACAAACATGTTAGATAAACTATAATTTTGCAGCTCTTAACTTTAATACTGGTTTGAGAGAAAGCATTTCATTAAGTCCTGGACTTTTTCCAGCATCTAAAATCACTTGCCAATACAATTCTCTATATTCAATCTGTTTCCCACATACCACCTCTGGGATTAACAGGTATCACATCTAATACAAAAAATTCAAAACTTGAAGTGCAGCATTTCAGCGAGTGTTTATAAAGTGCATTGGTGTCTTTTTTTACTTTCATATCATATAAGTGCTCATATATCCTTTGCTTAAGCTTTCTCTCGCTTTTGCCTATGTAAAATGACTCACATTTTGTGCATGTGGCAATATAAATGATGCCCTTCGTATCACAATTTGCAAACGTGTTCAAGTACAGTTTCTTTTTTCTGGCTTTCAAGAATATATGTTCACTGCATTTTAAATGGACACAATACTTGCACCTCCCACATTTGAATAAGCCTTTTTTCTTTGTTAACAAGTTCTGGTTGTTTCCTAGAAACCTGTTCTCCACAATGTTTTTAATGGTTTTACCCTTTCTGTATGTGCAAGTAAATTCATTATCAAAGATGCCTTCTAGATCAGAAATTTTTGAAAAGTTTTTCCATTCCCTCTGAAAAATCCTTCTAATAAGATTTGAATTTCCATCAAATGTTGATATTAAACCTGCCATTACTTTTTTTGATTTTTACATCTAAAAAAATGAACTTCATTCTCGTTGTAATCAGAGGTAAATTTTAAAAAACTAGATGTAATATCCAAGTGTTGTTTAAAATTGTTAAAAGTTTCTGCATTACCATTCCAGATGAAACATAAGTCATCCAGAAACCTGGTATATAAAACACAGTTGTCAAAGTAAGGAGATGTATAAAGAAATTTCATTTCCCAGTATGTCATAACGGTGTTAGCATATATGGTGGCACAATGGGCACCCATCGCCACACCCCTAACTTGCCTGAAGTATTCTCCTTGAAAATAAATAAAGTTATTTTTTAATATAATCTCCATAAATGAAGTTCATTTTTTAGATGTAAAAATCAAAAAAAGTAATGGCAATTTCACTTCCAGTATATATAGGAAAGAAACATTCTCAAACTCCTACTTGCACTTTTCCAGTTGTCACCCCTTTCATCAAAAGAAGGGGGTTGTCAAAGGACAACTAGTAAAGTGCAAGTCAGAGACGACTAGACGCATTCTCAATTTCTTGAAGAAGTAGAATTCCTATTCCACACAAAAGGCAAAAAAAGGACCCACCTGATCTTTTTAATTCAGTTCTAGCAGAAGTGTTAGAAAATAGAAACGACAGATTTGCACCAATTCTGGGTAAACCAGAAATTGAAAAAAATCCAAATAAGAAAAATATGTCTACTGGTGAATATGATCCAGGTTTAATATCAACATTTGATGGAAATTCAAATCTTATTAGAAGGATTTTTCAGAGGGAATGGAAAAACTTTTCAAAAATTTCTGATCTAGAAGGCATCTTTGATAATGAATTCACTTGCACATACAGAACGGGTAAAACCATTAAAAACATTGTGGAGAACAGGTTTCTAGGAAACAACCAGAACTTGTTAACAAAGAAAAAAGGCTTATTTAAATGTGGGAGGTGCAGGTATTGTGTCCATTTAAAATGTAGTGAACATATATTCTTGAAAGCCAGAAAAAAGAAACTGTACTTGAACACGTTTGCAAATTGTGATACGAAGGGCATCATTTATATTGCCACATGCACAAAATGTGAGTCATTTTACATAGGCAAAAGCGAGAGAAAGCTTAAGCAAAGGATATATGAGCACTTATATGATATGAAAGTAAAAAAAGACACCAATGCACTTTATAAACACTCTGAAATGCTGCACTTCAAGTTTTGAATTTTTTGTATTAGATGTGATACCTGTTAATCCCAGAGGTGGTATGTGGGAAACAGATTGAATATAGAGAATTGTATTGGCAAGTGATTTTAGATGCTGGAAAAAGTCCAGGACTTAATGAAATGCTTTCTCTCAAACCAGTATTAAAGTTAAGAGCTGCAAAATTATAGTTTATCTAACATGTTTGTTATACTGTCAACAACTATTTAACATTTAATATTAAAATATTTATTCACTATATTTATTTATAATATTTATTAAGTACTATTTATTAACAAGACAAATTTTATTATTATGAAATTTTCTACACAAATTTTATTATTCATTTTATTAACATTTAAGTATTTTTAATTATTGAAATAAATGAACTCTACGGATCTGTTATTTGTGGCCTCACCACTAGATGGAGCCATTACTTTCAGAATGACTGTTCTTTTTTCTTATGATGTTCTCATTTTACCCGACTTAACATTTACTTAGAATGTATACACACTACTATATTCACTATTTAAAGAAAATAGTACTGAATCACGTTTATTCAGGTAGCTTTTCAAAATAAGTTTTATAATAAGTTAGAAAAAGTTAAGAAGTTTATTATTTATACATTAATTCATGTTACACAGGACTTTATGCAACTTATGCTGTTTTTTTAAATGAATTGCACTTATTGAATAATTGATTGATTAGTTTTTGGAGGGAAACTGTGCCATATATAAGTAGTTCTAGATTTTAAATGTTTGTATATTGATAAAGTGGATGACGAAAACGTTGTGAGAGCGTTCTATTGTTTTTTGCTGCATCTTGCAACTTGTGGATTACCCAATAATTCGTTATTTTACATCTAAGGGACTGGATTTATTTGCGCCTGTGGACAGTGATGCTCTTTCTTGATATTACCAAAAATAAAAGCATTTGACAGCACCCTGCACTCATGGATAAAGAAGTGCTTACACATGTGTAAGATATACTCGGCATTGATCAATTACATTATAGTGACCATGAAACACTGCAAACCACTTTGCAGCCAAGCCATGATAAAGGACAACTTATTATCCCAGGGATAAAAATTTAAAGGAGGATATTACAGTGTGGCTCTTTGTTACCGCTGCTCTTTTGTCTTGCCCTTAACTCATTAGCTGTCTATGAAACAGATTAGTCATGGTTACAACTTGGCTTCCACACAACAGCAAAGTATAAAGACTTCTCATCTTTTCTGTAGATGATTTAAAACTGTAGAAGTGGAAGTGGTCAAAACTTTCTCAGATGCTAAAAGAATATTATTTGGTCTTGATAGCTGTGCAAAAGCAACATTTAAAGCAAGAAAGCTGCAGCACCAAGAAAATATCAGTCTGGGACAGGAATGTGATATAACTAACTTTTGCAGGAGGGAGTGTTTAAATATTTGGGAAATGATGAAGGATCAACAATAACACATGAACAAATGTGGACAAAACTCATCAAAAAATATTTTAGAAGACTAAAGCTAATATTGAGAAAAGCTTTGATATCTAGGAACAAAGTCCATGCTATCCCTAGTGATGTATTTGACCAAGTACTAAAATAGTTACCTTACGTTATTATTGCAGAAAAATAAATAAATAAAAAATGCATTTTTTTAATTTCTTCTTTTATTTGAATTAATCTGATGTATTTTGTAAATGAAAAAAAATGTTGATTTTTATTATCATATTTACTTCTGTGACATGAAATGTTTATTTGAAATGTGTACTATGGACTTGTATTTTTCTGTACTATGTATTTGTACTTTTCTGGAGCTTTTCTCCCCAGGACTCCATTGAAAATGGGCTCCTTGTGGCCCAATGATCTATCCTGGAAAACAAACTGCAAATAAATAAATAAGCTAATTTGGTCTTCATGTCCTAACTTATACTTTTCAAGTGATTGAATGCCCCAAAAGATATTGCATCAGTTGGAAAGGAAAACAAGAAAAATGCTTGACACATCAAATGATATATAAAAATCAGTGTATACCAATATTATATATTTCTTGCTCTGAAGGAAGTATGGGCCTCCTTGAAATTGATTACATGTATATATCTGTAATTGTAGGACTGCATACCTTATCAGATCCACACTAAATTCTTCACTTTACAGGAAATCCATCCCTTCAGTTTCTCTTTCTTTAACTTCTCCATTACTGTTTTTTTCTACTTTCCTGCTTTGTTTTCTTCTTTTATATTGCAAAATTTTTAATATCTGGATGTCTTTGCCCGTATTTCTCTTCAAATATTTTTGGTGCTGCTTTTTTATTGATTAGCTGTGATTACTCCTTTGCATAAATGTTGCACAATATTAAATGTCTTTTTCTTTCCCATGTCCATATTTCTTTTTGCTATAATATTTGCATCTCATCCAATAAAGACACAATGCATCATTTCAGAGACTCTGTATAGGTACTGTAATTAATTATCAGTGTTAGTGACCAAAAAGTAATGTGCTTTCCAGATTTTGGTTGTGTATCCAGGGCTATGTTAAATACTTTAGTAAAGACAAGTACTTCAATGGAAATATTATCCGCTGAGGTTAGAGTTTCTGAATAGTGCTTATATTTGAACTGTCATGTCTATGGTTATTAGCAGAGAATGGTAGGGGGTTGTTTTGCTTATTGTTAAGATGAAGACGACTGTGGTTAGTATTATTTGAATTTTATTGTAAATCTGCTGCAATCTGGTTTGTAATTAAAGAACAAATTAAGTCTTTAAATGTGACAACAGCATGGTTACTTTTGTGAAGCCAGATACAGTTATTAATTGCACAGATTGACAAGATTTTATATAGCTCTACAAACTTTCTGCTGCACCCAATAGAAGAAGTGGTAAAAGCAGAGCCATACCTAGCCCATCTAGGACTTGGTGCTGGTCCCCCAAAATAACTGCCCACCCAGTCAGCTCTTCAAGTGACTTCAACTTTTATTGTGCAAATACAATTGGACTGATTGGTACCTTTGTACCAATCAGCTTCCTAAGGCAGTCAGTTCCATACCCCACTCAGCAATTCAACTGAAGAACAAAAAAAGACATTTTGCTTTGTTTAGAACTACAGAAAGCCAATATTGGCTTGATACTGCTGAATTATATTCTGTACTGGCATTTTGCTACAGAACAAACTGTATGCAGGACTTGGGGCTCTCAATTGTATCCCTAGCACTTTACACCTGTGGCAGCTGTTCCCTTTGCCTCACCCTTGCAGTGTTACTAGGTAAAAGTACTTTTCTATGCAACACCCTAACCAAGAATTTTTGCAAATAAATTTGTTAAGGAAAGTTCCAAGCTGTGTATTTCAACCCATCTGTTGGAATCTCCAGATTTCTAAGACTTCATGTCTTGGTCATAGTACTTTATACAGATCAATGAGTGTCTTTAGGGTGGAGTAAAATATCAGATGACATGGCAATTTAAACATGGATGATTGGATTGGTACCCATAAATTGGTACCCATAAATTTAGTCTCGGACTGATCTGCTTTGCCCTTCTTGAGAGGGGGGTACTGCATGATGGCAGCTATTGGTGAGGTATTAAATGGTCATGTTACTCAGTTTGCTTGTATTACCTATGGTCCTATGATCCTAGCAGTATGAAGGCAGACCACAGATGAGCATGGTGTGAGACTGATTGAATTGATGAAGTAAATGAGACAGAATTATGACAACCTGAGTAAAAGAAATTATAATAGTTAAGTACAGAACTGAGATATGTAGATCATATATTAATATGTATAGCACTGAAAACAGGATCCATTTAGACAACTAAGAAATGTTTTAGCTTGAATTTTAAAGAATTTTGATTTTTTTATGACAGGGAACAGTCGTTGCTACGGGGGAAGGCTCTTGTGTAGTGCAGTAACTATGGAGTAAGGCAGTGGGATATGTTAATGAGGGGACTTGTACTGAATCAAAAAATTCTTCTAAGTGTCACACTGCACCAAACCGTGTAGGTGCTCTAACACCACCATGTAGACAGGAGGAGCAACTAACATGAAAAGCGGGTGTGTCTTGTTTGCTGTTAGCACCTTGGAGCTCCGTTGGCTGGGTTTGTGCTTAGCTAAGCACAGCTAGGTGAGGGGGTGTGTCTGAGGCTGTATGGTCTTATTTCATAGGTTCATAGGTTCATACTAGGCCATCTGCCCTGGGGCAATTATAAGCCTAGCCCGATTCTGTATGGCTTACGCCACCCCTTGATTTGAGTATACTGTGCCCTTTTTTAAGGTTTAGTTTACTGTGCCTCTGTCTAATAGTGACACGGGAGTAATCCCTGGGACAAACCTATGATCCCCCATCCACTTATCGAGATTCTTCTTGAAGAGATTCAGTGAGGTGCTCTGCCTCACATGAACTGGAATTCTATTCCAGAGCGAAGGGAGCCTCTGGTTATGAACCTGTCCCTCCAGCAAGTTCTATTTATTTCTGTGCTGAGGTACAAGTCCCTCAAGCGTGGCTCTAAGGGATTTAGATTTACTGAGGTGGAGCATGTCCATTAATTCTGGATTTGACATAGCTTTGTATGTCAGGCATAGATCGCCTCAAAGTAGGCGGTATGCAACTGAGTAGAGCTGGAGTTTTTTTAACCGAGCAGTATATGGCATCTGTTTGAGACCCTTGATCCTCTTGGTGAGATACTTTTGGGGGCTTTCTAATTGCTGCAGGTGTCGGGTAAGGTACATCCCAAAAGGGGCATTGTATTCTATGATGGGCCTGATGAGGGATGAATAAAGGGGCACGATTACCTCTCTTGATCTAGATGTGAAACCCTTCGTGATGAGGTGGGCTATGTAGAAGGTCTTTCTAACCACTTTGGCAATGTGGTTTTCAAAGGAGAGATTGCTATCAACTTGGGTCCCCAGGTCCCTAATAACTTTCTCTGTACTTAATGGGTTTCACTGTGGTAATTTGTGGGCACATTGTTTTTGCCAAAGGGTATGACTATACATTTTTTGGCATTTAGCTTTAAACCATGGCGCTGGCACCAGTTATCTGTCTCTGTGAGACCTTTTTGAAGGATGTTTGTGTCAGCTGGAGAGTTGATTATGGCGCCCAGTTTGCAGTCATCTGCGAACTTGGTGAGCCATAGTCCTCCCACGTTTGCCTGTACCTCGGAAAAGTATATACCGAGCAAGAGTGGTCCCAGGACAGAACCTTGTGAGATGCCACTTGTGACCGGTTTCGAGTCTGACATGGCTCCAGCAACTCTCACTTTGTGTGTTCTGTCTTTGAGCCAGTTTGTGACCCATCTTGTGACATAGGGGTTTATATTTAAGCTGGATAGCTTATCTATGATGCCCAAGTGGGGTATTGTGTCAAATGCCTTTGCAAGGTCCAGATAAGCTGTGTGGACTACCTTCCCTTCATCTATGGCTTTGGTGACTGTTTCAAAGAAGTCAACCAGGTTCAAAAGGCAGGATCTGCCCTTGACAAAGCCGAACTGGGTAGGATCTAGTGTCTGTAGGTCCCCAAAGTCTTTGTTTATGAGCTCCATGATGATCCTCTCCATAGCCTTGCAGACTAAGCTAGTCAGGCTTATGGGGCGATAGTTTCCAGGGTCCGTAGATGCTCCACCTTTGTGGAGTGGGACCACTGTTGCTGTACACCATTCTGTGGGCACATATCCTGTAGTGAGGCTGAGATTGTATAGCTGTTTTATTTGAGGGATTAGTTCCTCTTGTAGTTCATGTAGGACGCAACCTGGGACGCCATCTGGTCCCATGGAAGCAGTGTTTTTTGCTTTGGAGAGGGCAGCCTTCACCTGAGCATCTGAGATGTTTGGGAGGCAGCCCTCTGCCGAGATAGATATTTGCTCTATTGGGGTGGAGAAGTTTGCACTGAACCTGTCTGCCAGGATATTGGCGATGTCTGTGGGTTCAGTGTATTTTTTGTCATTTAGAATCAACTCAGAACAAGTCTGGGAGTTGCATCCCAGGTTTCTAACATAACTGAAAAAAGCGTTATGATTGTCTTTGGTGTCCTGTGCAATTTTTCTCTCGAAGCTGGCCTTGGAGGATTTTATGAGGGATCGTAATTTTTAGCTAGTACTGATCAGAGATGCCTTCCCTATTAGGGATTTTGCTCTATCATGTAGTAGCTTCCTCCTTCTGTTGTACAGTTTATTTATAGCAGGAGTCCACCAGACTGGACGCCTGCCTTTGGATGATTGGGTCTTGGTTTTGTTTGGGATAGCATGATCCATGCATTCCTGGAGATGTCCATAGAATGCATTTATATAGGATTCTGCAGTTTGGGCTGTAGTTTCCACTGGCCCTGGGGCCTTGAAGGATTCCACTTCAGTTTTGAGAAGTGAGAAGTTCGCTTTTGAGAAGTTTTTCACTGTGGTTTTCTGGGCTGGGGCTGGGGTCGGGATGTGGACATCCAGTGAAATTAATTTATGGTCTGATCTTACCAATGAGGGATATACTTCTGGTGTGGAGCATAGAGTTTCCATGTTGGTAATGATCAGGTATAGTATGTTGTCCCCTCTTGTGGGAGTGGTGACTAGTTGTTCCATAGCATTTGAGTTTATAATTTCCAGGAATCTTTGGGCTAAGGTGCTGGGGCTTGAGTAGTGCTTCCAGTCAATGTCTGGGTAGTTGAAGTCACCCAATATAATGGTGTTCGGAGAGATCTTCATGTTCTCCAATGTTCTCAGGAAAGCCGAATGGGATTCCTGACTTTGAGAGGGTGGTCTGTAGGATGCTATAAACTGAAAAGCAGCCTTGCCCACTGTTAGTTGCACATGGATGGTCTCCGATACTTCGTGCAATGCCACTAACCTGGAGGTGTGGATATCCTTGATAAATATGGAAACTCCCCCTCCTTTTGTGGTTCGGTCCGGGTTTTGGGGCCGAAAAGCATGATATGAGGTATAGCCTGGTAGTGCTGGGGTGCTCTCTGGAGCCTTGAACCAGGTTTCTGTCACTGCACAGATATCGATGTTCTCCATACTGAGGAGAGCTTCGAGTGTGTGCATCTTGAGGTTGACTTCTGGCGTTTAGCAGCATTACCCTTAGTTTCTTGTTCCTTGTGCTGTCTATGGGGGTGGGTTTGACTTTTGAGCCTTGCCTAAAAAAGGCACTATGGGGTGGCAAGAGCCTTTGCCAATATCCGAAAGCCCAGTGGTGACAGGTGCAAGCCGTCCCTAGCGAAGCAACATGGCTTGTCGAGCATGTCATCCCAGGCTGACAGACACTGGATCCCCTTTGAATGACACCAAAATTTTAGCCAATTGTTAAAATCGATCATTTTGTCTTTGTACTGTGGCATTATTCTAGGTGAGGGTAAGATGCAGCTCAAGGTCAGGGTCATACCAGCCTGGGCTACATGATCAGAGAGCTCCTCTATGTCTCTTTTCATGTAGTCCAGGGAGGTACGTCTCAGGTCATTCACACCAGCATGTACAATGACTGAGTCATATTTGTATTTGCTTTGGAGTGACCTGAGTGCTTGCGTTATGTGGCGGATCCTAGCACCCGACAGGCATCTCACTGTGACCTTCTCTTTATTCAGCCTGGTGAGCGGGACGTCAGTGTGTCTGACAACAGAGTCACCTATAACAAGAGTATTAAGTGTGTTATTCAGCCTTAAGGGCTGTGGCTGCTTGGCACACTGACTTTGTGGGTTATGTGTTGTGTGTGTTTTGTTTTGAGGTAGCATTTGCTTGGATGTCTGCTTTGGAGGTCTCTGTTGCTTAGGTAGATTTTTATTTAGAGCCTCCGAGTATGTTTTTGTGTATTTATATGTTTGGTTCGCTGATGTGGTGGGACTATGTGATAATGGAATTGTGTTGTGTGAGGTTACCTTCTCCTCCTGACTGGTTACACCAGTTTTGAGATGAGAGAGCTCAGCCTCCAGTTTGGCTAAATAGTTGCATCTCTCACATATATTTGAACCTGTTTGGAGGAGAGGGTTGTCCGTGTACATGAGACAGTTGCAACATTGCCTCAAAATTCCCAGATTCACCAGCTGGACTGGAGAGGAAACCATTGACTGACCTTTGGACATGCTAGAGTAATAGAGAAACTGAATTTAAGATGGACCAATAGAGGACAGGGTAATCATAGAGAGTATAAGAGTAAGTAGTGCTTATGGTTTAATAGTGCTAACTTGTAGGATTACTTAATTGGACCAGTGAAGGGCCTTAGAATGAGAATATGGTGTTTAAATTGAGAGATAGAGCAGTTCTACGGGAAAAAGTGAAGAGCGGACTTTGTGGAGCCAGGAATAGTATAAACCCAATTAGGCAGCGCTGCCCGTTGTTGCTCTATGCTCAAAAACGCACAAAAGAGGGTTTTAAGAGAGGAAGATGAAGGAGTTTTGGAATTGACCCAAAATGGCCAATAAAACTACAGTTTCAAGTCAGTAACCACACCCACAGGGGCAGGCAGGCTGCTCAATGTTTTTCACTGCCACTGATCAACAGAGAGACTTTCCTTTAGCCCAAGCAAAAAATGGCCTCACAGAAACTTACAAACAGTTCAAGAACAGCAAGCCTGTAACTGAACTTTTTTAAATCTCAGAAAAGTGGGGAAAAAAGCAAGATTTGTTTTGTTTTTTTTTGTTTTTTTCAGAGATAGCAGAGGTTAACAAGTATCAGCAAGTTATAACAGTGCAGTAAATGACCCCACACAAGAGTGCTAGGCCAAAGACAGATAAAATGCAAGTTTTGAGAAAAAAAACGATTTTAAAAATAAGTGCAAACAGGAAATTCAATAAACAGCTCTAGGTTGTGCTCTAAATACAGTTACTAATGTAGAAATCAAATTTAACAAGCCAGAAAATGCTCAAAATAGGCGGCTATGCAGAAAAACTTAGCAAATAAACAGAGGAAAAATACAAAGTCTCAAAAGTTGCTCCTTTCTTCTCTCAGCGTTTTCTCCTCTTGGTGGGTGCTTCACCAACAGCCAACAAGCCTGAAAAGACACCAAAACCACGAGGCAACCAGGTTTTAAGAGAGGAAGATTAAGGAGTTTTGGAATTGACCCAGAATGGCCAATAAAACTATAGTTTCAAGTCAGTAACCACTCCCACAGGGGCAGGCATGCTGCTCAATGTTTTTCACTGCCACTGATCAACAGAGAGACTTTCCTTTAGCCCAAGCAAAAAATGGCCTCACAGAAACTTACAAACAGTTCAAGAACAGCAAGCCTGTAACTGAACTTTTTTAAATCTCAGAAAAGTGGGAAAAGGCGAGATTTTTTTTGTTTTTTTCAGAGATAGCAGAGGTTAACAAGTATCACCAAGTTATAACAGTGCAGTAAATGACCCCACACAAGAGTGCTAGGCCAAAGACAGATAAAATGCAAGTTTTGAGAAAAAAACGATTTTAAAAATAAGTGCAAACAGGAAATACAGTAAACAGCTCTAGGTTGTGATCTAAATACAGTTACTAATGCAGAAATCAAATTTAACAAGCCAGAAAATGCTCAAAATAGGCGGCTATGCAGAAAAACTTAGCAAATAAACAGAGGAAAAATACTTAAAGTTTCAAAAGTGGCTCCTTTCTTCTCTCAGCGTTTTCTCCTCTTGGTGGGTGCTTCACCAACAGCCAACAAGCATGAACTGAGGAGCCTGTTTGCAGCCAGTGAAGGGCCATTTCTTGCTGTTTACATTAGTTAAATGGGTCTGGGTGGTGCACTGGGGATTAAACAGGAAGGACATAGGAAAAGTAAAAGGAAATAGCAGAACAAGGGAAATGCAGTACAAATAGCAATATGGAATACTGCAACACACAATAGGCCATTGAAAGCACTCATTAATACAGCTGGCAGGTGGCTGCATAGCTGAAAATGGGAGGAGATGTAAAAAAATAAATAAATAACTGGCAACAGCCAAATGGACAGTTAACAGCGTTGGAATCCACAAAAAGCATGATTACAATTAGCGCTTTCATCCACTTTTAATTGAAACGTGAACTTCTTTTTTCTGAAGAAGTTCACGTTTCAATTAAAAGTGGATGAAACCGCTAATTGTAATCGTGCTTTTTGTGGATTCCAATGCTGTTAACTGTCCATTTGGTTGTTCGTTTGGTTTTTAAAAGTTGTTCGGCTTAGTCCGTGATAAGTTCATAACTGGCAACAGCACAATAAAGGAGAAATGAAGTAGAAATCACTAGTATGGGACTCTTGCAACTCACAATGGGCAAGGTAAAGCACGCAATAATCCACCTGGCAGATGGCCGCATAGCTGTAAATGGGAGGAGATTTAAAAAAAAAAATTAAAGGGCAACAGCACAATAAAGGAGAAATGAAGTAGAAATCACTAATACAGGACTCTTGCAACTTACAGTGGGCATGCAAAGCACATAATAATATAGCTGGCAGGTGGCTGCACAGCTGAAAGTGGAAGGAGATGTAAGTAAAAAATAATTTAAAAAGGCAACAGCAGAATAAAGGCAATTATGCTCAAATTACTCGTAATGCCTCTAACACTTACAGTGGCCAAATCAAAGCCATGAGTAATATAGGTGGCAGCTGGAATGTATCATAGTCAGCCAATCATACAGGCAGAATCTGCAGCACAACAGTATAAAGTTTGGAAACACCCTACAGTCTGTTTTTTCCCACAAACTCTGCACCATTGGTGTACACATACAGGGGAATTTTAAATGGAAAAATGTTAGAGGCTGCCATTGCTTTGATCCATCAGTATGTGCTAGAGGCTGAGGGCAGAGAGGAGGATAATGCTGACAACTAGCACAGAGAAAGGAGGAGGAGAAGAGTGTTCATACCCAGGGTAACCTACCAGGGGTTACATGATCTGGAGATAGTAGAGTGCTACAGGGTGGATGGAGACATACTTCAGCAATTCACCGAGCTGTGCCAGCCTCAAAGCAGAGCTAGAGCCAACATAGGGGAACACATCCCAGTGGATACTAAGGTATGTGTAGCTTTAAGAATTCAAGCTACAGGTACTTTGCAAAGACCTACTGAGGACATGATGGAGGTGTCACAGGCATCTGCATCCAGGGTACTCCACCAGTTCCTGGATGCCATGCTACCACATGCCGGTGAGCACATTTACTTCCCCAACACCCGTGAGGAGAGGACCAGCAATATGTGTCTCTTCCTCCATGTAGCAGAATATGCGGAGGTACTGGGAGCCATAGACTGCATGCACATCCACATCAAAGCACCACTCAGTGAACAGGGTAGGATCTACATAAACCACAAGGGCTTCCCCTCCATCAACTGCCAGGTCGTGTGCAATGCCCAGGGCATTATCATGAATGTGTGTGCTAGCAGCCCTGGAAGCTATCACGACTCCCACATCTGGCATTTGTCACAGCTGTACCAGGCATTTGCCAGTGGGGGCATCCCATATGGCCATCTGATGTGGGATGCTGGCCAAGTCCTGCAGCCTTGAATGATGACACCCATCAGAAATGCACACACACCCACACAAGAATGCCATAATGAGGCACACACACAAACCAGGATTATTATAGAGCATATGTTTGAGATGCTCAAGTCATGGTTTTGTTGCCTTGACATATCTGGTAGAGCCTTATGATCCTGCAGAAGCAGCTGCAGCAGGAACAGCATGGGGAAGGGCCACACAGCCCACTACCATTGCCAATATCTCCACAGGCACAGATGAACTCACAGGAGGGGAAGCCCCTGAGCCTGCTCCCATAGGCAGATGGGGGCATGCCCAGTATGCTGAGGCCATTGCAAAGAGGCAACGCATAGCACACACACTGACACTGTAGGAACCCCAAGGACTGAAACCTCTCTCTGACAAGCACATTCAGTAAAATGGATGACACACACATCACATTACCTGTAACTTATCATTATAGGCAGTGTACTGTGTGCATCCAACATAGGCGGCCCTCAAGCAATGTCCTCAGAACTGCAGAAAGTACAAGGTAAGTCAGTCTTCTTAACAATAAATGAATGGAATAGTACATTCTGCTAGCATATCTATAGTAATGCTGCATGCATGCAAGGGAATGGGGTGGCCTACTGGTATAGTAGCACACAACAGACAGCTATGTGGGCCACCAGGAAATATCTGGCAAAAACTGGCCTCCACACACTATGCAGTAGTACCCAATGTGGTAAATCCCACTGCAGTATAGGTGTGGGACAACTAATTGGAGGATCAAAGGTCACAGGCATGGATGTCAGGGTGGGGGTCACATAACCACCCCTCACACCCACACAGCAAGTCAGCTGTAGAAAACCACAGAGAAATGTTTGGTAAAGACACACAAATGGTGGCAATGTTGAATTAACCCCTACAGACTCACACAGTAATAGCACAGCAGGGCCCGCAGTTGCAGTAAGGCTATGAAGGGTAAGACGTCTGAAACTCAAATGTATGCCAGTACAATCTGATGTGGGCACTTTACTGGTATGCCTCCAGTCCCCAAGACAGGGCACAATAGTATGGTAAATGGAACCAAAATGTAAAGCAAATACCAGTTCAGTCTGTGCAAATGTGTACAGTGGACATATACCCACACAAATGCAGTAACATATATGTTTGCATGGAAATAGCAGAATAGCACACATTGGGAGGGCCATACCAATAAACATGAAAACATGTTGCCTGTCCACAGTATGCAGGAGTCAATAAGCTATGTGTATGTGTGGTTAATACTGTCTGGATCTGGCCAGCATGTTCTCCTGGCAGTTGTCTTGTACTGCCCTAGGTCCAGTGCTGCCTTTGACAGGGCCATGTGCAGATAATTGCAGTGCCAACTGTTATGCATGTCAGTGACACCCACTGCTCTGCCAGTGACATACCTGGAAGTCACAGTGCTATGCGGAATATGCTACACATATTACTGACATCTTGAAGGATGTGTAGCAGAGGTGCAAAGGCTTTTGTGAATATAAGTGCTGCGTGGTACTGTTGCCAGTGGTCATTCTCAATAATCCTTTTTCTCATGTTTGACTTTACAAATAATGGACATGCCTGCACAGTTGAATGTACTCTGTACCCAAACCCATAACTCCCAACCTCTGACAGCAAGATGTCTGGAAAAGGGCAGAAAGAAAAGCAGAACAAAGGCACAATGATAGGCATGTGTTGTAAATATTGCCCTTACATACTGAGAAAGTTGGTGGGGTGAGGGGTTTGCAGTAAGCTGGTGGGGTGAGGGTTTTGCAGTAGTGGGAATTGTCTGAAGGTTATGTATTTGGAAACAGTAATGTCTGTATTATTTTGCAACATCACACTTCAATTATATGTAACTAACTTGCCATAAAAACACGTTTATGTAGAAAGGATGAAACCTCTAGCCAAACACCTGGACAACCTGTCAAAAAATGTACGGGTCAGAGGTATGCATACTCAAGGATATGACATCTCAGGTTAGAAAGATACCACACAAGCAGGAGATCCCCAGCCAGTATATCACCAGGTTGCTGGACTGTTCACACAGCTGTGTGTCATTACTACACTGACTGTAGCTGCACCTCACAAATGGCCTTGTTGGGTAAGAATTTACATATTATTGGTCATAATATTGGTCTATGCATTATACAACTACTATTCCTCTGGTAAAGCACTGTGATGATCTGAGCATGTCTGGCACTAGGTAATGACACCATACATTACAGTTTCAGACTACAGATATGTCAGACAATGTCTGATAAATAAAACAAGTACCCTGAGGAAAGACCCGTGTACACCTGAGAGGTATGGCTGTGACACACAAAACCATAGACTGGAGTACACCTATGTCTGGAATGGAGTCCTGCCCTAACTATAGAAGATCACACTGGGCACGCTCCTACACTTAGAGAATCACAGGACATGGTGGAACCCACATCAGAATATATGACTGTATTGTGTACATATGTCCGTGCATACAGACAGCTATGTACACCTCAACTGTCCCCACACACACACACACACACACACACACACACACACACACACACACACACACACACACACACACACCAGACAGGATTACCCCCAGCTAGATGTAGGTGTCCCATATGTGATATATCTGCATCTATTGTGTGAGATACACACACACACACATATATATGGGCAACAGATAACAACATATGTCAAGCATACACACACATAGATGTGCAGAACTGAAAGATAGTGATACAGAGAGAGACACAGGGGGACACTGACAGAGTGAGTCACACGCACGTACCCTAAATGGCATACAGTGATGTCTTGTTGTGGACAGTGGCATACCAGTTGTAAACAGTCACACTCCCAGCATAAAAGGTGAGCCCCATTGTGTAACAGTACTGAGGTTGAGTTTATAATATCACATCACCTGCCTGTGTGTGTGTGTCTCCATAGGTCCAATTATTAGGAGTCTCTTCCCACTCAGTAAACTTCACATTGCACTACTTCACAAGATCTGCTGCTTTTATTCACTTTAGAATTACAATTGGACACTGATCACCCCTGTAAGCTCTGTAGCTTATGCGAGAACTGCGTAACACTATAGCAGAAATAACTAGATAGGTAGGGGTTCTAATCCCAATACTGGCAACTGTGTGTGTGACAGGTGTGTATGTGAGAGTGATGGTGTGTGTGTTTGTTTGTAGGTGAAACAGTGTTAGGCCATTCCCACCCACAGCACTTCCCAGTACTCCACTTTATCAGTCCTGCTGATGTCATTCCCCTTATTGGCACCTTTGGCCAGTTGTCAGCCCAGTAAGCTTTGTAGCATGTGTGATAACTGCATAACACAATAGTACAAAACACTAGCTTGACAGGAGTTCTAATTTCAGATCTGGCAAATGAGTGTGTGTGTATGTTTGTAAGAAAACGTATTTTGATAAGTCTCCCACCCACTGCCCTACTTTATCAGTCTTGCTGATGTCATTCCCTTTATCAGCACCTTTGGCCAATTACCAGCCCGGTAAGCTCTGTAGCGTGTGTGATAACTGTGTAACACTATAGTACAAATCACTAGCTTGTAAAGAGTTATAATCTCAGATCTGGTAAATGAGTGTGTGTGTATGATTGTAAAAAGAAGTATTTTGATACGTCTCCCACCCACTGCCCTATTTTATCAGTCCTGCTGATATCATTCCCCTTATTAGCACCTTTGGCCAGTTGTCAGCCCAGTGAGCTCTGCAGCAAGTGCGATAAATGTGTAACACTATAGTGCAAATAACTAGATAGGCAGAGGTTCTATTCTCAGATTTGCTAAATGTATATGTGTGTGGGTGTCTGTGTGTGAAAGCATGTATGTTTGTAGGAAGAAGTATTTTGATAAGTTTCCCACCCAATGGCATACTCTATCAATCCTGATGATGTCATTCCCCTTATCAGACGTGTGGGCAATTGTCAGGCCAGTAACCTCTGTAGCGCGTGCAATAACTGTGTAACACTATAGTACAAATAACTACATAGGCAGGGGTTATACTCTCAGATCTGGAAAATGTGTGTGTGTGTGTGTGTGTGTGTGTGTGTGTGTGTGTGTGTGTGTGTGTGTGTGTGTGTGTGTGTGTGTCTATAAAACTGTGTATGTTTGTAGGAAAAATATTTTGATACATTATCCACCCACTGGCCAATGCTGATGTCACTCCTCTTATAGGTTCATAGGTGTGTACTAGGCTAATGGCCCTGGAGCTGTTATAAGCCTAACTCATAGAAGTGCCCTGCCATTGTGCCACCCAATGTTAGTTCCCAGTGACCCCATCAAGTAGAGCCACTGGAGTGATTCCTGGGGTGAACATTCTATTACCCATCCACTCATCAAGATATCTCTGGAGCAGGGTCATCTAGGTGCTTTGCTTGACATGTATGGAAAGTCTATTCCAGGGCATGTGCAGTCTCTGGGTGAGGAGCCTGTTCCTCAAGCATGTTGTGTTGATTGTGGCAATGAGGTCTAGGTCCCTGCAGTGTGTGTGGTGCAGAGAGATTGGGATGTCTTTAGATGTAGCATTTGTAAAAGAGCTGGGGCAGACATGACTTTGCAAGTCAAGCAGAGCTCGCCTCCAAGTAGGTGATATGAGACTGAGAATAGTTGGATTCTCTTGAGTTTGTCTGTGTAGCACATGTGTTTAATACCTAGGATTCTCATTGTGAGGTACTTCTGTGGCCTCTCCAGCTGTTGCAGGTGTCTAGTGAGGTACATGCCAAATGGGCTGTTATACTTGATGATTGGTATAATGAGGGAAGGGTACACAGAGACCATGAACTCTTTCTTCTTGGATGCAAAACCCTTGGCAATGAGATGTGAAGGATTTCCTGACTACAGTGGCAATGTGGTGGTTAAAGGAGAGGTTGCTGTCAACCTGCGTCCCCAGATCTCTTATAACACCTACAGTGTTCAGTGGGCTCCCATCGATGTGGTACTTAGTGGGAACTGAGATTTTACCAAAGTGGCTGATGATGCATTTTGTGGTGTTGAACTTCAGGCCATGGTTTCCACACCAGCCAGTGGTCTCAGTGAGGCCTTTCTGTAGGATGTGTGCATCACTTGTGGAGTTAATGATGGCTCCCAGATTGCAGCTGTCTGTGAACTTGGTCAGCCAGAGTTCTTTTGTGTTAGCCTGGACTCCTGAGAAGTACATGCTGAACAGGAGAGTACCCAGGACTGATCCGTGTGGGACTCCACTCGTGATTGGCTGGCAGTCTGACTTGGAGCTCACTACTTTCACACTGTGTGTTCTATCTGTGAGCCAATTTTCAACCACCCTAGTGATATAGGGGTTGATGCCTAGTATGGTGGGTTCATCCATAATTCCTGACTGAGGAATGGTATCAAGAGTCTTGGCCAGATTGATGTAAGGTGTATGCAGTGCCTTACTGTCATACACAGCCCTGGTGACTGACTCAAACAAGTCAACCAGGTTGAGCAGGCATGATCTACCTTTCACAAAGTCAAACTGTGTGGGGTCCAGAGTTAGGAGATTACTTATATGTTTGTCGATCAGGTCCCTGATGATGCGCTCCATAGCTGTACATATCAGACTTGTCAGATTAATGGACTGATAATTCCCAGGGTCTGTAGTTGCCACACCTTTATGGAGAGGGATGACTGTAGCAGTGCACCATTTCAGAGGGACCAAGCCTGAGGTGAGGCTGTGACTGAACAGGGCACACAGATGTGGTGCCAGGTATCTTTGTAGTTCATGTAGAACACAGCCAGGGATAATGTGTGGTCCCATAAAAGCTGTATTCTTGCCCATGGACAATGCAGGTGTAACCTGGGCAGCAGTAATCCTGGGTGCCTGGCATTCTTCTGGCATTCTGATTGTTCCCCTGGGGGAGGGGTAAAGCTGGCAGTGAGTGTGTTGGCAAGAATGTTGGCAATATTGGTTGGTTAAGTATAGGAGGTAGCATTGTACAGTAACTCAGAGCACTTCTGGGTATTGGTGTGGAGGTTCTGGATAGAACTATCAAAGGCTTTGTGATTGTTGTAAGTGTCTGCTTTAATTCTGCCATCATAGGCTGCTTTAGATGATTTCATGAGGGATCTCAACTTGTCGTTGAGGCTAATAAGGGAGTTTTACCACTCGTGGGACTCCACCTTTTTCTGCAACAGTTTCTTCCTTCTGTTGTGCATGTTATTAATGGCAGGGGACCACCAGATTGGCCTCCAGTGCTTGGAGGAGAGTGTCATGGTTCTGTTGGTTATGGTTAGTTCTATGCACTGATGGACATGTTTGCACAGTGCATTTGTGCATGATTCGTCAGTCATGCAGGTTTTTTTCCATTGGCATGAGTGCTGTGAAGTTAGTCACCTCTGTTCTTATGAGTCCAAAGTCAGCTTTGGAGAGTTTTTTAAGATGGTTACCTTTGCGTTGAGCGTGTGTGATGTGGATTTCCATGGTGAATACTCTATGTTGGATCTGACCTGGTAGTGACTGATTACTGTTGTCAAGCAGTGGTTCCATATGTTAGTAATCAACACAGGTCAAGGATATTGCTTCCTCTACTGACAGAATGAGCTCATCCAGGGCATTGGAACTGAGGAATTCCAGGAAGCATTGGGCCAGTGTATTGGTGCTTGAGTATCTTACCCAGTTGCTGGAGAGGTAGTTGAACTCTCCTAGTAAGAGTGTGTTGCATTGGATCTTGATAGCTTCCAGGGTGTTGAGGAATGTGGATTGTGAGTCTAGGGACATGAATGTGGACCTATAGCAGGCTATGATCTGGATTGCACCATTACCCAATATCATAGTTAGTCCGTAATTTATCCAGCCTTGATTTGAGTAGTGAAGATATCCAGCTATTAAATAAGGGCTTGAACTTCATTCCTAAAAGCCATAGTAAGTTAACTGACACAATTATAGATTTGAAGTTATTCTGTAGAAATGTTATGTTGAGGTTAATGTATAAAACGCCTACTGATAATAAAATATGTAATAATTCCTTTAAGTTCAAGAAACTGAGTGACTATATACCTGTTCACCATCCTTTAATAGAAGCCTATTGTAGATTGACTGAAGATGAATTACACTTATACTATGGAAATAGGCCTGTGAAGAATAGACATAAGATAATGGATAATCTTACTTTTAAAGAAAGACAAAGCTTAAAGAAACTACAAGATAATAGTACCATCATAATTAGACCAGCTGATAAGGGTGGTAGTATTGTAGTTATGAATATGGCTGATTATGAAAGAAAGATGATTCTGTTACTACAGGATAAATTCTATGAACCTATTTCATATGATATAGTCAATGATATTATAAGGTATGTTAGAGACACATTATTGGATATTTACAGAAGTAAGTTGATAGAGAAAGAACTATATGATTATTTAAACATCTCTACACCTATTGTTCCAGTTATTCAAGGGCAACCCAAGATACACAAAGATCCCACAAACCCACCTATGAGACCTATAGTCTCAGGTCGTGGATGGATAATGGAACATTTATCTATATTTGTTGAAAAACATCTAAGGGGAGCTTTAAATAAGAATAATATAGTACTAAGGGATACAAAGCAATTTTTGATTGAGTTCTATGAATGTATTAAGTATAAAGATACTACTGCAAGTTGTCTCTGTCACATTTGATATACAATCACTATTTACAGTGATTCCCAATGAACTTGGACTTACATTTATTTCACAATACCTACATGATCATAGTGACTATACTTGAGTCTATATAGATTTAATTGTTCACTTCTTAGAATTAATTCTAGAGAAATAATATTTTTATGTTTAAAGACATGGTATATAGACAGAAAGATGGCATAGCTATGGGCACCTCATGTGCCAATAGCTACGCCAATATGTTCCTAGCACATTGGGAAAAGGAAGTACTATTTGAACAACAACTTTTTAAGGAACATGTTATATTTTACAGACGTTTCGTTGATGATGTCTTTGTTCTATGGGAAGGAACGACTAGTCAACTTGAATCTATGTATTTGCTTATGAATAATTTAATTCCATGTCTTAAATTTACAATGAAATCTTCAGCAGACAGGATTGAGTTCTTGTATATATATGTTGAGAGACTACAAGGTAATCTCATTAAGACTGGAGTTTATTGTAAAGCTTGTCATTGCAACTCATTACTATCTAGATCTAGTATGCACCCACCCTATGTTTTTAAAAACATTATAAGGGGACAAGCTATTAGAGCTTCAAGGCTGAACTTCACAGAAAATGGTTTTAATTCTGAATTAGTTGATTTGAGACAGAGATTACTAGATAGAGGTTATGATATTGCAGAGATTATTCCCCAGTTAGACATAGCTAATAGTCTACGATCTACAAAAGCTATGCCTTATTTTGGACCCAGCAACATAGAACATATTACACCATATACTAATAGACAGAAATATGTGAAATTCTCTACCTCTTTTTCAACAGATTACTATGACATCAAATCGATTCTTTATAAATATTGGGACATCTTACAGGTAGATAATGAGATAAAACAAGTAGTAGGAGAGATACCAAGTTTTCTTTTTAGGAATAAACATAATTTAAAAAGAATATTATGTTATCAGAAATCTGATAAATATCACAGAAATATTGGATGCACTAAACCTTGTGGTCATTGTAATTTTTATTCTTTTATTGATAGTAGTACAGAATTTATGCATCCTGATTTACTAAGGACTTTTAATATTAATGCTGAAGCGAACTGTATGACTCCTCATGTCATATATTTAGCTGTCTGCCAATTATGTTCATCATTTTATGTTGGGAAGACGAATCGCCCATTTCGAGACAGAATGAGAGAGCACCTTTATCACATCAGAAAGGGCTCTAATCATAATGCATTAGCTAAGCATATAGCATTGTATAATAAAGAACATACATTCTTATTTAGAGTACTACAGGTTATTATCCCTAATATTAGAGGAGGCGATATTGTAACGTATACAGAGAGTAAGGAAACAGAGTGGATTATCTTACTGAAATCAGATAGAGGACGAGGTCTGAATGAAAGGGCCTCAATAAAACCTAAACTCAGACAACGTAGAAATGTTAAGTGATTTTATTATGAAACTTTTTATTAACATTATTTATATATTTATTATATTTATATATATTTTTATATATTTATTAATATAGTATATAAATTTTGTATATACATTTACATATATTTTTATATATATATATATGTATTTTTGCATAGGGTCATTTACACTTTTACTTGATTTTATATCACTTACACTAACACATTGGATTTAGAGTTTAGATGGATTTACTATGAATTGTATACCTTTAAATGAGAATTCTTTGACTGAGCTTAATTGCCTGCTTAGATTATTTTGTGTATATAAAGAGAATGTTACCCTGGATGTTATGAGAGATCTGATGAAGCTATTTACGAAAGCACTTATCTGTGTCACAATAAAGATTCTTGGACTTTTATACGTGGATTTACCTGCTTTTTGTTTAGTACACGTGAAGTACTTGCTTTTTGCTTCGTTCCGTTTTATTTTATTTCTACATTTACTTACATATTTTATGGAAACGAGCATACTTCAGGTTAGCAGCAGTTCCTTTGGATTGTTTATTACCCAATATCAGTTGTACCTGAAGTATCTCAGATGCATTGTACTGGGATACTACTCTGGATGTGTGCATATCTGTTATTAATATGGAGGCACCACTGCCTTTGTAGCTGTGGTCCATGTTTTGGGGCTGAAAGGTGTGGAATGAGTTATAGGCTGATAGTGCAGGGGTGCTATCTGCTGCTGTAAACCAGGTCTCCATTACAGCACAAATGTCAATGTTCTCCATTTTGAGAAGTTCTTTGATGTAGATGTCTAGTATTAAGCATCATGAACCTCAGATTGCATATATGTATAGCTGTTATGGTGGTAATTTGCTTTGGAACACTGCCTAAAAAGGCACAATAGGGGTGGAAAGACACTTAGCCAGTACCTGGAAACCCAGGGATGACAGATGCAGGCCATCTCTGGCAAGCCATCGCAGTCTGTCAATCATGTCATCCCAAGCAGACAGATACTGGATCCCATGAGAGTGACAGCAGACACATAAGCTAATTGCTGAAGTCACTCAGTTGTTGTTTGTACTGCGGTATCATTCTGGGTGACAACAGTATACTGCTCAGGGCTACTGTCATACCTGCTTTGCCCACATAATCTGAGAGCTCCACCATGTCTCTTTTCATATAGTCCATGGAGGTGTGTCTCACATCATTCACACACACACACATGGACAATGACAGAGTGATACTTGTAGTTGTTGTGCAGTGACCTGACTGGGTGTGTTATGTGTTGGATTCTGGCACCTGATAGACAGCTAACTGTTACATATTGAGTGGAATATCTGTGTGCCTCACTATTGATTCACCTATGATTACTGTATCAGGCAAGATGGCTGGCCTTTAGGGCTTAGGTTGAGGGGCACACTGTATAGGTGAGATATGTGTTGTGTCATTTGTGCTGTGTTGTAGTTTTGAGTGGGTGTCAATCTTGGTGGTCTCCACTGTTTGGGTAAATGTCTATTGAGTGCCTCTGTGAAGGTTGGTGTGTGGTTATTGTTTGTATGTCAGAGCTGTGATAGTGGGTGTTCTGGAGGAGTATGTGTTCCATGTGGTATGTTGCAGGTGTTGGCCCTTCTCCTCTTGACCAGCTTTTCCAGTCTTCACTGGAGAGTGCATATCTTCCAATTTGGTGATATAGGGGTATCTCTCACAAGTCTGAGTGTTGGGAGTTTAGAGGAGATGGTTGTCTGTGTACATGAGGCAGTTGCAACAGTGCCTCAGAAAGGACAAGTGCACCAGGTTAATGGGCAAAAGCACAGAGAACTGCACTTTAATCATGCCAGGAGGGGTGGTCATAACTATTAAGTACTAGAGCTAATTCCATGAGGAACGACTACTGCTGATGGCTCTCAGGTGTGCTAGAATAATTGATAAAAGAACCTGTTGAAGTGCAAAGCTATTAGGTTATTTGAAGCACAGGAGAGAAAGAACTAGCAAGATCTAAGGGGAAAACTGAAGGCAGACTTTCTGGCACCTGTAACTGTTTACCTCAGCTGTGCAGTTATCAGCACCTTTGACCAATTGTCAGCCCAGTAAGCTCTGTAGCATGTGTGATAACTGCATAACACTGTAGTACAAATAACTAGATAGGCAGGGGTTCTAATCTCAATACTGGCAAGTGTGTGTGTGTGTGTGTGTGTGTGTGTGTGTGTGTGTGTGTGTGTGTGTGTGTGTGTGTGAGAGAGAGAATCATATACTGTGTGTGTTATACCATTTTGAGGTATGTACCACCATGTAAACGTCCCATCACCCTACTTTACTAGGCCTGCTGATGTCATTCACCTTAGAAGTACCTTGGGACTAGATGAAATTATGTAAGCTCTGTGGCACATCTGATAACTGCGTAACACTATAGTAGAAATAACTAAATAGCTAGGAGTTATAATCTCATTACTGGCAACTGTTTGTGTGAGAATCATATACTGTGTGTGTTGCACCATTTGGAGTTGTGTACCACCCTGTAAACTTCCCATCACCCTACTTTACTAGGCCTACTGATGTCATTCGCCTAGAAGTACCTTGGGAGTAGGTGAAATTATGTAAGCTCTGTGGCTCGTCTGATAACTGCATAACAATATAGTAGAAATAACTAGATAGGTAGGGGTTCTAATTGAACTATGGGCAAGTGTTTGTGTGAGAATCA
The DNA here is from genome assembly GCF_019279795.1 of Protopterus annectens. Classification (NCBI taxonomy): domain Eukaryota; kingdom Metazoa; phylum Chordata; order Ceratodontiformes; family Protopteridae; genus Protopterus; species Protopterus annectens. The sequence continues at coordinate 484,159,673 of NC_056732.1, read as the reverse complement.
TGTACTGTGTGTGTTTTACTATTTTGAGTTGTGTACCACCCTGTAAACTTCCCATCACACTACTTTACTAGGCCTGCTGATGTTATTCATCTTAGGAGTACCTTGGTACTGGGTGAAGTTATGTAAGTTCTGCGGCACGTCTGTTAACTGTGTAACACTATGGTAGAAATAACTGAATAGGTAGGGGTTCTAATCTCACTACTGGCAACTGTGTGTGCATTTGTGTCTTTGGATGAAGATCATATCCTGTTTGGCTGATACCATTTTGATTTGTGTACCATCCACGCCTGTTTACCACCTCCAGATGGCATTACTTTATACAGTGTGGTAACATCTGCCTCACATGCAGCATGTTAAACCATTCTGCATGCCATACCCTTCCTCTGTACAGATATCTATGGAATATCCAAATGTTTGCAACCTATATGTGGTCTGTGTCCTTTAACAATGTCCATGTATGTGATATTGTTGCCAAATCAGCTGCAGTGAGTACAGTGACACACATGCCAGCATCAGGCTTCATACCTAACTGAAACATCATATCGATACAACATCTACTACACTATCACTTGTCCAGGCTTGTAGGAGCAATACATGAGTCCACATTCTATTTCTGGTGGGTTATCTCACCATCCATGAAGGCATTCAGAACATTACATATTGTAAGAGGTAGCGTGTTATGCCCCACGTATATAATCTATGTGGGGCATGTCATATGTATGTAGTAGTACAGTACATCAAGGTGGAAATATAGGTTTACTAATCTGTCTATTGCCAACTGTGTTTATGTTACTGTTTGCACATCTCCTGTGTCAGTCCTTACTGTGTGTATGCAAAGGATATACCATTTTGTCTCCCTGTTCCAACCGGTGAACTCAGGAATACATATCACAAACCTGTCATACACAGTATCATGCATGCCGTCATCAACTGCATTAGGGTTGAGTGTATGGGAAAGAAATGGCAGGGCCAACAGGTGTTGACACTGAATCTTTTGCATTTAATGTAATGGCTATGCTTGTGAGGGACCTGCTGACAGTACTGCAGTAACCTGTTCTGTATGTATGAGCCTGTGGTACTACACAACACTGAGCTGATATGTCTGAAGGCTACCTGTCTGTGACAAGGGGTATGTATGCAAGGTCACACTGACAATAGTGTCCCTCACACACTATTGCATGCATACACACCTGGTACATGTGCATATAAAGCTGTACCTTGCCTATGACATGGTCAGTGTATTCCCACTCTGTCATACTCCCTCTTGGGAATGTCTGCAGGGCCACAGCCTGCAGACACACAGACACCTGGAACACAAACAGAATATAGTATTTTAATACATTCAGTCAGTGGTTCTAACAGCAATAATGCATCCTGGCTAATAAGGTACATACACCTGTATGTGTACCCATAACAAATGCAAGCAAACAGCACCTTACAAAGTATTACATAGTTACACTATACTATATTCATCCTGTGCATCAGAGCCATATTAGCATGTCCCTGCATCAATGGTATGGATGACAGGGATGTGGCATAAGTATCATCATATGCACAGGGTGTGGTGTTGGTATACCAGAGGCCTAGGCTGGGCCATATGATTGACATCATGTGTGTGTGTGTTTGGAGGGGTGTTCAATAGATGGGCTGTGCAGAGGTGCTGTGTGTCTGGAGATGACCTGCCTGTGATACAGATGTGTGTGTGTGTATGCACACAGTCATGCCAAGTGGCTGCTCTACACAGGGGTATATCGGACAGCTTGGGGACTGTATATGGCAGGGTGTCCAGTTCATCATCTCCAGCTACAGACATGGGAACTGTCCTGCCAGAGGTATCAGTGGCACCACCAGGCCCAAGTTCAGATGCAGTACTGCTTCCTGATGGTGACTGCTATCTGCTGGATCCATGTCCCTGATGGGACTGGACAGGACCATGTGCCCATGGCCTGCTCCAGTGTGATGTGGACAGCAACCCCCCTTTAGTACTGCTGGTGTCACTGCTACAACAGGAGTGTGAAGGTGCACATCCCCGTAGACTTTCAGCTGTTGTTTGTTCTGAGCTACAGCTGCATGGCCGATGCCCATCTCCCACCACACACTGCAGCACAGACATGTCACAGTCGAGGGTTGCAAAGGTCTTACCCTACCATCTATTCATGACCTCAGTATTTTGATGTGTGGCCTCAACAAGGTCATGTGTGTTGCCACGTAAACCAAGAAGAGTTGCATCCACCACCCTGAGTATTTGTCTGTTGTGGCATTCACTACGTGCCTGTGCATCCATGACAGCCAAAAACGTGTGTCTGGTGACTCCTGCTGTGGGATGTGTGACAGCAGATTGACAAGAAGCAGTCCTCTTGCAAGCAGCCCTGTCCATCCGCCTGTGTGGGATGTCATCTGCACTCTGGCTATGGATAGTGTCTACACTGACACCTGCCATAGTCACCACACTAGCCTGTTCAATGTCACCACCTGCCAACTGTCCATCATCTGTGGCCACTGATGATGGGGTATGTGTGGCCATTGTCACTGTGAGGGGGGATGGTGTGGACAAGAGTGGGATGCCAATTAATGGCACAGATTCAGCCCCTGACAACCCCACCTGTACCCCACTATTCCTATCATTATTGTCAGAGTCTGCAGAGATAATGACATCAGTTTCGAAGCGGGAGGGAACCCAAACCCCATCGCCACCTGTGAGGGGAAGACAACATATGTACATTAATGCCTGCACTCACACACACACACACACACACACACACACACACACACACACACACACACACACACACACAGGTGAGGTGACACAAACCCATTATACAGACCACAAAGTAATGGTGACATGCATGACACATGGCTCTCAACATCATGCATTTCAGCCAGTTTTACTACATGTAACTAACAATATAGGCCTCTAGGATATGCAATTAGTGTTAGTAGGTGATGGCCCTTCCCCAGCACAGACTGCACCCATGTACACATCATTGCTGTTCACCTTTATAGCACAGTGGCAAGTACTATAGAACATACCTCACAACTGTACAGATCCACGCAGGATGTACAGATGTCTGGATCATATGTTTGTTCTGTTTCTCACAACCCCTGTGTTTCGATGATACATAACTGGGATGATCTGAGGAGTGACATCACTGATTAATGACATACATTTGAATGTCAGACCACCAAACTAGCAGTAAATGTATGGTCACACAATTCCTGTAACACCACCAAACTTCTAAGCTTACAGTGGATATGATAAGTGTAGACAACCCTGTTAACATGCCATGTTCTTGTAATATATGAGACGACACCGCAATAATGCATTCAAATATGTTACCCACCTTTCATGTGACATATGACTTGTTCAATGCAATCGATAAACAAACAGATGTGTTACATGTAAAATATAATGACTGCAATATATACAATATGGTGTTTGCATAAGTGTGCACACCCTTAAAATGATACTTTGTTAAAGCACCTTGTAAGTGAATTACAGTATTCACTCTTCTTGTGAAGGTGTCTATCAGCATGGCACATCTTGACTTGGCATTATTTGGCCACCCTTCCAAGCAAAGACCACCTAACTCTGTCAGATTGCAAGGGTGGCTCATGTGCACAGCCCTCATCAGGTTACACTGGGGTATGTCTGTTTGTTGTAGGGCTAGGCTCTGGCTGGGCCAATCCATAACCATTAGTGTGTTCAGGTGGAGCCTTTCTTAGGTAGCTTTGGGTGTATGCTTGGGGTCTTCATCATGTTGAAAGTTGGCACCCCTCCCCATCCTCAGCATTCTTGCAGATGCCTGATATATTTTGGCCAGATGTGGGTATTATTTGAACTGTTCCAAATTAACACCACTGTGACTACAGGCCCAGTTCTGCCTTTGGAAAAGCATCCCCACAGCAGGCCACTGCCATAAGCATGATTCACCATGGGGATGTTGGTGTTCAGGTTAAGAGGGGTGTTGTTTGTGCACCACATATACCTTTTGGTATTGTGGCTGTGAGGTCAATCCATAGTCTCATTACACCATAACATATTTTCACACTTGCCTTTGGGAGACTTGATGTGCTGTATTGCAAATTGTATCCATCCCTGGATGTTTTTGGAGTGGGGAAAGGCTTCCATTTTTTGACCATGCCCCATAGGCCAGATGTATGCAAAATACAGGACAGTGTTCTCACATGTAGTACACAACACCAGTACTTGCAACAGATTCCTGCAACTCCTTCAGTGTTGCTGTATGTCTTTTGGCAGCCTCCCTGACCAGGTTTTGACATGTCTTGTCATCATTTTTGGAGGGACGTCAGATTCTTTTCAATAGCACTGTTGTCCCATATATAATCCACCTTTTGACAACTTTCTCCACTGTGTTCCATGCTATATGCAATGCTGTGGTAAAGTTGCTGTACCCTACTCTTCATGGATACCTCTCAAATATGAGATCCCTTTGCTGCTTTGTAAGCTGTCTGCAAGCCATGGCTGTTGCTGTTGCAGGCAACTGAGCAAATGTCATGAATATCCTACTTGGACAGCAGACTGTTATTTGGTGTTACTCAAAGTGCCTTTACTTGATGGCAGGTGTGTACCCAAGCAGACTGAATGATGTCAGTAAATCACAAGCTGCTGCAATAAAATATTATTTGAAGGGTGTGCACACATATGCATCCAGCTTATTGTATGGATTGTATACTCCATATCTGGTGGCCAACATATCAATTGGCTTTACAACTGAATTGTACATGTCATAGGTCACATTACAGGTTGGAAAAGGTGTTGACTGACATATTGTGGTCTCAGTTTTATATATATATATATATATATATATATATATATATATATATATATATATATATATATATTTGTTGTTGTGTCTTTCAGCTTTTCCCGGTTAGGGGTCGCCACAGCGGAACTCCAGTCCGCTAAAGATTGGCAGTAGATTTTTACATACGGAGTTGCCGGCTCTGACACACAACCTTCAATGAAGGTACACCCATTCATGCATGTCTCCACACAGAAGACGCTCTTACTGAGAATCGAACAGGACAACGTCTTACTGTGAGGCAACAACGCTACTGCAGCACCACTCTCTATATAAATATGTAATACATATATATATATATATATATATATATATATATATATATATATATATATATATATATCACAAATGCCTGGCATCTTAACAGGGGTGTTTATCCTGATTATATCCACATACCTCACAACTGCACAGATTCTCACAGGATGTATAGATGTCTGTCTCATATGTTTGGTCTGTTTCTCCCAACCCCTGTGTTTCAATGATACATAACTGGGATGATCTGAGGAGTGACATCACTGATTAATGACATACATATGAGTGTCAGACCTCCAAACCAGCAGTAAATGCATGGTCACACAATTCCTGTTATGCCACCAAACTTCTAAGCTTACAGTGGATATGATAAGTGTACACAGCCCTGTTAACATGCCATGTTCTTGTAATATATGAGATGACACTGCAATAATGCATTCAAATATGTTACCCACTTTTCATGTGACATATGACCTGTGCAATCTAATCATTAAACAAACAGATGTGTTACATGTAAAATATAATGACTGCAATATGTACAATATGGTGTTTGCATGAGTGTGCACACCCTTAAAATGATACTTTGTTGAAGCACCTTGTAAGTAACTTACAGTATTCACTCTTTTTGTGAAGGTGTCTATCAGCATGGCACATCTTGACTTGGTATTATTTGGCCACCCTAACATGCAAAGGTCATCCAACTCTGTCAGATTGCAAGGGTGGCTCATGTGCACAGCCCTCATCAGGTCACACTGGGGTATGTCTATCTGGTGTAGGGCTAGGCTCTGGCTGGGCCAATCCATAACCATTAGTGTGTTCAGGTAGAGCCGTTGTTAGGTATCTTTGGGTGTATCCTTCGGGTCTTTGTCATGATGAAGGCTGACACCCCTCCCCATCCTCAGCATTCTTGCAGATGCCTGATGGATTTTGGCCAGATGTGGGTGTTATTTAGAACTATTCCAAATTAACACCACTGTGACTAGTGGCCTAGTTCTGCCTTTGGAACACCATCCCCACAGCAGGCCACTGCCACCAGCGTGATTCACCATGGGGATGATAGTGTTCAGGTTAAGAGGGATGCTGCTTGTGTGCCACATATACCTTTTGGTATTGTGGCTGTGAGGTCAGTCCATAGTCTCATTACACTATAACACATTTTCACACATGCCTTTGGGAGACTTGATGTGCTGTATTGCAAATTGTATCCACCCCTGGATTTTTTTTGGTGTGGAGGGATGTCAGGTTTTTTTCAACAGCACTGTTGTCCCATATACAATCCACCTTTTGACAACTTTCTCCACTATGTTCCTTGCTGTATGCAATGCTGTGGTAATGTTGTACCCTACTCTTGATGGATACCTTTCAAATATGAGATCCCTTTGCTGCTTTGTAAGCTGTCTGCAAGCCATGGCTGTTGCTGTTGCAGGCAACTGAGTAAATAAATGTCATGAATATCCTACTTGGACAGCAGACTATTTGGTGTTACTCAAAGTGCCTTTACTTGATGGCAGGTGTTTACCCAAGCAGACTGAATGCTGTCAATAAATCACAAGCTTTTGCAATAAAATATTATTTGAAGGGTGTGCACACATATGCATCCAGCTTATTGGACGGTTTGTATACTCCATATTTGTTGGCTAACAGAGTGGTTTAACAAGTGAATTTTACATGTCATAGGTCACATTACAGGTTGGAAAAGGTGTGTACTGATATATTGTGGTCAGAATTTGTGTATATATCACAAACACCTGGCATCTTAACAGGGGTGTGTACACTGTTTATATCCACTGTATGAGAGTAATGTTTCACACGTCCCTACTTTAGGCTGTTTGCCCCTCCATTTTGTTGATCTTTGCCCAGAAGTCTTGCACTGACAGGTTGTGAGGTATGGTACAGGGATGTTACATTCTCTTCAGATAGGCCCCTGTGGTGACCACTGTGATACAATGCAGTTAACCTCACCACAAGTGAACATGTACATAAAGCAATATGGCTATGAGTGACAGTTTTGTGCATGGTACATTGCATGACCTTGACATGCCTCGGGTATTGGCAAACCACAACAAAACAATTCCATACTCACCAGCTTCAGGCTGCCATCCCACATGCTGACCGGATGGACCTAGGTAGTTGTGGGAGAGAAGGATTGTCAGCAGGCTCACATGTGGCATTGGTACAGGATGGATGCAGCATGTCTGCACATTTACAGTACAACCTCCAGTACTCCACAGTTTGCTGTCCTTCAACACAGATGTGCACTTCTGTGCATTAGAAAACCCCAACCACAACTGCAATCTGACCTGACACATGCATGTAGATACTCTACAAATACAAGTATGCCTGCTACACTAGTCTAGTAATCTCCACTGGAGCCTTACCTGCACACTATTCGTCCATTGTCTGGGTGCCACCCACCTCCAGCATGTGTGGGGGGGTCTGTACCCTGATGTTTTACTGGGATGGGTGGCCCAAGATTGCTGAGGAGCTCCTCGGTGGGTGTCAGTGGGGGCTGCATGGCTGGGCCCCCACCTGTGGCTGTGTGGTCCCTGGCCGCTGCAGCAGCCTTTTGCCAGGCATGGCGTATGAGGTCAGTTGCAGGATGCCGGACCTGCTCATATGTACGTGTATGCACACCGACATCATTTATCCTGTGGACTAGGTCATCCCACAGGCTGGTCCTCTCCCACAGATGTTGCTGGCTCTGGCCAAACATTATGACATGGTTTTGTAGTATGGCTTCTATGGTTTTATCTGTCTCAGCCGCTGAGAAAGTAGACCTTTGCTGATGCAACATTGCACCTGGAAGACAAAAAAGGGAAACACATCACAGGACCTCATACATTTAGCAACAGTATGTACAGAATCTTCACAGCTACATTGAATACCAGTAGCCACCACTCACAACCACACCATACCTCTGTAATCTATCAGCACTGTATCTACTTGCATTGCACTGCTGGTCCTGATGTGTCATATTCCCCACAATGAGGGCTAGTTAATTTCATAATCCTCTACTCCTCATTCATGTGTATACAGAGGGATGACATTGGCCATCTTCATTGTGGATGGGGTGTGGATGGTGCCAAGGCTTTGTGTGACTACAATGTTTAATGGAGCTGGGAGCACATGCCTGTGTTCATGTAGGATGTGGACAGGGATGCTATCAGGTCCCATGGATACTTACATTTGTTGCCTTTCAGTAGGCAATATGTACCTTCTCACTGGTGATAAGGGGAGGGTTGTGGGTTCTGTGCATATCCATCTATAGTGATGATAAGCCAGGGGATGATGTTTGCCCTAAACCTATCTGCAGCAGGTTGGCTGTAGCTATGTTGTGTGTGTATATGCAGTCTGACTGACCACCATTATAGGGTGGGTTGGTTTGTTGCCTCTGAGATTGCAGACATATGTGAAGATGGCCTTGTGATTGGCCTTGGTGGATGTGTCCAAAGTCAGCCTTACAGTACTCCACCTGTGACCTTATATGCTTGATCAGATAAAGGATGACTTGATGCCAAGTTGGTGCCAGTACCTAATTTGCCTTATAGGGATCAAGAGTGTGGTTTGTGTATTGCTTCTGTCCAGCAAAGGGAATTACTCTACTTTGGTGGAGGCAGGTTTTACGAGTAAGGTATTGCTGAGTCCATACAGCTATGTTGATGTTCATATAGCTGTTTATAGTAGGCATGGACACACAGTCATAACACAGCTGCACACTTCTCCAATTTCAAACATATGTTCATGCTTATTGTAGTACCCATGGCTGTGTCAGGCCAATGCAACAACCAGTAGCTGTAGAAATGTCTCTCTGTTGGATGCACAGTAATCAAGATTACACACATGTTATGTGTACATGTACAACTTATTTAACTCATATTTTGCATCCCATGTCTGTTGTTATGAGGTGGCCAGATACACCTACTCATACTGACATGTCCACAGGTAATACCTGATATAGATTTCTGTTCTATGTCAGTGTGGTACACTATATTCACACTCTTGCTGTCCAGTCATTCCTCTCATCCCATTAGAACAGGATATCTGTAGGATGCCACACATACATGGGGGCCAATGGGACATAATTAGTGATACTGTCTTAACTTAATATTGCTGTAACACACTTGAGTCATTCAATAGCACAGAAGCCTTTGCATTGACTGACATACCCTGGAGGATGTCCAACACTCATATGGCAGGAATAGAGGAGAAAGGCTAGGAGTGTGGTAGTGGGGGTAAGAACGTTTAATGTTGGCAGTATGACTGGTATAGGGACAGGGCTAGCTGATATGATGGCCATAGGAAGGTGGATATATTGTATGTGCAAGAGACCATATGGAAGGGGAGTATAGGTAGGTGTATCGGAGCCAGGTCACATTTGTGCTATCAGGGTGTGGATGGGAGGGGAAAGGGGGTAGGGGTTATCCTGATGGAGCAGTATGCCAAGGGTGTTTTTGGAGGATGAAATGAGGGTCTGATAGAGTGATGTTTATGAATCTGAAAATGTATGGTGTAATGATGAATGTTTTTAGTGCATATGCTACGCAAGTTGCTTGTGTGGTGGATGAGAAAGAGAAATGAGAAGTCATTTGAATGATGTAGTGATGACTGTACTCAAGGGTGAGAGAGTGGTGATTGCAGCAGATTTCAATAGCCATGTTGGTGAAGGGAACAGAGGGGATAAGGAAGGGATGGGTATGTATGGTGTTAAGCAAAGGAATGATAATGGTGACATGGTAGTCGATTTTGCAAAAAGGATGGACATGGCTATTGTGAATACATACTATAACAAGAGAACAAGAGGGAGGAGCATACGGTGACATACAAGGGTAAAGGGAGATGCACACAGGTGGAATATAGCCAATGTAGGAAGGCCAGTTTTGAAGAAGATTGGAGACTGTAAAGTGGTGACAGGGAAAGTGTAGGTAGGCAGCAGAGACTGTTGGTCTGTAAGATGATGTTGATGATCAAGTAAAGGAGGAGTGTGAGGGCAGCACCAAGGATCAGATGGTGGGAACTGGAAAATGATGGTTGTGAGGTGGAGTTCAGGGAAGAGTTAAGACAGGCACTGTGTTGCAGTAATGATTTACCAAATATCTAGGTAAGTACAGCAGAGCTAGTAAGGGAGACAGCTAGAAAGGTGCTTGGTGTAACATGTGGATGGAGGAAGGAATACAATGACACCTGGTGGTGGACTGAGGAAGTATGGGACAGTATACTGAGAAAGAGGTTGGGGGTGAAGGAGTGGGATTGTCAGAAAGATGAGGAAAGTAGACAGGAGTATGAGGAGATTAAGTGCATGACAAAGAGAGAGATGTCAAATGTTAACGATGAGGCATATGATGACTTGTATGACAGGTTAGACACTAAGGAGGAATGACAGGACTTGTACTGGTTGGCTAGACAGAGGGATTCAGCTAGGAAAGATGTTCAGCAGATAACTGTGATAAAGGATAATGAGGGAAACGTACTCACAAGCTAAGAGAGGGAGTTGAGCAGATGGACATAGTACTTTGAGAGGCTGATGAATGAAGAGAATGAGAGAGAGATGGTTGGATGATGTGGATATGGTGAATCAGGAAATGCAATGGCTTACCAAGGAGGAAGTAAGGATAGCTATGAAGAGGATGAATACTGGAAAGCCTTTTGGTCCACATGACATACCTGTCATAGCATGGAGGTGTTTAGGGGAAATGGCAGTGGTGTTTTTCACCAGCTTGTTTAATGATATCTTGGAAAGTGAGAGGTTGCATGTGGAGTGGAGAGAAAGTGTTTGTGTACCATTTTAAGAATAAGGTTGATGTGCAGAGCAGTAGTAACTACAGAGGGATAACATTAATTAGTCACAGCATGAAGTAATGGGAAAGAGAAGTGGAAGCCAGGTCAAGCAGGGAGGTGATGAGTAATGGTCAGCAGTATGTTGTCATGTTTGCTCTGAGAGTGTTGATGAAGTAGTACAGAGAAGGTCAGGAGTTGATTTGTGTCTTTCTGGATGTAGAGAAAGCATATGACAGGGTGCCTAGAAGGAAGTTGTGGTATTGTATGAGGAAGCCATGAGTGGCAGTGATATATGTAAGAGTGGTACAGGATATGTACAAGGGTGGTGCGACAGCGGTGAGGTCTGCGGCAGGAGTGACATATGCGTTTAAGGTGGAGGTGGGATGAAATCAGGGATCAGCTGTGAGCCCTTTATTCTTTGCAATGGTGATGGACATGTTGACCAACAAGATCATACAGGAGTCCCCATTGAGTATGATGCTTGCAGATGACATTGTGATCTGTACTGAGAGTAGGGTACATATTTAGGAGACCCTGTAGAGGTCGATATATGCTCTAGAGAGGAGAGGAATGAAGGTCAGCAGGACTAACAGAGTATCTGTGTGTGACGAGAGGGAGGGTAGTGGAATGTTGAGGATGCACGGAGTAGAGTTGGCAATGCGGGATGAATTTAAATGATTCGGATCAACATTTCAGAGTAATGACGACTTTGGAGGACAGGTGAAGAAGAGAGTACAGGCAAGATGGAGAGGGTGGAGAAGAGTGTCAGTACTGATTTGTGACAGATGAGTACCAGTAACAGTGAAAGGGAAGGTCTACAACAGGGTAGTGAGACCAGCTATGTTATATGGGTTGAGGACAGTGTCATTGACAAAAAAGCTGGAGTCACAGTTGGACATGGCAGAGTTACAGATGTTAGGATTTGCACTGGTTGTGATGAGGGTGGACAGGATTAGCAATGTGTATATGACAGGTTCAGTCCATGTTGTACAGTTTTGAGACAAAGCCAGAGAGGCAAGATTACATCAGTTTGGACATGTGCTGCAGAGGGATGCTGAGTATATTGGGAAAAGGATGGAAAGGATGACACTGCCAGGTAAGAGGAAAAGAGGAAGGCCTTAGATAAGATTCCATGATGTGATGAGAGAGGACATGCAGGTGGTTGGTGTGACAAAGTGGGATGCAGAGGACAGGCAGAAATGGCAACAGATGATCCACTGTGGCAACCCCTAACAGGAACAGCCAGAAGAAAAAGAAGTAGATGTTGTAATGTCAGTCTTCACAGATTTGCCAATGATTTGCCAGACATAACACAACTGTATGAGTAAATGACTACAAATATAAGGCACACATATGGTCAGTGTGCATAACATTGGACATTGTAATGGTATGAGCTCAGAATAGCACATGCAGTTCAACACACACATGTGCAACAGTACTTTACTATGCAAATACCATGTATAGGTCTCTCACATTTCTGAGACAACCAAGTATATCATAGTTGTGTTCACAAGTAAGATATGGATATGTACGACATCCCAGTAGATGGCCTAGTATTGTCACAGTCAGTATTGTTGAACACACACTGCAGCAGTAGTCATATGTGAGCCATCCTTTCTTGGGGTGACTCAAGGGCCTGACCTATGATCTATGCCACTGCAGACAGACCCAGATGCTATGGCCATAGGTTCTGATCAGCAATATATCAGTACAGCAAGTCTTGTTGAGACATATATGTTTATTTCCTATTCTTCCATACCCCCTATTGCATTCCATGACATGCTTGCTTGTTTGACATACCTGTTTGTTTTATTCAAGTGTAGATGGTTATGTCCTGCTTGGTTTTTATGTTTCTTTTCACTGTTTCTCTCTCTCTCTCTCTCTCTCTCTCTCTCTCTCTCTCTCTAAATGATGTAGAGTGTGCATCTGTTTTGCATAGGCAGCAGCAGCTTGCCTTTTGTAGGTAATGCTCATGAGTAGCTGATGGTCTGTGCACCAATTGATGTCCCCCATTTGATAATTGCATGCAGGACAGCTGTGTTGTTATTCATATAGCCAATAGCATGGCAACACACTCCTATCATTGAGTACGTGATGTGAGTGTTGGCTCTTTTCCTTGCCAGTGAAGAGGACATCATGGAAGTGTATGAACAATAGCCTGTTTTTTATGTTTCTCTCTCTCTCTCTCTCTCTCTCTCTCTCTCTCCCTCTCTCTCAAGGATGTAGGGTGTACATCTGTTTTGCATAGGCAGCAGTTTGTCGTTGTAGGTAATGCTCATGAGTGGCCGATGGCCTGTGCACCAACTGGTGTCCCCTACTTGATAACTGAATGCAGGACAGCTATGTTGTTATTCATATAGCCACTGGCATGGCAACACACTCCTATCATTGAGTAGGTTGTGTGAGCATTGGCCCTTTTCCTTGCCCATGAGGAGGACTTCGTGGAGGTGTGTGAAAAATACCTCTTATAACCAAAATTGTGGATACAGGCCAACAGAATGGGAGAGAATGTTCCAGACATAGGGGGCAGAATGTAAGCACTGCTGTTATCCATTTGGATTCATGCTAGTCTAACAAGGTTTGTGTGGACATGGAGTTCCTTGGTGATTTTAACTCTGACAGTGTTATGTTTGACATATCTCTCACCTGTAGGGCTATCCGCAGAATGGCCAGAATTTGTACTCCTATGTTTGGTGTGTTCCTCAGACATTTTATGTCTTTGGAAATTCAGTAGCATACTCTGGGGATTTCAGACAGTAGCTGCTAACATCCATTTGTGTTTCTGACCACATATGCCTCAAGAAAAGATATGTTAAATTATCTATAATTATGAAGATAAAGAAGGTCGTCTATCGATTATAATAATAAAATATAGTGATAGGATCTGGACGTTAATTAATGCTTTTTGGTTTCGTGGTATTGGTGTAAGAACAATAAAAAACACTTAGAACTCATAATTAAAAATTCTAAGGGTAGCCTGATCCTAGGAGGGGACTTTAACTGTTTATTCAATTATTCAGAAACTTCTAATAAAAAATATTTTCGTAATACCCCTATAGGGAAGAATTTTAAAAAATGGATAGATAATTTACAGTTATTTTATTTATTTTATCTTAAAAATAATAATTCTCTGGATTTTTCTCATTGTGATTTTAGATATAATACTCATACTAGAATTGATAACATTTTTGTATCTCAAGATATCAAAACAAAAATACAATACTTTACAATCCCATCCTCCTATATCTCATAATAATGCACTTTTTTTCAACTACAAGCAGACTTAAAAAAAATCTTCTTTGCATTAAAAAGAATTAAAAAAAAAAAAATTAAAACCTTATTATATTCATAAAAAAAAAATTTTCTTGGATAAAAACCTAAAGTAAAAAAAGTAATTATCTGTAATTCTTTGAAAGATTGAAAGATTATTTATATATTAGAATGGTTTAATAATTTATAATAAACAATAGAATGGGAGTCCCTACTACTAAACCTAAAAAAAAAAAATATTAATAATTAACAATACAAAACTTAAAACAAAAAAAAAAAAGAAAAAGAAAATGAAAATTTAAAAAAAAATATAAATTATTCTAACCCACAATTTAATAGCTTTAGAAAAAATTTATAATAAATTATTTTATCGGTTTCTCAAAAAGTATGCATATTCTAGCATTGAGAATTAAAAGGACTCTATTGAAAATATAATATTGTGAGTGTGTTTCATGAAGGAAGAAAACAATAAAAAGTGTCTTAGGGGATGTTTTAGATTAGATATTTTTTTTTTTCACTTTTTAAAAAAAAAAAAAAATAAAAATCTTTTTAAAAAATTTTCTCTACCTCCTCCTTTTCTAAAAATAAAAGCTACCATAAAAAAAAAATAAAGAAAAAATTTAAAATAAAAAGAAATTAAAAAAAGAAATTTAAAGAAAAAGAAAGTATAAATAATAACCAAAATAAGTACCTATTACAATTTTTGTTATTAATTTACATAAGGCCACATGAGTATCATGTTTCAGGTAAAATCAGTTAGTCACTACTTGAGTCATATATTACAACATACTGGAAAAAATAAATTTTTATATCCCTACTAAAAGAAAATAAATAATCTCATTTGTGCAGCCTATCATATAGGCCAATGATCAATAATGATTATCAAATCTTAATGTCTATTCTAGTTTATATAATTTCTCAATAGATTTTCTTAAATAGAATCTTAAAGATAATTTTCAATATATTTAGATAACTTCAAGATATTATACAAGATATATTAGAAATAATTAGATATTTTATAGAGAAAGCATAGATAACAAAAATTATGCCTACTATTGAAAATTCTTTTCGATTCACTAAATTGCTTTTTTGAAATTTTCATTTGATTGATAAATTCTTAATATATTATGTAAATTTATTTTCAAACATTTTTTTATCTATTTATTTTATATGTTTAAATTTCTATTAATTAAAACATATTTATAATGTTAATATAAGGCCATTTAATCTTATCCCTTCTGTCCACAATCTAGGTAATTTCTTAAAATGCCTAATATAACTAATCAATATAATTAATAGATAATGTATTATTTGAAAATATATAATATACCTAATTCTCCTGATAAAATAATGTTAATCGAATTAAATAATTTAATTACTTAAATAAATAAATAATTTCCTTACTTTAAAAGAATTAGATCTATTAATTACAAACAATTAAATTCAGAAAAAATTATTTAAAATTTTTATTTCTAATTATAAAAAAACATTTCTAAAAATTAAATCTTAAAATTTAATTAAAAAATTAAATAACAATGAAATTATTAAAAATAATAATAAATTATAATAAAATAAAAAATTGAAATATAATAAAATATCTATTTAGCTTTTTATGTGATTATTTTGAAAATACTAGAATATTAATTAAAATTATTTTGTTTAATATTAAAATTTACAATTAATTTAAATGATTAATTTACCCAAAATAAATTATATTGCTTTATCTATTCCTATACTACCCAATAAAAATACTTTAAAAGCAATAAATAAAATTCTATTAAAATTCTTATGGCACCCAAAAAATAGAATAGCTTTATCAAATCATGTTAGACCATGGGAGTTAGCAGGAATAAATTTCCCAGATATAGAATCATGTATTAAAGCTTCTAATCTTAAAATAATTTTAAACTGGATTAATCCAAACTACTCTTCATCTTGGAAATCCTTACAGGCAGCCATTATACTAAATGAAAATAAATTAATAACAAATTTACAATTTAATGATCTAAGTAATAAGATTTGGTATGCACTTTGTATTAATTTACAATATAATACTACTAAACTCACTAACCTAAATTATATAAACTCTATTTATAATACTTTTAGAAGTTTTGTTAATAATAATATTGATATTAAATTGTGGATACAGTTACTATTTCCTTTCAAAATTACAAAAAATCTTATTCAATGATATTAGTATGGATATTCTTAGTAATTGGGAAGAGAAAAAATTACTTGTTGGTATCATTGCACAATAAATTTAGTTACCCTAGATGCACATAATTTAATCAACATTTTTAATTTACCTAAATCAGATTGGTTAGCTCTTAATAGTTTAATTCCATTCACTCAAGATTTATGCAGAACAATAGAAACCTCTTCTTTTAATTCTTTGCCCAAATGTATAGCTCTTATACATGGAACATTACAAGAATAATGCACTTGGAAAAATTTAACATCAAAACTTTATAAAATTATTATTAATTACAAATCTGTTCCTAATCAGAAAATTTGGGACTTTATTACTAAGGATTTTACATTGTCTCTAAAATCTGAAAATAAAGCAAATCTTTTACTTTCTATTAAATTAACTTCTAATTTGCAGGTTTGGAAGATTTTTTCTTGGAAATTTTTACATAGAGCCTTTTGCACTCCTAATAAAATCGCTAAATTTAATCTCTCTAAGGAAGTAAAATGTTGGAGATGTTCAATAGTTTGTAAAGCTGATTGGTCTCATATTTTTATGAATGCTCTCATATAAGGAAATTTTGGAAAGATATTGCTAAATTTCTTCAAGCTATTTTCAGTGATTCCTTTATTTTATCATAATCTTTAATTTATTTAATGTAACTGATTCTATTTTATTGAATAATAATAATAAATATATTCTTTGGTCAATATTGGCAGTTGCCAGAAAATGTATTACGAGAAAATGGAAATCACCTTCCATTCCAACTTTTGAAGACTTCATGACTTTGTTAAATAAAGTAGCATCAATGGAAATATAAGCTAAATAATTAAGAATTTTTCCCAAAACATGGACTAATAATCCTTGGAAGAAGGTTTTATTCCTTATTAAGACAATGAATTATGATCTACTCTCAATCAACTAATTAACTTAGAGTCTGGATTGTTGAATCTTATATGTCCTTCTTTATATATGTATATAATTTGCTATTCTCTAATATATTGCTTGAGGCCTTTGTAAATTTTGTATATAGTTTACCATATTTCGTTTTTCAAATTGTAAATGTAAATTCAAAATGTTTTCTTTTTCTCTTTATTGGAAAACAATAAAAAATCTTTGAGCAAAAAAAAAAAGAAAGAAAAGATGTATTACAACTAACCCTGTTACAACAGCAACATTCTCAGTTTTATAATAGCAATATTTCAAATATGCCCCTGTTTTGGGCCTCTGTCCCACAATTATGTCAAGTTTTGTCCAGATGTCATGCAGTAAGAGGCTGATAGGTATGGTATAAGATTAGTTAGTGCCTACATTCCTGACATTATCCCAGTGATGTATCAGACTGCCAGACATGTTATGTGGAAGAGGCTTTATATATGAGGGGAAAGACTGGACATTCTGTGGGACTCTGTACAGTTGAGAGGTCTGTGTATTTCTGACAATTGTTGACAGGCTCTCAGGATTGTGTAGCAGTGTATTGTCTCAATGTTATTTGGCCTGTGTAGGGAGGGGTATGGATGTATGTGTTATGGCTCCTCTTCTATCTGCCTGTGCATTCTCCTCCTGTTTTGGTGGTCCATCAGCTGTATATGTATGTAGGGACAGACTGAGACATGTCCCATACCACAGTCAGGCATCATAGTACACTGTCAGTTGGGCCAGTATATGTGACGGTAGTGTGTGAGTGACAAACAATTGAGATGTTTTTGTTCACATAGTCCTTATACTGTATGGTTCCTTTACCTTACTGGTATGTCACTGCGACCATGGATGAATTGGTTGTGGATATACACTTTCACACTGGTGTCTGCTTTTCAGTGTTGTGACATCCCTGTAGTGCCTGATATATTTGCCAATACATGTGTAATTCCCCCTAGCAGATTAGGGTTAGTGTTGTGTTAGTCTGACTGGTTTTAGCAGTGCTTGGTGACATGCTTAGCAGCTGAGTATAGTTTCCCTAGTGTGATGTTATGTCCAGATATTTGTAGGAAATAGTGTTGCCTGGCCCCCATAAGTGTTGTGTATTTTTGACACATCAGTGGGTTGATGTGAGGATTTCAGTCACTAACTAGTGGGAAGTAATTTAATGTTAGACTTGTGCTATTTCAGTCAATATATGTTAGGACAGATATGAGGGTGTTACTGCAGCAACTGTGTCAGCTTATCTACTCCAGTATTTCAGATATGTTCCTATTTCCATGGCTTTCCCTCCCACTTTGTCAGGCCTGGCCCAGATTCGTTGCACTAAGGGGATCTGAGCCTACCTCGGGACTGTCTGGATTGTTGCAGTATGTCCAGGTTTATTGCTCATATTTCTGTTCTGTTCCACAGATGCATTATTTTCATATCCCTGGTAAATCACTGTAAGAATCTGAGGATTTCTGACAGTAAATGATGACATACATTTCAGTTTCAGAACTCACATCCTTCAGATCATGTATGCTGAAACAAACCCTGTCACTCTGGCAACATTCTACATTTATAGGAGTGATATTTGCAATATGTCCCTAGTTTTGTCCCACTGTCCCCCCATTTGGACAGCCTTGGGCCAGATTTCTGGCAGTAAGGGGTTGGTAAGTATGGTTCTGAGGTATGACTGTACTATATGTTATGAGGATATATATATATATATATATATATATATATATATATATATATATATTGTATATACACACACACACACACACACACACACACACACACACACACACACACACACACACACACACACACACACACACACAAAATTATGTGTATATTTTATATGTACATATATACATGTGTATATGTATAAATACAAGGCCTGACTGATTGCACAGAACCTTTTCCCTACTGTTGAATGAGCATATGTTGTAAAAAGCATCAGCAATCGCTATAGCTCATGGATGGTACTTTTGTTCCTTTTACTCCCGCTTATAACCACTTACTGATGCTTGCACCCGCACTAAGTCTTTAAAAGGAAAAAGTAACAGGTGATAGGAAAGTGGTGGAGAAGGGGAACACAGATGGAAGAACAATATGGAAATTAGCTAAGGATGTGTAGGATGGGTGTACAGAAGGTCCATAGTTGTCCATTTTTTATACAGCAACAGCTGCACATTTGTACAGACTTTAGAGATGAATTTGGCACTCAAACTCCAGAGAGAGGGTTGAGGACAACAGAAATGTGTTATTAAACCTGCTAAGCATAGCTGAGCATTGCTAACCATTGCCCACAGTTCATTCTCATAATATACCACACTAATGACTTCATTTAGTAAGTGTATATGATTTCCCTTACATGGCATGGCTGTATGTCTTTTCATTACAGTAGCAAGGGGTGTAATTATACTGTATGGGACACGTGTATACATGGGTGTTTTCACATGTTATATGCACTCACACATCCATTTTACACCAGCTACACTACCCTGGGTGACAAAAATAACTTACTGCATATTTTAATGTTAGCACTTTTAACATTGCTTTCCCATGTAAATTTGGATTGCCTGTTGTATTACTCAAACCATGCATACCTGCATGCAAAGCTGGGACTCTGAACACTACACTACCTTGGTTTGGGGATTTGAGCTGTATATTTTTATTTATCACCTATTGGGTAGTAATATTTTATTGCTATATTAAATGGAGAGTATAGCAGTTTTTGGCCATGTCATTGAGGACTGCTGTCATGACATTATGGCATATATTTCAGTGTCAGACTTGCATCCTTCTGTACATTAATGCTAATGAATAACCTGCTGTCTATCAGCTTTCTGTCCTCTGTGCAGATGGGATGTCACCAGTGCTCAGGCTGTAGTTGACTACACTGCAGAATGGGTCTGAGAGCCCATGCCTGTGTTCATGTTGGATGCAGCCAGGAATGGTATCAGGCCTATGGAGGCCTCTATGTTTTGCCTTTGAGAGGGCATTACAGATCTGCTTCCTGAGCATGAGGGGAGGGGGGCAAGTGCTGTCCATGCACATGTGTACCTATGGGGGGATAGGGGGTGATGTTTACACTGCACCTGTCTGCAACCGGTTGCCTATATACATGGCATATGTGCATGTGGTGTTATTAACCACCATTACAGAGCAGATATGTGTGTTGCCTCTGGAATTGCAGGCACATGTCTGAAAGGCCTAGTGATTGGCCTTGGTGGATGTCTCCAGTTTTCACTCAAAGACAGCCTTAGAGTACATCACCTGTGACCTTATTTGCTTCTGCAGAACAAGGTGACATGGCTTCCAGTGAGGCACCTGTTCCTTCTTGGTCCGTCCTGCAATTATTTCTACCTATGATGGAAGTTGTGTATTGTTGCTGTCCACCACAGGTGTTCAGCCTACCTTGAGGGGGTTGATGTTGTCCTGTCAGGTATTGCTGAGGCCATAAAGCTATGTAGGTGCCCACATAGTGTTGTGGTGTGGGCCTGGATACTGCTGCTAGTTCCAACATATGGGACACCCTTCATGTGGGCCTTGCCCATTTTCTTTGCCTGTGTGGGGGACATTATGGAGGTGTGGGGGTTACAGCTTCACAGACAGTAAGTGGAAATACCTCACAGGACAGGACATGTGGAAACAGGCCAACAACATAGGGGACAAAGCTCCAGAATTGGGTAAAGATTGTATACCATTAGTGCTGTTATACACATGGAGGGTTGCTAGATCTGGGAAATGCATTTACTGGGTGACTTGACATCTGACAGTGATATGCCTCTGACATAACTCTCAACTGGCATGTTGTCCACAGATTGGCCAGATGTTTGCCTGTTATGCTTGGTCTGTTCCTCAAACAATGTCTGTTTTTGTGGGGTTGGTAAGATAATGTGAGGATTGTAGTCAGTAACTGTTGACATCCATTGGTGTTCCAGACATCATATCCTTCAGGGATGTTATGTTACAACAACGTGTAACACCAGCTACTGTTTAGTTTGTAACACCATTATGTGTGATATGTCCCTCTTTCCAGCCCCCTGTCCCACAAGTATATCATGCATTGTCCATATGTCCTGCACTACAAGGTGCAGAGGTATGGTATATCATTAATTACCAACTGCACTCAAGTTATCATGCAAATGACCTGGCAGACTCCTGGCCATGGTATACAGTGGTGGCCAGGATTATGGTTACACACCCTGGTAAATCTGTGGGCATCTGTACATATGATAGTTATGTCTGTCTGGTCATTGTGAACAGACTGCCAAGATTGCGTAGCAGTGTTGTGTGTGTAGATGTTTGTTGTACTAGGTAGGGAGAGTGAAATATGTGAGTGCCATACATCATTTACCTATTTGACTCTGCAGCTGCTACAGCTAGTAGCAGTCTATCATGTCTGTATAGGGGCTGACTGTGAAATATCCTGTAACACCTCAGGATTCCCAGTACACTGTGAATTGGACCAGTATATGTTGGTGTAGTATGTGACTGGCAATCAGGATATGTTTGTTCAGACAGTTGTTCTACTCTAAAGTTCATTGTGGGTACTGGTATGTTGCTGTTACTGTGTTGCAAATCTGTTTGGGTGGACATTTTTGCACTACTCTCTGCTTTTCACTACAGTTCCATCCCTGTAGTTCATGCTATATTTGAATATACATAGATAATTTCCCAGAGGTGATGTGGGGGAGTATTATGTTGGTCTTACTGCACTTCATAAGGTGCTGGGTGACATGTTTGGCAGCTGTCAGGGGATTTCCATTCTGTTACATCACTGCAGTCATACCTCTACACTGTCTAGAGGCCTAGACCCTCTCCAGATGTGTGGCTCATATGTTTGGTCTGTTCCCCAGACAGTTGTTGTCCTTGGCTAATCAGTAGGATACTATGGG
Source organism: Protopterus annectens (assembly GCF_019279795.1). Taxonomy (NCBI): domain Eukaryota; kingdom Metazoa; phylum Chordata; order Ceratodontiformes; family Protopteridae; genus Protopterus; species Protopterus annectens. The sequence continues at coordinate 484,137,555 of NC_056732.1, read as the reverse complement.
GAATGCAGTCAGTAAATGCTAACATCCATTGGTGTTACTGACTTCATATCCCTCAAAAAAAAATGTTACAACAAAGCCAGTAACACCAGCAACTGTCTACATTTATCACAGCAATTTGTCCAATATACCCATGTGTTTGGACCTCTGTCCCCCAATTATGTCAGGCTTTGTCCAGATGTCATGCACTAAGAGGTTCAGAGGTATGTAGTATCATTATTTATTGCCTTTATTCCTGCTACCATCCCAGTGATGTCATAGACCCCCCCCCAGACATGTAACAAGGAAGTGGCCTTAGATATGAGTCCTGTGCCTGTACATTCTGTGGGAAACTGTACATTTGAGAGGTCTGTGTATGTCTGCCCATTGTTAAAAGACTGTCAGGATTGTGTAGCAGTGTTGTGTGTACATGTTATTTGAGCTGTGTAGGGAGGGGGGTAACATGTGAGTGTCATGGGCCCTTTCTATCTGACTGTGCACGCTGCTCTAGTTTCTGTTTCCCTATCGCCTGTATATGTTTGTACATGCAGACCGTACATGTCCCGTAACACCTCACGATTCCCACTACACTGTGACTTGGGGCAGTATATGAAGGGGTAATGTGTGAGTGGCAAGTGGGATTTTGTTGCTCCCACAGTCATTATACCATAGTGTTCAGTTTGCTTACTGGTATGACACTGTGACTGTGGTGCAATCTTTTGGGGATATGCACTTTCACACCAGTGTCTGTTTTCCAGTACTGTTACATCCCTGAAGTGACTGTTATATTTGCTAATGCATGTGTACAGCCCTAGAGCTGGACTTGGGTAGTGTTATGTCAGTCTGATTGTAGTTTGGACATTGCTTGGTAGCTCAGTGTAGTTTTCTTACTGTTGTATGTCCACATAACTGTAGGATGTCCAGGTGTCTGGCCGATATCTTTGGTGTGGTCCCCATAACTGTTGTGTATTCCTGACACATCAGTGGGATGATATAGGAACTGACGTAACTAACTAATGGGAAGCAATTGAGTCCTGGAATTGTGATATTTCAGTCGATATATGTTAGGACATACAGTGTTACTACATCAACTTTCTTAGCTTATCCACTGACGTATTTTGGTTATGTCCTTATTTTCATGCCTTTGTCTCCCCATTTTGTCAGGCTTGGTCCAGATTCATTGCACTGAGAGGTTCTGAGCATACCTCTCCACTGCCAGGATTTTCAAAGAATGTCCGAATGTTTGGCCCATACTTTTGTTCAGTTCCACAATTTATTTGTATTTGTCTGATAAATCACAGTGATGATCCAAGGATTTATCTCAGTAAATAATGATATAACATTTCAGTTTCCATCCTCATATCCTTCAGTAGTTGACTGCTGAAACGCACCCTGTTGCTGTAACAAATGTCTTCATTTGTAACAGCAATATTTGAAATACAGTGGATATAAAAAGTGTACACACCCCTGTTAAAATGCCAGGTTTTAGTGATATACAAAAATGAGACCACAATAAATCATTTCAAAAGTTTTCCTACCTTTAATGTGACCTATAACCTGTACAATGCAATTGAAAAACAAACAAATCTGTTAGGGGAATAAAATATAAAAAATAAAAAACGTACAATAAGCTGGTTGCATAAGTGTGCACACCCTTAAACTAATACTTTGTTGAAGCACCTTTTGATTTAATTACAGCATTCAGTTTTCTTGGGTAGGAGTCTATCAGCATGGCACATCCTGACTTGGTAGTATTTGCCCACTCTTCCTTGCAAAAGCTCTCCAAATCTGTCAGATTGTGAGGGCATCTCTTGTGCACAGCCCTCTTCAGGTCACCCCACAGATTTTCTATTGGATTTAGGTTGGGGCTCTGACTGGGCCATTCCAAAACTTTAATTTTCTTCTGGTGAAGTCATTCTTTTGTTGATTTAGATGTATGCTTGGGGTCATTGTCATGTTGAAAGGTTAAATTCCTCTTCATTTTCAGCTTTCTAACAGACGTGAAGGTTTTGGGCCAAAAGTGACTAGTATTTGGAACTGTTCATAATTCCCTCCACCCTGACTAAAGCCGCAGTTCCAGCTGAAAAAAAAGCAACCCCAAAGCATGATACTGCCACCACCATGCTTCATTGTGGGGATGGTGTTCTTTTGGTGATGGGAAGTGTTGTTTTTACGCCAAACGTACCTTTTGGAATTGTGGCCAAAAAGTTCAACCTTGGTCTCATCACCACATTTTCCCACATGCTTTTGGGAGACTTTCCATGGACACTGAAATACTGGCATAATATTAGAGCAAAGCTCTAATATTATGTCAGTTCAGGAAGTGGAGTTACCACTGTGTGATCAGATGTTTCAAGGATTCTGGCTGGAGTTACAGTTAGTTATTAGTTTTATAGCTGATTGCGTGTTTGGTGGTTTTCCAAATCAGACCTCAGCCTACTTCTTTCCTGAGCTCTCTCAGGCCTTCATCTGTTTTCACTCTCTTTCTCTCTCACTTTCTCACACTCAGACGCTCTCACTGTTAAATTGTCTGCTTTTGTTCCTCTCCTTTTTACAAGAAGTAGGAGTGGCTTTCTCCATTCAATGTTTCGGTGTGAAAGTCCCCTTCTACAATGTTCCACCACAGGACATGCACCTAACAATGCTCACTGAGGCATTATTTGCGTGTGTGTGTGTGTGTGTGTGTGTGTGTGTGTGTGTGTGTGTGTGTGTGTGTGTGTGTGTGTGTGTGTGTGTGTGTGTGTAGATATATAAATATATATATATATATATATATATATATATATATACACTGATGTATGTCATAAATTGAAATTTCAAACATTGGAAGGAAACTGACTGACCAGTTTCAAACAGCTGCCTATCAAAAATACAAAAAAGAAAAACATCTTGTTTTAGTGGAGTGACAAACCCCCCTGCACTTCTCATATCCTCAGGTAATAATTTATACAATCCAAGTAGAAGAATAACCAGTCAACACAGCTGAATCCAATGAAGTGGTAGTTCCAAAGTTTAATAAAACAGCATAACAATTGTTGAATAAATCAGCATAAAAAAGTTAAAAACATCCAAGAAAAAAAAAGCAAGTGCTTTTAAGCCTATTCAGGTGCTTCTTCAGATCTAATACCACAAATAGCACTAACAATAACATCTGTTTCTCAAGCAACCCTATCTCCACAGCCTACATAAAGTCCCTCCTACTAAAACTAAAACCATGCTCTCCCTCTACTGAAAACACCCCCCCTTTTCCTTAAACTTGCAGCCCACTGTATAGTCCACCCAGTCTCGATCCTAGTAAACAGATCCATCTGTGAAGCCACTGACCCTGACATTTGGAAATCATTCTACACCATTCCACTTCACAAAGGAGGTAACTCTACAGATCCTTCAAACTAAAGACCTATTGCCAATCTCTGCTCACTCTCTCCAAAATCCTTGAAAAATGCATTCATAACCGGTTTCTTAAATGCCTGACTGACAAAAACCTTCTGACTGCCTCCCAACATGGCTTCAGGCCTAATCATAGCACTACCACTGCCCTTCTATCTTTCACCCACACTGTTACTAAGGCTAGGGATAAAAATCTTTTTGTATCTTCACTCTTCCTAGACTTCTCCAAAGCTTTCAATACTGTCTATCATCCTAAACTAATTGCTATACTTGCTGATCTTAACCTCTCCCCTCTACTATTCAGCGGTTCTCAAGCCATCTCTGCAACAGGCTCTGTACAATGGCAATCTGCCTGTTCCCCTCTCCTTCATATCCAAACTGGAGTCCCTTAAGGCTCTCATAAAATCATCCAAAGCAAATTTTGAGAGAAAAATAGAAAAACTCTCAAACAACTCTCATAAGGCCTTCTTCTTAGCTGTGAAACACTGGGAGGAAACTCCAGATATGCCTAGAACTAGTTCAAAATCAAAATGATATGAAGTGAACTGCTACAGACATTGCCAACATACTGGACAACAGGTTCAAGCAAAAATGCCCCCAAAAGAGATGAATACCAGATATGCAGCCCCCAAACATCTTGCCAGCCCCAAACTGAACTGCTCAAGTGAAAAAAAAAATCCATGGGACCTGATGGTGTCTGATGGTGTCCCTCCCGGTGTGCCCCGGCACGTGCTCCAGCCTCCTCAACGAGTGTTTAAAGTCCACAGCTAGGACACTGCCTACCGAGGGGTGGCGCACTGCAACTGTGGTCCCACTTCACAAAAGCGGGCGCCTCCACCCACTTCCACCCCATGCTGGCCCCGGCCTGCGACCCTATTAATGTAAGCCATGAGAGGTCACATGCTCATCAATAAAGACATAATAGGGATCATATGGACCTAGGGACCCATCATCCATTGGAATTTGCAGACTTTGGATCCATCCCAGTTTGCTGCAAGCAAAGGCAAGATCAAATCTTCTAAAGCAGCCATTGAGCAAAAAAGCGTCCACAAAGCCCACCACGATCTGGCGCAGTCCGATCAGCCTACCTCATGAAAACTAAGGAAAAACTTCTCAATAAAAACATCCTCGGGCTTATTAAAAACTCATGGTCTGCAAACTGGCTAACTGAAAGATCACAGAGAGGGTCAGAAACTGGTTGAGTGTCAGAGAACAGAGGCCACATCTGGCTGTGGCGGGCACCACAGGGCTCAGTCTCTCACACTCTCTTCCTTTGCAAACAACTTTTCCAAAGTATGGCTTTAAAAGGGCAGGCTTAAGACCAAAAAGTTTGCAGATGACTGCAAGGGTATGAACTGCAAACAATGCAGACCACACAGATCTGATTCAGTTATAGTTAAGCATACATCACAGAAACGGATAACTGGTGCCAGAGCCAAAGCCTAATGCCAAATGCCAAAAATGCATAGTCATAACAAAAATGCAAAACAACAGGCTTCCCAGAAAGGCAACAAGGTTACCCCTAGTTGAGAAGTAGCAGGTGGCAAGTAGACCCACCCAGAAGAAGTTATAGGGGATCTGTCCACCATGGTGCTAAAGTAGTTAGGAAGACCTTCCTCATCCCAGACCTCTAATGGAACCCTATAAGCATTCCTCATTGTCCACAGTTCTCCCAAGGGATGCTCATTAGGAAGACATCAGATCATCATCACGATCCAGCTCGAGGATTATCAGCTGGACCCCATCAGAAATGGAACAGCAAGAATAGGGTCTCAAACATCACCAAAAAGCACTGTCAGAGGCCACACCATGAAAGGATAAAAGGTCTAAAATCTCTGTCGACCATTGCCTAATGCCCCAACTCAAAAACTCAACCCAGATTCAGCCACCTACGCTTTGCTCACTCAAACCTTTGCCGTCAAACCACAAATAGAGGGATAAAATTCAGATCTCTGGAATACATATTCATAAAGACTAAATCCCTCAGGAGCCAGCCACAAGATGATTAAAAACAAAAGGACGCATCTAGGGAAATGAAAATCGTGCTGGAGCCATACCAGAAGAAATCTTGACCATTGGAGATGTGGAATCTTATATAGCATATGGGAAGCACAAGGATGCCTGAAACAGATGAAGGTGTGAACAATGGAATAGAGATAATGAGAATATAGGCAGTTATTACTCCTATGTCCTAATGCCAACTACTAAAATGGGCTTGTAATAATAAAAGGGGTTATAGTTCTTAAAAAAAACTATCCTTGGTCCACTCCTCTTTAACATCTTTACTAATAAACTGCACTCCTCCTGCTCCTCCTCTTCCCTCATAAAATACGCTGACATTGTTTGACTTGTGTTTAATGTTTCTTCATCTGCCTGCCTTGGTTTGCCTTTCTTATCTAATAATTTATATACCAGCTGTGAGAAAAATCCCTGATCCCCACTATGCTGTGAGACAGTAATTTCAATCAGCTGTACTAGCATTTTTTCCCATAACTATATATATATATATATATATATATATATATATATATATATATATATATATATATATATATATATAAAATATATTTATATAAACATACACATCCACTCTCACATGTGCACACACATACATATATGAATGTATAGATGGTACTTTGCCATTATCAGGACAACAGGTATAATGAGAAGTTGCAATGTTAGTATGCAGTCGCAATGATCCTCAAAGTAATGTAATAAATGTATTATTTATTTATTTAAATTAAAAGCATATCTGTCAGAGTTAAGTTGGCGTCTGTACAGTCTCTCTGTGTGTGTGTGTGTGTGTGTGTGTGTGTGTGTGTGTGTGTGTGTGTGTGTGTGTGTGTGTGTGTGTGGTCATGGGGCATCCTTTTACTGCCGTAACCATTACAGCAGACAGTTTTGACTAAAGCAAAACCTTCAGGTTTTCTATCACTTATCATAGCTGATCCAAACTGTGTGCCATTTCGTTGCATAGCTGTCAAATGTTACTTACGATATTTTCTCTCTCTCTCAGCTACATCCGTGGGGTTTTCATTCCGGGCTGGGATTCATCTGTCATATTTCTTAACAGAGTCATAATGCAAATGTATTACAATAAGGAGTAGGATGCTGTCTTGTGTGTGGAGAGATGGCTGTAAAACATACAGGAATGAAAACAGTTCCATATTTGTTTTGTGCAGTGTAAGCTAAATATTCTGAATCCTATGTATTGGTCAGAACTTGTGACTGTCTAGTGTTTCGCGGAAGTTCCTGATTTCTGCCTCATAACATTTGGTCTACTTCTCATGAAATGTTTGGCTTTCTGTCAGATCACTGAGTGTTGAACTCGAAAATCAATGTAATGTTTGAATGTCACACTTTACACTGTTTAGAAAATTCATGGTAATGCAAATCTGTGATCAACTTTGTAAGTTTATAAAACGCATATTTTACAATTGTTCTTATTTCTGGACTTTTCTCCCCTCATTATTTACAGTTTTGTCCCAATGCCTGGAGCTAAGAGGTTGAGAGGTACAACTCCCATATGACTTTTTTGTGGTGCTCTTACATTTGTGTGGCAGTTAACCTTTCATGCATGACAAGAAACAGAGCACCTCTAGCTTAAAAACTGGAGACATTCTTTATTGAGGGCATTGAGAGGTGGGTTATCACAGTTAAGAGAAACCAAACTGATGTGGCTTGTTAAAGGGATGATTTCGTATATACATCAGTGGCAGCAGTGCTATCATTGCGACCATGAGCTAACATTGCAACTGCTCATTACACCTGTTGCCCTGATAATGGAAAAGTACGATATATATATATATATATATATATATATATATATATATACACACACACACACACACACACACACACACACACACACACACACACACACACACACACACATATTCACATTCATCATATAGGTGAAGACATTATCAGTTTATTAGTTTTCAGCATTTTTCCCCGAATAAATCCAAATTAAGTGACTACTCACAGCTTATTAAATGCTTACAAAATTGGCAAAATGCTAACTAGATAAAGAAAAAAACATATCTAAAAATAAAGTTATTTTTACCTGGTGCAATCTTTCTATATTCCCCAGCTCATAAGCAACTGAAATAGTACAATTATATGGTAACACAAGTTCTCTTAAGGGAGACAATCCCTTATGTAAGGGAGTGAGCAACTTTGAATTTGTACATATACAAATAATAGTGGTCTATCAAATGCAGAGGTACTTACCTAATTGCAAAAAAAGAACTATAATTTTGATCATGTTATTTCTTATATCCAATATCATATTTTGCCATTTTGGTAAGCTCTAACTCCAGTGTTCCGAGACTTCCAACCTATAAACTCTGAAGACAGTTTCACAAATGTGTCTCTTGCTGTTCTGAAGACCTGGAACAGTTAAGCTTCACTACTCATCTCATATTGGCAATAATAAAATAAATTGTGATGAATCTAAGTAAAGCCTGTCAGTGATGAATATTTATTCTTAACTTTGTTGTTTTCCAATGGCCCTGTACCTAAATATATACATTGGTTGATAAGACTGTCGAATACTGTTGCTGCTGGCATACATATACTATAAAAACTGATAAATTAGCTGTGTTTCATTGCTGTTAGCACTTTATGAGCAACCAAATTTAACATGACTAATTGTAAACCACTAAATTCACTGACAGAGGACAGTATCACTGTAACCTCTCCCATCCGACTCCTTCATTCAATGTGAAATGCATACAACAACACATACACGCATGCATATACACACATTTCAATGCTAATAGAATTGAAAAAATCTTACATCAGACCATAAATCTATTGCTGGAATTTATTGTCCCCCTTATCGAAAGTGCATAAACACTTGAAAGCCTGAGCTAAACAGAATTCTGAATGATATTTGAAGTGGGTTCCATTGTTTAGCTGCTCTGTCTTAGAAAAGATTAAATGGTTCTTCTTGTTAATAAAACATATGTATTTGAAAATCTCTGCTTAGATTACAGGTGCCAGAATAAAATTGAATACCGAGGCATTTTCTCAACAATTCGTCATTTAATGAATGGAAAACCAAAATAAGATCTCTTCATTGTGCTTATGTTCTAATAGCTTGTACAACGCTTCTCTTTTGTTTAAATTTATTGTCATACATTAATAAGAGAAGCTTTATTTTTAAAACCTGGTATTATGTTGATGGTAACCGTGCAAAGTGGTATCACTGAGAACCCATAGCTCTGAGCTATTAATGAGCTACTTCCTTTGCTCCAGGTACAGGGTTTGATTCTTTCCACCTTCAGTTGCCTACTGTGTGACTGAGTTAGTTATTCAACCAGACAGTGTTCTCATGTTGCCCATGAATAGGGATAATTTATCCAGAGGACTTACTCATTCCACACATAGGCAAAAAAAACAATGACTAGTTTTTATGCATTTTTCTTATTATCTAAATATCTTATTCCAAAATGAAAACATAATTTCTCAGTAAGAACACAAAGACCCTCATGCTCATTTAGCAGTGACATAAATAATTATAAATAAATAATTATAACAATGTGCATTTATTGTACTATTTGCACTGGATTGTTATTATTATACTATCTTTGTGTTTTATTTTACTCTTTGTGCCTATGTCATACATGAAAATCTTCAAATTGATTATTCCAGTATTATCAGTAGCCCAACGACTAGTTATCAAATGAATAAACAAAACAAATGATTATTCTCGTCTCCTCATATTAACTTTAATGCAAGATTAACATGGCAATATGTCAGTTGTTTTGTGAGGCAGATTAATAAACCTACAAAGTGTCCATCTTTCATGCAGATAAAATATACATCTCCCTCTCTCTCTCTCTCTCTCTATATATATATATATATATATATATATATATGTGTGTGTGTGTGTGTGTGTGTGTGTGTGTGTGTGTGTGTGTGTGTGTGTGTGTGTGTGTGTGTGTGTGTGTGTGTATTCAAAAAAGCATGCACATTCGAAAAATTGAGAGGTTCACTTGTAGCCTAAAACTTTGCGTCAGTAGCATGTAAAGTGTTTCTAAATAGAAAAATGAAGTTACATACCATGCTGGGGCAGGAACAGTTAAGGTTAGAAGTGGGTGTTAGGGAGGTCATAGTACATGTTCCTGGATTTGATTCCTGTTTAGGAAACTGTGGTTTATATACTGGTTCTCTCAGTAAGTTATTCAGGCTTCCATGTGTGCCATTATTAGGTGATGGATCAATTTCAAGCAAATCTATAACAAGCATATGGTAAAGGTCATTTAATCTTTCAGATCTGTATTTATTTATTTTAATCTTTGCAATATCATGATCACTGAATATAATGAACCAAATACAGAGAATAAAAGTGGAAATTCTGTAATTTCATCTATTAGTCTATCTATATCTGTATCTATAAGTATAGCTATATCTATATCTATCTGCCTCTCTACCTATCTATCTATCTATACACACACTATATATGCATATATATTTGCACACACTTATATATCATTTTAATCTAAATACAGAATATCTAAACACAAGTAACTGACACTAAACAGATCTAACACACAGTGCTTTTAAACCCAGCATAACTAAAAAAAAACAAAAAAGTTGACTGCAGGAAGCAAGCCCCCCTGCACTCACTGCACCCCTTAACTTATATTTAACAGGTCCAGTGTTGCACTACAGTGGATAAAAAGGAATGAACACTGAAAGTGCACCATCAGCTTCCACAATCCAATACACTGTGCTAAAGGAAACTGCAATGCTACTTGTAAATCAATAACAGAACCGATAACAGTGGATCACAAAATCACTAGGGTTCCTTATTATTAGAATTACAATCTGTAATATATAATAGAAACTATCACTAGATAAACACTTGAAGGAAACCCACATACACTCACACTTGTGTGTGTGTGTATGTGTGTATATATATATATATATATATATATATATATATATATATATATGTGTGTGTGTGTGTGTATATATATATATATATATATATATATATATATATATATATATATATATATATATATATATATATATTTTTTTTTTTAATACAAAGTGTGGTGGTTCTTGCCAATGTGGTATATCAAAGTGATGTTCAAGTGACATAAAATATTACAAATAGAACTATTTCTTAAAAAACATGACATAAATTGAACTGTTGAGGCAGTGGCATGTAAGGTCACATACATGATCATCCATCAAAGTGGTGTATAAGAAGGATAGCTATAACCCTCCCTGTTTAGAGATGTTGGCCTCTTTTGATGGCAGATCATGAGCCTGGAACAATGTTTCTGGTTGAAGTGGTAAAGTAAGAACAGACCTTATTAAAAGACCTGAATGAACATCAATATGTTTCCTGCCAGAAGAATCAAGAAAGAGGAGAGCTTTTGAAAAGCATGAACTTGATATTTATTTATTTTATTTGTTTATTTGACATTTGTTAACCAGGAATGTCTGACTGAGCATGAGCCCTTTTTCAGTGGAGGCCCTGGGAGAAAAGCTCCACAAAAAAGAAGTGATTCAAAATAGTAATAGTCAAGATTTTACAATGATTATACAAAGCTTTAAATAAAGTAATAAATGTAAATTACTAAACTAATATATATTAAGGACTATGTTCCTTTTATATAGGACTATAAAACATTTTCTATTCCATTCATTTTATATAGGAATAGTCTGCACCCCTGTTTTGTTTGGACTTTGTTTATTTTATGAACTGACGGACTGTGGTGCATTTATGTTCTGTACAAATGAGACCAAGAGGGATACAATCTTGGAATTGAAGCAGAGAAAGAAATTTGTCTGTGAGAGGAAGGAGAAGAAGGATGTCAAGATATTGAATACGAAGGGCAAAAATGTTGCAACTTATGCTATGAATATTATAAACATCTCTGACTTTATATTAACAAATGAGTACATGACTTTAATTTTGTTCTGGCTAAGAGAGCATCCTGTGCACAAACAGCAATGGAGCTCAGAATGTTTGTTCATAGGGTACATTTAAACAACATTTTTAAGGTGACAGATAAGGTTAAGTGTTGATTTTTCTTCACATTTTAGGAAGAAATCTTCCTTTAAGCCAGTATTGTATCCTACTTTAAATGTATTTCAGAAATTACTTTCATAAATTAAGTGACACACAATTTTGATTGGTTAAACGGGAAGTGCTCTAACAGGCTCTTTAGTCTGAGCATATTAACATACAGAGCTTTAAGTAAGTTGACTACAGCAAATGGGATCAGACTTATGAAATCGGATAAAGGGAACGGCATAGTAATAATGAATGAGTGTGATTATATCACATTATACCATGACCCCCCATTAATATTCCAAAACGTGCACGCTGATTGGCCAGCGTGCACGTTGTAAATCGACTTATACTAATGGAAAAAGGTCCGGTCGCCCGGACTTTTTCCATTAGTATAAGTCTCTTTTAAAACACTGTCTCGCTATGTTAAAAGAGTTTAACATAGCGACACAGCTTTAAAAAAAGCAACGGAGATCTCCGTTGCTTTTTTAAAAGCTGTCTCGCTGTGTTAAACTCCTTTAACATAGCGACACAGTGTGTAAAAAGCAACGGAGATCTTGCTTTTTCCATTGCTTTTTTTTAAAACCTGTCTCGCTATGTTAAATGGGTTTAACATAGCGAGACAGCTTTAAAATAAGCAACGGAGATCTTCGTTGCTTATTTTAAAGCTGTCTCGCTAAGTTAAACCCATTTAACATAGCGAGACAGGTTTAAAAAAAAAAAAGCAACGGAGAAAGCAAGATCTCCGTTGCTTTTTACTGTTTCGCTATGTTAAATGGGTTTAACATAGCAAGACAGCTTTAAAATAAGCAAAGGACATCTCCGTTGCTTATTTTAAAGCTGTCTCGCTATGTTAAACCCATTTAGCATAGCGAAACAGTAAAAAGCAATGGAGATCTTGCTTTCTCCATTGCTTTTGGCCACAGCTCTGATGTACTGTGTAGGCATGCGCAGTACATCAGAACTGCCGCGGATACCAGACAGCTGCGGAAGGGCAGCAAAGAGGCATTATACAATGCCATTATTTAAGAAAAGTAATTATTTCTTTTCTTAAATAATGTCATAGTATAATAGCAATAACCCATGCCTGGGTGTGGGTAATGCCGGATTTACCCACAATTGTCTTACCACGCCAACCGTGGGTAAATCCCGCATTACCCACACCCAGGCGTGGGTTATTGCTATAATAATTTGTGAATCATTGAATGATGAAAGCAGTTATAAAGTGTTAGTATATATGAATTCAATATTCTCCTTACAAATTTGATTTAATACTTTTAGTTTTGTTTGAGAATGGTATGACAACACTAGGCATATATAAGTATTTAAAAGTAGATAAAACAAGGTTGGGTTATTTCTTTGGTATACCCAAAACTCACAGCAATAGTGAGTGTTCATCTTTTCATCCTACAGTAACTGCAAAGCAGAGTAAAACAGAACCATTGGATACTTTTAAATTAATTAATTAAAAAGTATTTAAAGAAAGTTATATCTTACATTAAGGATTCTTGGAACTTTCTAGGAAAACTAAGTCATTGTTTGGAAAAAGAGACAACGTTTGGTTACATGGTTACTGTGGGTGTAGTAGCATTGTATTCATGTATAGCCAAAGAAGAAGGAGTGGACTCAGGAGTTTTCTTTCTTGATAGTAAACATTACAAACAAAAAATTAACTGCATGTGTACTTTAATGGACTTAGTATTGCAGGCCATTTTATTTTTAATGTTTGATGTCAAATCTATCATCAGTTTAAGGACGTCGTGATGGGATGCCTATAGCTCCAGTTTATGATAATTTAGTGTAAGAAGAATGGGAGGCGATCCATTTATACATGAATCCATATTTTTAAGAACAATGCATTTTTATACAAGGTTTATTGATGATTTATGCTTTTTAGTAAAAGGTAATAGAGAAGATTTTATGCAATTTAAGATTTAGATTTAAGTACTAACTTTTTTTCTTTCACTATATATTATTTAGATGTCACTATATATGCAAATAAGTCAGGCTTAGATTGTAAAGTTTTCAGAAAACCTACCTTTGTTAATAGATATTTGCATTTCAGTAGTTCCCACCCCATGTATGTTAAAAAAAGGATATTGTCAAGGATCAGTTTATCAGAATAGCTAGTCTGGCCTCAGAAGATTCCATTTTCATGGAAGAATGTGAAAGGTTAAGTAGGCTCTTTTTAAATAGAGGTTACTCCATTACATTAATAGAGTTAGTTAAAGGTGAGATTTTACAGTTTAGAGTGATTAAGTTTACTTCTCTTTTATCAAAAATAATATAGGGGAGGGTAAAATAAGATAATAAATACAGTGCTTTGATTTTTTTTAAACTTTTTTTGAATGAAAAGGTTATTTCTGAGATCATATTTTAAAATTGGAAAGTAATTTCTGGAAACAATGTTTTAAGTAAGAGTTTGACAAATAAGCCAAGTATTATCTATAAATAGGGTACTACTATAAATGGAAACAGATGATCCACTGTGGTGACCCCTAACAGGAACAGCCGAAAGAAGATGATGATATATATATATATATATATATATATATATGTATATATATATATATATATATATATATATATATATATATATATATATATATACATCTATATATATTTAGAAAACACAATCCACGGGACCCTTGTCCGAAAGAACAAAACTGCAATAAACCTGAACGCGTTTTTATTATTAAATAAAGCGTTTTCGCCACAACTATGTTATGGCTTCATCAGAGAGATACAACAATCAGGCAAACAGCCCCAAGAAATATCCAAAAACCAGGAAATGACATGTTGATAACTTCCTGAAACCAGGATAGTATGAAACGCTGATGTATGCCATCAATTAAAAGTTTAAAAAAACATATATCAACACACTTAAAAAGTTATATAAAACTTAACTAGTTTACATTTAACAAGTATAATATAGGTTTAAATGTAAAAAAGTATATAATATGCATACTAAAATTTTTAGATGTTTTTAAATGGATAAACAACCCTCTCTATAAATTGACAAAAATAGGTAAATACCAAGGAATGCAATTTATCCAATGCAGCAAGGAATTGTTTTGATGTGTGTGAAATCAAAGGTTACACCAATTCACTATAATTACAAAAATCACTACAGTGTACCTATCTTAAGTAACTCCTTAATTTCAAAACAGGAGTAATGTTACAATTAATGTTAAGCCCAGGATGCCGGAAAGCATCTAGGCGCAGCTGCCATTCCAATTCACGGTTCTCCAATATGAGTGAGAATGGGCCCCTCCTAGCTTTCAATGGCACATGGTCTATGGCCATAAAATGAAAGCTATGGCCCGGGTAGAGGTCAATATGCTTGGCCAGTGCATTGTCGCTCTTCCTATTTTTAATAGCATACATATGTTCATATACCCGGTCACGGACTCTACGGTCCGTTTTACCGACAAAGAAGGCGTGACAACAATCACACATGGCTATATAAATGATGGACTTACTCTCACAATTCAATGGAAAAGAAATGGAGTATTTTTTACCCCTAACGGTGAACATTTCACCTGATTTAACCTTATTGCAAAATTTGCAAAAACCACAAGGGTACATTCCTTTCTGTTTGTTAAAAGTGTATTGGGACATGTCCCTTTGTAACAATTCCTTAAGGTTACTAGCTCTTTTAAA
This sequence comes from Protopterus annectens, assembly GCF_019279795.1. NCBI lineage: Eukaryota > Metazoa > Chordata > Ceratodontiformes > Protopteridae > Protopterus > Protopterus annectens. The sequence goes on along the minus strand of NC_056732.1, from coordinate 484,122,488 downwards.
AACAAATTTAGGTACACTACCAAGCTTTTCCACTAAAAAAGTGTTAGTGGCTATGAAATGCCAGTTTTTACATATTATAGATAGAATACCTTTAGAGTTCTTACTAAAAGTGGTGATGAAACTCAAGGAAAAGTCACATTCTTCACCTGGTGGAGGTGTTTCCACTGTTAAACCAATGTTGATGTTCAAAACATTGGCACACCCAACATCAGTTGGGTCAATGGAGGTAGGAGTAGATTGGGCCAATAGAGGTTTGTAGAAGCCATTAACCCTTTTACTGTCAACTTCTTGGATCAAGTCAGACAGTAACAAGGCTGGATACCCTCGATTTGTGAACAATTCTCTCAGCAATTCACATTCTTTTCTAAAATCACTTATTGTACTGCACATTCTTCCTGCCCTTACCAACTGTCCCTTTACTATGGAACGTTTCTGTTGGTATGGATGACAACTGGAAAAATGCAGGAAAGAATTGCAGTACGTAGGTTTCCTAAAAACTGTTGATGTTAGAACTTTACATCCAACATCCTTCACTAACTTAACATCCAAGTAGTCTATCTCGGATGAAGAGAAATTGAATGTGAATTTTAAGAACTCTGTTGTTGAGTTCAGAACATCCACAAAAGCTTCAGCATCTAGTCTAGAGCCCCTGAACAATATAAAGATGTCGTCAAGGAACCTGGTGTAGTATTTCACTTGACTCATCAACCCAGGTATCTTATGTAGGAAATTGGCTTCCCAATAGCCCATGAAATAATTGGCAACGCTCGCCCCGCAGGGCGAGCCCATAGCGACACCTTGTTTCTGGAGGAAGAAGTCACCATTAAAGGTGAAATAGTTGGAGGAAAGAACTATATCTAGTAATTCAGTAACCAAGTCCACTTCCAACCTGGAGGCCCCAAAATCCTTAAGTGATAGACCTATCCACTCTATAGCCTCCTGATGTGGAATGGAGGTGTATAGGTCCACCACATCAATAGTTAGAAAGTTATTTTCAACATCAAACGGGATACTATTGATGTTGCCCAAAAAGGACCAAGAGTCCTTGCAGATGCTAGGTATGAATTTAATGTATTTGAACAAAATATTGTTAGTGCTGAATTTCCAGGGTTAAATGATGCTATCAGTATCAAACCAGAATTAAAGTTTAGGGCTTGTAAATTATGACATAACAACCCCTCAGATTTCTTCAGTTTTACACAATTTAGTTTTACACATTTTTAATGTAGTCAGAATCATTAACTTATATATCTGTATTTTTGTATTATATAGTTTTACATTCCACAGCCTTCTAAACAAAATGTCATGACTGTTTTTTTAAATTTTAATTGGTTGGGTCATATGATTTACTAGGAACTGTATAAAATGAGAACTTTTGTAATAGTTACTTGTTCTGATGAAGTCATTTTGACGAAAGCGCTTAACTATTATTGTTTATTTTCCGTGTTTTGTTCATTAAAATCTTCCTACATCGTGTTTTGGGGACTAGTTATTGGCACCTCTAGCAGCTTTTCGTTTTACAGACATATATAAACAAAGAATGAAAAGGTTACACAGACAAACCATTGCAAGAAAGACTCAGCCAGGCTAGAGACTTCACTGGATAATATGTTAAACATCCTGTAGTGCAGGCCCATGGGATATATGCAAATGATCCCTTAAGGACATAGCAGTGTTTCAGCTACAAGTCCAAACATGGCATGTCAATAGCTAGTGGGGTGTGGCTTAATTAGCCTGAATGTAACCATAACAACTTAAAAAGTAAGAAATCATGGATATTCAGAAGCCATGTAGCTGAAACACTGCTGACACACATTTTTTCAGCTGTGCAGTCAACAGCATGGCTACAGCATGGCTATGACATGTGGACATTCACTTAAAAACACAGTAACTTTTTAGATCAGTTTCTCTCCATACCCATAGACCACTGCTCCAATACCACAGCTGCTGACATGCATCCTTTCACCTGTGCAGTCAACAGAATGGCTACAGCATGACTATCATGCCAGTAGCCATCAGATTTTTTTTAAATTCTACCATCACCAATGTGTGCCACATGAGGTAGCCAGGGCTTGGTATACAGATGGTGTAAAGGTTTCACCACCTGTTTTTAGAAGTGATTTTATCTCTAGGACCACATATATTTTGTAGGTGAGATCTTCCTCCATTTCCAGTCTCTTCTTAGTGTGTGGGTGATGCAAAAACACCAACATACATGCCCCAACCCACACTGGGAGAGACAATCTGTCTCTGCCACAGGATCCCTTTCTCTCTACCCAGCTAGCTTCACTAGTGCCTGGGTCTTTACTCAAACTCACGTCATCTGGGCTGCAGTCATTCCTTCATCGCTTTCTCTCTCTGCCTCTCTTTATCAGGAAACCTGCAACATGTTCTTCAGCAGGTTCTAAAAGAAAAATAATACAATACAATAAAATAAAATAAAATTAGATTTTATGGAACCCAGTAAAAACGAAGTTGAAAAGAGTAAAAGTTGTGATGTTCATACCTTAGCCAAACAGTCTTCCAACCCGTATCCCTTATAGTGTTTCTGAATAGGAGGTAAAATGACCACCCCTCTAACCAAAATATGACCATGAAGTCATTTATGATTTTAACTACTTTCTTTTTAATACTAGGAAATGTTAGAGAGAGAAATATGTTTGATTGTGTTGTAAGCAGCTAAATTGTGATTTTAGCAAAAAGAAAGTGACACCTCATAAGACACTCCCAGGGACTCAGAAAGAACCCCACCTCTGGTGTTAAGAGCTGTGGCCAAAAGTGGCTGTTTACATAATGCAGGAATCTGTGATTAAATGGCATGTTAGCTGCAATGAGGAAAGACCTCATTATCTACTAATGTGCATGTCTCTGAAGCTCCCTTAGCTACCATGAGTGCAAATCAGCACTTTCCTGTTGTGTTAAACACTGGCTGCCCATTTATCATGTTGGCACAGGTACCCAACATTCAACCTCTCACACTCGTACATACACGCACACACACACACACACACACACACACACACACACACACACACACACACACACACACACACGCACACACACACACACACACACACACACACACACACACACACACACACACACACGACACACACACACACACACACACACGCACACACACACGCACACACACACACACACACACACACACACACACACACACACACACACACACACACACACACACACACACACACACACACGCACACACACACACACACACACACACACACACACACACACACGCACACACACACACACACAGGCACGCACACACACACACACACACACACACACACACACACACACACACACACACACACACACACACACACATGCATGCAAGCATGTACACAGAAAGACTCAGACTCAAATTCAAACACACCAACATACCTCTTACCCATACCATAGCTAGAGAGAGGAGAAAAGGGCAACTGCCCTTGGCTGAAAGTGATGGGGGAAACAATCAGCTGATCTGGATCTCTCTTAAATGCATTCCATCCATCCATCCTCAACCCCTTCTTCCCATTTTGCACATGGGGTCGGGTACCATTTCTGCAGTGATAATCATCTTGAGCCAAGGTTTACACCGTCAGGTGGCTAGCCCTGCTGTGGAAGTTCATTCGCACTACTCACTCGCACACACTCTCACCTATGGCCAATTTAGAGGGTCCAATCCACTTACTGCATGTCTTTGGAAAGTGGGAGGAAACTGGAGCACTGTGGTCTACAGAGCAGTAAATGTTTATCACATTGTAGGAAGCAGTTTGCCACAGTTTGAAAATAAAAGAAGACCCCCTCCACCTCTCTCTCTCTTTTTTCATTTAACTAAAACCTGAGTGTTGTAATGCTCCATGCAGACACTGTATACAGCTTCACAGAATGTATTTATTTATTTATTTATTTGTTTATTTATTTATTTATTTATCTTTAATTAAAACTTGAGCACCATAGTGCTCCATTCAGGCAGGTTAAAAATTGTAGCCACTGCTGCCTACTTTTGTAACCAGCCATTTGCTACAGTTTAAAAGAAGAAATAATTTTCTTTTTCATAAAAAAATGTGGAAGAAGGGTTGGGGACAGGGCAAAGAAATGGGACAAGAGGAGAGGGGCATGCCAGTAGGAGGAGCAGACTTTTATTTTACTTTCAATGGAAGAGCTGGGGGGTATGGATTGCAATAAGATGATGTTTACAATGTACCTGTTGGCTTATTACAGTAAATTTTTTTTTTACTCTTCAATGGAAGAGCTGGCAGAGGGGGAGGTATGGAACTAATTGTAATTAGCTTGTAGCCAATTGTTTTTTCTATTTTGTTCTTTTGCTTCTTTTGATCTTCTGATGAGCTGATGGGGTGGGGCACTGTTTCATGATACTAGGTTGTTGAGCCAGCTACACTTCTACCTCTTACCTGTCCTGAGTTGACAGAATGTCCCTGATGTCTCTTCATATTTTTCTGTACTTGTCTTCACAAATCACAGATCCTTACAGTCATTCAGTAATGCCAGGCATTAGAGTTTTATTCATCTTAGTGTCTGTAATGTGCTAGACGATGCTATATCCATTGCTGTATCTGGGAACAAATAATACTTAAAAATTCTTCTTGGTGCTGTCTAGTGCTTCTTTAGTGTTTCTCTCTGCTTTTTCCCAAAACCTCCACACCACAGACACATCCCCATCCCTCACAACTGTCAGTCACAAATTTTACAGGACACTCCTACTACTGCCTCTTATAGATGCCCTGTTTTCCATAACTCACAGACTATTGCAGTCACTGAAAAATGCCAGAGAATAGACTCTCATTATTATAAAAAAAATACCACACTACCTTTTCAGTTAGTTTAGTGGATAAATGCTGATGTTTTGTGCACCAAAGGTACAGTATTCAAAATACCCCTCCCTTTTATTTTATATAAATGTTATTTTATATTATAGAAGGTGTAATTATTATTTTACAGCATCCCTAGTATCGGTTGGTGGTGCAGGGAACTAATATCCTCTATGTAAGTTGTGAGGCTTCAGGGTTTGGATAATTTTCAGTGCCATTAGGGCATACTTAATAGAGTATCCTTGGTGTCTAGTGTCCTTGCCAGTCCCATGTCTTTATTGTTGCAAAATTTTCTTCTTCCATGTTTTTGTTTTTTAAGGCCTGCTGTGATGAGTTAATTCTGGTGTCTAATGTTTCCCCTTTAGTCTAGGAGTCTAGGGAAGTATGTGTTGGCAAGACAGATGCCCCAGTCACAAAAGCATTCACTTGTATACACACACACACACACACACACACACACACACACACACACACACACACACACACACACACACACACACACACACACACACACACACACACACACACACATACACACAGCCCTCCTCAGTCATGGACACATTCATCCACTCACACAAACACACACATGTGCAAACCTACCCTAGCCCCTAACTAGGAAAACTTCAAAAACAAGTCCCAGGCTCAGGAAGGACCATTCAAGCTTTAATAAAACATGAAGAGCTTTTCGTCTGCTCTAAAAGGCAGACTTCTTCTAACTAACCCCACCCCCAATGAGACCTTCCAGGTAGACACACTCACAAATACACTCACACATGCAGCCCCACACATAGACACATGCACACAAACTCTAAATTTGCAGGTACTTACCTCTACCACAATGGATGAACACAAGTGGCTGTGTTATTTTAAACAACTGAATGATTCGCTGAATTGCTAGGCTGCAAAAATACCTTACTTCAGGCATATCCAGGGGAGAGCACAGAATGCCTCATTAGCATTTAGCAAGGCAGCAGAGACAGCCCATGCCTCTGATGCACATAGTAGTACTAAAGCAACGTGGTAAAGCTGTCTCTGCACCAGAAATAGTTACTGCGAGGTGTACATCCACTGTAACTTTTCTCAATCCAGCCCACAGTATTCCCTGAATTCAGTTTAAGGTAAATAGACTGTGTCTTCCTGGATGTTCAGCAACATTGTTATCAGTTTCTCAATAGGATATGCTCTAACTTTAGATACAAGAAGACAAGAAAACAGATAGTGTTATACCCATGCTGGGAACTTGGTTTAATGTCTCAAAGGTTCCTAGAATTTATAAACTCAAATGCTATGGAACAACTTGTTACCACTCCCACAAGAGGGGAAAACATACTGGACCTGATCATCACCAACATGGGGACTTTATGCTCCAGACTAGAAATGTATCCCTCACTGGTAAGATCAGACCATAAACTAATCTCACTGGATATTCACATCCCGACCCCCCCCCCTGCCCAGAAAACCACAGTGAAAAACTTCTCTAAAGCAAATTTCACACTCCTCAAAACCGAGGTGGAATCCTTCAAAGCCCCCGGGCCTGTGGAAAATACGGCCCAGACCGCAGAATCCTTTATAAAAGCATTCTATGAACACCTTCAGGAATGCATGGATCATGCAATCCCAAATAAAACCAAGACCCAGTCCTCCAAAGGCAGACATCCTGTCTGGTGGACCCCAGCCATAAACAAACTATACAATAGAAGGAGGAAGCTACTACATGATAGAGCAAAATCCCAAAAAGGGAAGGCATCTCTGATCAGTATTAGCAAAAAACTATGGGCACTCATAAAATCGTCTAAGGCCAGCTTCAAGAGAAAAATTGCACAGGACACTAAGGATAATCACAAGGCTTTCTTTAGTTATGTTAGTAACCTGGGTGGGAATTCCCAGATATGCTCAAAATTAGTCCAAAATGACAAAAAATACACCAAACCCACAGACATTGCCAACATCCTAGCTGACAGGTTCAGTGCAAACTTCTCCCCCCCTCCCCACCAAAAGGGCAAATATCTATCCTAGCAGAGTGCTGCTCCCCTGACATCTCAGATGCTCAGGTAAAAGCCGCCCTCTCCAAAGCAAAAAACACAGCATCAATGGGACCAGACGGTGTCCCAGGCTGCATCCTACATGAACTCCAAGAAGAGCTAAACCCAAACATAAAACTACTGTTCAATCTCAGCCTTACCACAGGATATGTCCCAAAGAGTGGCGTACAGCAACAGTGGTCCCTCTCCACAAAGGTGGTGCCTCAACGGATCCTGGAAACTATCGCCCCATAAGCCTGACTAGCTTGGTCTGCAAAGCTATGGAAAGGATCATCATGGACCTCATAAAAAAAGATATTGGGGACCTACAGACACTGGATCCTACCCAGTTCAGCTTTGTTAAGGGAAGATCCTGCCTCTTAAACCTGGTTGATTTCTTTGAAACAGTCACCAAGGCCATTGACGAGGGGAAGGTGGTCCACACAGCCTACCTGGACCTCGCAAAAGCCTTCGATACAATACCCCACTTGGGCATTATAGATAAGCTTACCAGCTTAAATATAAAACCCTATGTCACTAGATGGGTTGCAAACTGGCTCAAGGACAGAACCCACATGGTTAGAATTGCTGGAGCCATGTCAGACTCCAAACCAGTTACAAGTGGCATCCCACAAGGCTCAGTCCTGGGACCTCTCCTGTTCGGTATATATTTCTCGGAGGTACAGGCCAACACGGAAGGACTGTGGCTGACCAAGTTCGCAGATGACTGTAAACTGGGCACTATAATCGACTCTCCAGCCGACACAAGTATCCTCCAAAAGGGCCTCATAGAAACAGACAACTGGTGCCAGAGCCATGGCCTCAAGCTAAACGCCAAAAAGTGTATAGTCATCCCCTTTGGCAAAAACAAAGTGCCCACAAATTACCACATAGGTGGTAATCCATTAAGTACGGAAGAAGCAATTAGGGACCTGGGGACCCAAGTTGATAGCAATCTCTCATTTGACAACCACGTGGCCAAAGTGGTTAGAAAAACATTTTATATAGCCCACCTAATCATGAAGGGATTCACATCTAGATCAGCGGAGGTCATCGTGCCTCTTTACTCATCCCTCAGCAGGCCCATAATTGAGTACAATGCCCCTTTTGGGATGTACCTTACCAGACACCTGCAGCAACTGGAAAGACCCCAAAAGTACCTCACCAAGAGGATCAAAGGGCTCAAACAGATGCCATATGCTGCCCAGTTAAAGAAACTCCAGCTCTACTCAGTGGCATACCGCCTGCTCAGAGGCGATCTGTGCCTGACATATAAAGCCATGTCCAACCCGGAATTAATGGACATGCTGCACCTCAGAAAATCCAAATCCCATCGAGCTACGTGCTCGAGAGACTTGAACCTCAGCACTGAAATAAATAGGACATGCTGGAGGGACAGATTCATAATCCAGAGGCTCCCTTCACTCTAGAATAAAATCCCAGTCCAGGTTAGGCAGAGTCCCTCATTGACTCTCTTCAAGAGGAATCTTGATGAGTGGATGGGGGATCGTAGGTTTACCCCGGGTATCACTTCTGTGTCACTGTTAGACAGAGGCACAATATACTAACCTCGAAAAAGGGCATAGCAAAATTAATTTAAAATGGGTGGCGAAAGCCAAACATACTCTGGCTAGGCTTATAGGGCAGATAGCCTAGTATGAACCTATGAACCTATGAATAATGCCACTGCACTGCAAATACAGAGAAATGAGCATTACATTCATGAATACACATCCTTCAGATGAGACATTAAACTGATATCACATCTGCTCTAGTTGGTGGCAGTTAAGATGGGTGTTAAAGATTCTACGGTATTTGTTTGAAAAAGGGCACCATTCTTTTATTAAAATCATGAAATGTACAAACACAAACAATACAACCAATTTAGAACTGTCATTTAACAAAGGGTATTGCACTGCTGAAAAGGTTTATTATTGCAACCCTATTTTGTCCCATTTGTAGTCTACCATGCCTGTTTATAGACTGTGCACACTTTATATTTCACAAAATTTATTTAGTACTTTGTTCAATATATCTATATTAAACTTCACAGTATAAAGTACCAAAGAACATCCATATAGCCATTAGTTAGTTATACCATATTATTATCCCACCTGTCACTGTATATCTCCTCAAATGTTATGTGACTCATTTGAAATACAATTCTTTTTCTCCCAGGCACCAAAACCATGGCTTTCTAAGTTCATTCAGAAGTACATGAAGCACTGTTTGTTCTTTTTCTTGGAAATCCTTGTATGTGTGTTCTGTCAGTCGTAAATTTCCTAATGAACTTCCCAGGTTACATTTCATATCTTCAGCCCACCAAAAATCTATTTCACATTCTGCTTATGTCTTCTGTTACTGTTTTGACACTTAGAATGCAAGCATCCATGGCACAATTCTTTTCATATACATAACCAAGTACTTTGCACATTACATTTTACCTGTTATTGATATAATTTCAGATATTCTCTAAACTGATAAATTGCCTTTTCACATTATCCTTAAAACTACCTGATTTCTGTTTTTGTCCAGTCAAGTGGAATAAAAATATAAATATGGTCCTTCGAACTTACTGTTACCATCCATCTCTCCCTATAGAGAGATATCTGATTTTGTGTGTGTGTGTGTGTGTGTGTGTGTGTGTGTGTGTGTGTGTGTGTGTGTGTGTGTGTGTGTGTGTGTGTGTGTGTGTGTGTGTGTGTGTGTGTGTGTGTGTGTGTTAGCTTGATAAATTACAGGGGTTGGGGAATAAGCAATCTCAAAATTAGAATATATAATTAGCAGAGGGCGTGGGGTGTGTAAGGGGCTTGCCCTCCCCTGCATAAGCATGGTTTGATGCCTGCATATGCTGAAGTTATGTCTTGGTAAATAAACAGTGGATTGTGTACATTTTTTTGGTCAACTTTAGCTACATCAACATTTGAGTGTTTCACTTAAATTTAGTACAACCATACATACAGACTTACATATATATATATATATATATATATATATATATATATATATATATATATATGTATATATATATATATATATATATATATATATATATATATATATATATATATATATATATATATATATATATATATATATATATATATGTATATATGGGTAGCAGTTACAATCTCAAGTGTGTGTAATGTCGACAGCTGTCTAGCTGACTGCTTATGGTCCACTAGACAGTTGATCAACAGATGGACAATACCCAGGAAGAGGGAGGGGGATATTCCCTTTTTCCAGGGACTGTGTGATCTCTGAGTTAGTGTATATATAATTAGTAGGAGAAGTAGGGACCACAGCCCCCCAAATGGGAAACAAGGGGCAGAAGCCCCCACTGCAAAAAAAAAAAAATATATATATATATATATATATATATATATATATATATATATTTTTTTTTTTTTTAAATGTTGAGATTGCATGTACCCAGACTGTTTCTCAGTGCATGCGTAGTGTACTGTCAACATCCATGTTTTCAACCATATGTGGTAGATATTTAGGCAGTCAACTGTAGGTGTTTTTGCTAATGTATAGTACACCTATATATATATATATATATATATATATATATATATATATATATACACACACACACACACACACACACACACACACACACACACACACACACACACACACACATATGGATCTACTTAACTAATTCCCTCCAAGGGAGCTCTGGAAGTTTGCTCTGAAACTCCAAATGGGTGGAGCCTTTATTTTTTGACATAATCAAATTATGTCCTTGCATTTCAAACAAATGTTCATATCTCCGGAACAATAGGAGTTAATAAAAAAGTGTAAATGGCAAAAACTTCACCACAAACTATTTTTATAGTGGTACTGTTTTAGGTTCTAGGACTTAAACTGGATTTTATAATTCGCAGTCAACACAGTAACTATTAAACCTGTAATATTTAGTAAATAACTTACAATATTTCAGCAACCACTCAAGTTACATATATACTGTCAGCAGCATTTTGTCTTCACCCAGCTGACTTCATATGAGGCTAAGCAATTCAGTCTGTGCTAACTGGTAGCAGAGAAATTTAGAAAATCATGAAATTTATGACAATATAAATAAATATTATAAAAACAACAATTAATTTATCTCTACCTAAACTAAACAGAAGTCAAATATCAATACGGTTATGTTTGGCATCATGTATGATTTAAGCTGAAATATTTTACTGCCTTGTATGTAGCATGGTTTTGGAATTATTAATGCAAATATGAACAAGCAATATTTGACACTTAGAGACATCAGTAGGATGTAACTGCAGAAACACCAGGAGGTGTCACCTGGCTATCAAAACTGAAAAAGAATTGGATAATCAATAAAGAAGTAAACAAGTTATAAATGATTGATTACTCTGAAGTCTTAACTGAGCTTGTCTATAGTGCATGGTTCTTTTTCCTGATTTTTTTAGGATTCTTAGCCAGCAGCTTTTTTAAGAAGTACCAGTTTTCCCTGTGGCCTATATCCATATACTTATAAATATACATATATATATATATATATATATATATATATATATTTATATATATATATATATATATATATATATTTATATATATATATATATATGTGTGTGTGTGTGTGTGTGTGTGTGTAGTTCTAAATATCTTAACATAAATCATCGGCAGCCTAAGTAAAGACATAAAACAAACTAAATAATAACAAATTCTAAGTTATACCTGGTAAGGTTATATGCTTTTCCTCCCACTGTTGTGCAACTTTTGTACATATAATTAGCAGAGTGTTTGGTGGGTGCAAGGAGGCTTGCTCCCCTGCAAAAGTATTGGTTTTGGATGTGGTTAGGTGTTGTCAATATTTACTGTTGAGATATTATCTGATGTCGATATTAAGGAGTTTAGATATTATATGTGTTAATATTTAGGCTGAAGATTTAGATATTCAGAAATATATATATATATATATATATATATATATATATATATATAGAGAGAGAGAGAGAGATAGATATATATATATATATATATATATATATATATATATATATATATATATATATATATATATATATATATATATGTGTGTGCGTGTGTGTATGTGTGTGTGTGTGTATATATATATATATATATATATATATATGTATATATATATGTAGATATGTATACATATATATATATATATATATATATATATATATATATATATATATAGATATATATATATATATATATATAGATATAGGCTAAAGTTTAATAATGCTTACACAGAGCTAATCTCCGTGTAAGCATAGTGTAACAGCTCGAACACGGAGTTTGGAGCCTTTGCGATCCAGGCAACAGTGCTGGGGGCATGCATGAGCCTCCCAGCACTGTTCAGCAACCGACTCGATCATTGAATGTAAATCACTTCAATTGCTGATGAAAAACATGCAAATGAAGTGATTTACTGATCCAGGAAGCAGACCAGCATCTGTGTAGGAGCCGTGTCTGTATTAGAAATGTACGCAAAAACCTTTCATGTACAGGACTACAAAAAAAAGGGGGTGGCTCTGACAACTCAAAATAAAGCATATATTAGTTTCATCAGGCATGCCAATGGTCAAAACTATGGCCATCGGCATGTAAAACTGATGCAAAATGTAAAATATTAAAGTTACTTTTACATGCACGTATGCTACGTGCAAGTGGAGCGCAGTGGCACCCAAGCATGGGATCTGACCAAATATTAAATTAAAATCCTAAATGGGGATTATTTTAGCTAAAAGTAAATTCCCCATTATACTGGCCAGCATGCAGACTGATACCATGGCAGGTAACAGTGGTTGCTAAGGAAATAGGCTGCCGTGTAGTGCTGTAACTAGAGTACAGATAATTATGAGTATGCAAATTAGCTAAGTTTACTGAATAGCAAAATGGGCCACTGTATCTGCAGGTACCTAACCGTATAGGTGCTATAATGCACTGGTGTAGGGAGAAGAGGCAGGAGACATAAAAAGGGTGTGTGTCATGCTTGGTGTAAACACATTGGAGCTTACAAGTCCAGAGGAATGCAGTACTAAACGTGGGCCAAAGGGACAGAAATAGGGATAGCTTTTAAGTATTGCTCTTACAAACTTAGAAAGTTGATTGAATGACAGTTTTTTATATATAAATTTAAAATGTGTGTATATTTTTCCCACTGTATTTGTATCATGAAAGAGCTATATAGAAATGTATAGCAGAAGATTTGGACAGCTCTAGTAGTTTAATGGTTAGAGTTCTGACTTTCCATGCAATAGTTCATAGGTTCATAGGTTCATAGGTTTATACTAGGCTATCTGCCCTAAGGCATTTATAAGCCTAGCCCAAATTTTTGTGGCTTACGCCACCCCTTATATGAAAAAATACTGTGCCCATTAGTTTGTTGTGCCTCTGTCCAGCAGTGACACAGAGATGATTCCCGGGGTAAACCTACGATCTCCCATCCACAGGTCTAGATTTCTCTTGAACAGAGTCAGCGAGGTGCTCTGCCTCACATGGACCGGGATTTTATTCCACAGCATAGGGAGTCTCTGAGTGATAAATCTATCCCTCCAGCACGTCCTATTTATATCCGTGCTAAGGTTTAAGTCGCTTGCTCTAGTGGTTTTGGTGGATTTGGATTTTTTGAGGTGGAGCATGTCCATTCATTCCGGGTTGGACATGGCCTTGTATGTCAGGCACATGTCACCTCTGAGCAGACGGTATGCGACTGAATAGAGCTGGAGTTTCTTCAATCTGGCAGCATATGACAGATTTTGGAGTCCCTTTATCCTTTTGGTGAGGAACTTTTGGGGTCTCTCCAATTGCTGCAGATGTCGGGTGAGATACATCCCGAATGGGGCATTGTACTCGATCATTGGTCTGATAAGTGAAGAGTACATTGGAACAATAACCTCACTAGATCTGGATGTGAATCCCTTCATGATCAGGTGGGCAATGTAGAAGGTCTTTCTAACCACTTTAGCAATGTGAGTGTCAAAAGAAAGGCCACTGTCAACCTGGGTCCCCAGGTCCCTGATAACCTCTTCTGTGCTTAGTGGATTGCCACCTATATGGTAGCTTGGGGTTACCTTGTTTTTCCCGAAGGGTATGACTATACATTTTTTGGCGTTTAACTTCAGGCCATGGCTCTGGCACCAGCTATCTGTTTCCGTGAGTCCCTTCTGAAGGATATCCGTGTCTGATGCACTTTCCACTATGGCGCCCAGTTTGCAGTCGTCTGCAAACTTTGTCAGCCAAAGTCCTCCTATGTTGGCCTGTACTTCTGAGAAGTAGATGCCCAACAATAGGGGGCCAAGGACCGAGCCCTGTGGGACACCACTTGTGACCGGCTTGGAGTCTGACACAGCGCCAGCAACTCTAACCCTGTGGGTTCTGTCCTTAAGCCAGTTTGCAACCCATCTTGTGACATATGGGTTTACATTTAAGCTGGTAAGTTTTTCTACAATACCCGAGTGGGGTATTGTGTCGAAGCCTTTCCAAGATCAAGGTGCTCTGTATGGACTTCCTTTCCCTCATCAATGGCCTTGGTGACTGTTTCAAGAAGTCGACCAAGTTCAAAAGGCATGATCTTCCCTTGACAAAGCCAAACTGGGTCGGGTCCAATGTCTGCAAGTCCCCTATATCTTTGTTTATGAGCTCCATTATGATCCTCTCCATAGCTTTGCAGACTAGACTTGTTAAGCTTATGGGGCGGTAATTACCAGGGTCCGTGAGGCGCCGCCTTTGTGAAGTGGGACAACAGTTGCCGTCGCCACTCCTTGGGCACGTATCCTGTGGTAAGGCTGAGATTAAACAGCTGCCTTATGTGCGGGTTTAATTCCTCATTTAGCTCGTAGCACACAGCCGGGGACACCATCCGGTCCCATTGATGCTGTGTTTTTAGCTTTAGAGAGAGCAGCTTTCACCTCGCATTTGAGATGTCCGGGAGGCTACACTCGGCTGGGATAGTTATCTCTCCTTTAGGGAGAGGGGTGAAGTTTGCACTGAACCTGTCTGCCAGTATGTTGGCAATGTCTGTGGGTTCAGTGATTTTTGTATCATTTTGGACTAATTCTGAGCATATCTGGGAGTTTCCACCCAGGTTCCTAACATAGCTGAAAAAGGCCTTATGATTGTCCTTTGAATCCATGGCAATTTTTCTCTCAAAACTGGCCTTAGTTGATTTTATGAGTGCTCGTATTTTTACTAATAATGATCAGGGTGACTTCCCTTTTGTGGATTTTGTTCTATCATGTAATAGCTTTCTCCTCTTATTGTAAAGTTTGTTAATGGCTGGGGTCCACCAGACTGGACGTTTGCCCTTTGTGGAAAGAGTCTTGGTTTTATTTGGGATTGCCTGATCCATGCAGTCCTGGAGGTGTTCATAGAAGGCATTTGTAAGGGCTTCCGCAGCTTGGGTTGTGGTTTCTACTGGCTCAGGGGCCTTGAAGGATACCACACCAGTCTTGAGTAGTGTGAAGTTTGCTTTAGAGAAGTTCTTCACTATGGTCTTTTGTTTGGGGTGGGGCGGGATGTGGATTTCCAGTGAGATTAGTTTATGATCAGATCTCACCAATGAGGGATATACTTCCGGTGTGGAGCATTTTGTCCCCATGTTTGTGACAATGAGATCTAGTATATTTTCTCCTCTCGTGGGAACAGTGACTAGCTGTTCCATAGCATTTGAATTTATGAACTCCAGGAACCGTTGGGCTAGAAATTTAGGGCTTGAGTAATGTTCCCAGTCTATATTCGGGTAGTTGAAGTCACCCAATATGATGGTGTTTGGAGATACATTTATACCCTCCAGTGTCTTCAGGAAGGCTGTGTGGGGTTCCTGAGTTTGAGAGGGTGGCCTGTAGCATGCTACAATTTGTAGAGCAGTTTTGCCTATGGTTAGTTGCACCTGGATGGTTTCAAGCTTGCGTTGCCACCAACCTGGAGGTGTGGGTATCCTTTATGAATATGGATACTCCCCCTCCTTTTGTGGTGTGGTCCGGGTTTTGGGGCCGGAACGTATGATATGAGGTAAAACCTAATAGTGCCGGGGTGATCTCAGGAGCCTTGAACCAGTTTAAATACAGACAGGCCACTCAACTTTTACACAGGAAAGCATTGATAAATAATTTTATTTTATTTAATGATGTAGCAATTGATATTTGTTAACCAAGGTAGTGTAGTTGACCAACATTTGCAGTGTCAGTGGATAGATGATGTGAACTCACCCATGCAAACACAAGTGTCCCATACAGTACAGTCACACCTCAAGGGAATGTAATCAAAGCACATTGGGGGGACGTCATATAATGTAAAACATATAACACTTAATAATATGTCAGTAATGAGTAATTAAGTCCAATTAGTACATTTATATAAATGAAAACTGAGCAATGCTTATCAGTGCATAGCTCTGCTTAGCTGGTTTGAGCATTTCTTACAAGTTTAATTACAAGCAGCATTCAACCCGGCTAAGCCAATTTGTGCACTGCTAAGCACCACTCACCATTTCTGAAACCAGATAAGCACAGCTAAGCAAGAGGGTGTGCCTAAGGCAACTTAGCTATGCTTAGCTAGAATCAGAAATGCTGACCATGTTTGTGTCCAGGGAAGGGCTCTTCCCACTAGCTGCAACAGTTTTAAAAGCCTAAAATTGGAGAAAATGGGGAAAAAAGGAAATAGCAGATAAAAGGCAATCAGCTATAAATGACTAATAAGGCCTCTGCCCCTCACAGTGGCCCATTCAAACCCCTCCATAATGTAGCTGGCAGGTGGATTGTATCATAAGTCAGCCAATCACACAGGCAGCATCTTCAGCACACCAGTATAAAGTATGCAAACACCCCACATACTAAGCACCATTGGAGTACACACTTGGAAATTTTAACTGACAAAATGATAGGGCCTGCTGCTACTTTGGTACATCTCTATGTGCTACAAACTGAGGGCAATGATGATGATGATGATGATGCTGACAACCGGCCCATAATGAGGAGGCCAAGAGTGTTCAGACCCAGGGTAACCTGTCAGTGGCTACATGAGCTGCAGATAGTAGAGAGCTACAGGGTAGACAGGGAAATACTTCATCAACAAACCGAGCTCTGCCGCCCTCACCTCAGACCCTTAGGCAACAGAGGGGAACCCATCCCAGTGGAAACAAAGGTATGTGTATTCTTAAGAATATTAGCTACGTGTACTTTCCAAAGACTTACTGGGGACATCATGGGGGTCTCACAGGCATCTGCATCCAGGGTACGCCACCAATTCCTGGATGACATGCTAAGACATGCCAGTGAGCACATATATTTCCTCAGCACCCCCTGAGGAGAGGACCAGTATTATGCGTCTCTTCCACCATGTAGCAAACAGGTACTGGGTGCCATAGACTGCACCCATGTCCACATTAAAGCACCACCCAGTGAAGAGGGTAGAATCTATGTCAACTGCAAGAGCTATCACTCCATCAGCTGCCAGGTCATGTGCAATGCCCAGGGCATTATCATCAATGTGTGTGCTGGCAGCCCTGTCAGTTATCATGACTCCCACATCTGGCACTCCTCACAGCTGTACCAGGCATTTGCCAGGGGCGACATCCCATATGGCCATCTCATAGGGGATACTGCCTATGCACTTGAACCATAGATGATGACACCAATCAGAAATGCACACATACACACACACACACACACACACACACACACACACACACACACACACACACATACACACACACTGAAGAATGCCATAATGAGGTACATGAACATCATAGAGTGTGTGTTTGGGATGTTCAAGTCATGGTTATACTGCCTTGACATAGCAGGTGGAGCCCTGCAGTACTCTCCAGCCACATGTGCACACATGTTTATAGTATGTGCCATGCAACACAATATGATACTGCTGAAACAGCTATGGCAGAAACCTTGCAGGGAAGGGACACACAGACCCCCACCAGTGCTAAGGTCACCACAGGCACAGGGGGACCTGGAGAAGGACCCCCCCCTCAGCCTGTCTCTGTAGGCAGATGTATGCTTGCCCAGTATGCCCTGGCCTTGGGAAAGAGGCAATGCATAGCACATACACTGACACCCTAGGGACCCAGGGACTGGCCCCTCCCTCTGACTTGCACATACAGTAAAAAGAATGCCACACACATCACACTACCTATACCATACCATGTATAGGCTGTGTACTGTATGCATCTGACAGAGTCAGCCCTGAAGCAGTGTCCTCGCAACTGCTGCTACAACATGTCACCCTTCCTAACAAGTACACTGTGGTAGCATATGTATAGTATTGCTGCATGTTTGCATGGGAATGGAGTGTGTTACTGGGATAGAAGCAGACAATGGGCAGCTATGTGGGACAACAGGCACACACTGCCAGGTTCTGCCTGCCACACAATATGCAGTAGGCCCTGTGCCAACAAAATCCCCTGCACTATGTGAGGGACTTAAAAACAGAGGGCTCATATGACAAATGCATGGATGTCAATGTCGTAGTCCCATACATAGGTTGAAACCTCCACCAGCAGGAAACCTGTAGAAAGCCATCAAGAAATGTGTGGCAAAGGCTCCAAAACACATGCATGCCATAAAGATAGCTCTTACAAGCATCGAAAGTTGATGCAATAACAGCTGTTGCAGTAGCATGACTTCTCTGTAGTGTGGGCAAGAAGTCTGAAACTCAAATGGCTGTCACAACTTTCTAACTTCAGTCTTAAATGAGTTCACCAATATCTGGCACACAACCACACACAACCACATCTGTAATGAAAAATGGAACCAAACTATGAACCAAATATCTGGACAGTCAGTGAAGACCTGTACAGTTGAGCAGTATGACCTCCCCCCCAATACACCCATGTTCACATACAACTGCAGTAACATGTATGTTTATAAGGTAATAGCAGCAGACTACACATTCCCAGGACTGTCACAATCAACTTGCTACCTTGTTCTAGTTCTACAATATGTAGGGGTCAATGTGCTCTGTATGTTTGTCGTTAATAGTGTCAGGAAGTACACAGCACTTACTGGTAGCTGTTGTGACCTACTGGTCTAACTATAAGACTGTGGTTGTCAAGGTCCATGGTTCCAGACTGACCGTGGCAACAAATCCGCATGTGAGCTACACCTACAGTAGGAGTTATACAGACTGTCCAGAGAAATATATGTTACTGCAGGAAAAGATGAACAGTGGAGGGACAGGAGGCCACACATATGGATAGTACACAGCTCTGAGTAATGCACATGGTGCCTAGCACAACAGCAGGGTGCAACAGGTCATTGTACTGCCAGGATATTAAGGCTGCCACGTTACTGTGTCAGTACCGACAACAAGTCAGTGGGAACCATCCATACCCCTGGAAATACAGGGATTCACAGAATGTCCACACCTATGCCTCCTATATCTGTTGTGCTTGCCATAACTTTGCATTTGCCTTGCAAACTATCTGTAACCAAAATGGGTTGATGTGAAAACATCAATGACAGACAGTTGAGATACACATCTCTTGCCCATAAGAAAAGAAAACTAATACAAAAACCTTCTACCAACTGTCTACGTTTAGATCAGAAATATTAAGACCCTTGTTCCCATGTCTGGTCTTGTGTACAACTGTCATCTGTGTGCCTGTCCAGATGTTTGTATGTAGGAGTTTGACAGCTATGACCAACATGTAGCCTTATAGTAAAAGTGCAACAAAAACCTTCTGAGGACCACAGAAGATGTATGGATCATATGAAGTTACTAGACTATTGGCCCTGAGGCCCTTACAAGTCTAGCCAAGAATTTAGCCCATGTTCCAAAAAGTCAGCACCCTATGCCACTGTCCAGCAGGGACATAGGTGGAATCGAAGGGGTGTATTTTCTGTTCCCCATCCATTTATCCAGGTTGCGCTTAAAAAGGTTTAATGAGGTACTCTACTTTACATGGAGAGGGAGTCTATTCCACAAAAGGGGGAGTCTCTGGGACACAAATCGTCCTGCCAACAAGTCCTATTGATGTTACAGACCAGGTTGAGGTCTCACGTGTGGGTTACTTGAGTGGAGCTTGACTTGTGGATATGCAGCAGTCCCATCAGGGTGGGTTCTGAGATTTCTTTGTATGCCAGACAGAGGTCATCTCGGAGGTGTCTATAGGAGAATGCATAGAGGGACACGACTTTTAGCCTATCTGTGTAGGGTAGAGGTTGGAGGCCCTGGATTCTCTGGATGAGGAATCTCTGTGGTCTCTCCAGCTTCTGCATGTGCTTTGTGAGGTACATGCCGAAAGGGGCATTGTATTCAATAATCGATCTTATAAGGGAATAATACAGGGATGTTATAACCACCTCGTCCCTGGATGAGATACCATTACTAATGAGGTGGGCCATGTAGAAAGCTTTCTGTACAACGGAGGTAATATGGTGGTCAAAAGTCAGTTTGCTATCAACCTGGGTTCCCAAGTCCCTCATGACTGATTACTTGCTTAGTGCCTTATTATCAATGTGATATTTTGTGGGGACATCATTCTTCCCAAAAGGGATGATAATGCATTTTTTGGCATTCAGTTTGAGGCCATATTTCTGGCACCAGTCATTTGTTGGGGTGAGACCCTCTTGGAGGATGTGTACATCACTAGGGGAATTGATGACAGCACCCAGCTTGCAGTCATCTGCAAACTTGGTCAGCCAGAGCCCACTAGATTTGGCCTGCACCTTTGAGTAGTATATCCCAAACAACAGAGGCCCCAAGACTGATCCCTGGGGTACACCGCTTGTTACAGGTCTACTACTTGAGGTGGCTTTCCCTATTTTGACTAGGTGGGTTCTATCAGTGACCCAGTTTGCTACCCATCTGGTAACATATGGATTGATGCCTAGTTGAGAAAGTTTATCTATTATACCTGAGTGGGAAATAGTATCGAAGGCCTTGGGTAGGTTACGGTAGGCAGTGTGCACCATCTTCCCCTTGTCTATGGCCTTAGTGACTGTCTCAAAGAAGTCGACCAAATTTAACAGGCATGACCTCCCCTTGACAAAACAAAACTGAGGGGGATCAAGTGTCTGGAGGTTCCCAATGTTATTGTTAATGAGGTCCATGATAATACACTCCATAGCCTTGCAGACCAGGCTAGTCAGACTGATGGTTCTATAATTTCCTGGATCGGTGGTTGCTCACCTTTGTGTAAAGGGATGACAGTAGCTGTCTTCCACTCTGCTGGGATGAAGCTGGTGCTCAGGCTTTGGTTGAATAGGGTGCCTAATGGTGCTGCAAGTTCCTGCCTGACTTCATGTAGGATGCAGCCTGGGATGTTATCAGGTCCAATGGAGGCTGTATTTATTGCCTTTGAAAGGGCAGTGATGACTTGCTCCCTAGAGATAAGGGGAGGGGGCAGGTACTGGGAATGTTCTGTTTTACTGATGGGGTGACAGAGGAGTGAAGTTTTCACTGAACATGTCTGCCAGTAGTTTGGCTATATCTATTGGTTTGTGTATGTGGTGTCCTTGACCACCAGTTCTGAGCAGATTTGGGTGCTTCCCTTGAGACTGCAGACATGTGAAGAAAGCCTTATGATTGTCTTTAGTAGATGTGGCCAGTTTGGACTCAAAGTCTGCTTTGGAGGATTTCACTAGTGCTCTTATTTGCTTGTTCAGGCTAAGGAGAGATTGCTTCCAGTTAGACACCTGCTCTTTCCTTGTCTAGGACAGCAAGTTGTTCCTTTTATTATAGAGTTTATTTATTGTAGATATCTACCAGACAGGTCAACTCTTCCTTGAGGAGGAGGATTTCATCCTGTCTGATATTCCTGATTCCATGCACCTGTATAAATACTCATACAGTTCTTTGATGTATGTTTGGATATATGTGCCAGTTTCTGTGGAGAGGGAAGGGATTATGAAGTTGTTTATACCTTCTCTCAGGAGGCTGTAATCAGCTTTGAAGACTTTTTTGTCTGAACCTAACTGGGGGGGGGGGGTCGGGGGAGATGGTAACTTAGAAAGTGACTCCTTTGTGGTCAGATCTCACCAGGGAGGATGACACTGTAGGGATGCTGCAGTGGTTACTCATGTTGGTTAATACCAAGTTCAAGATATTTTCACCTCTTGTGGGGGTGTCAACCAACTGGTCCAAGGCATTTGCATTGACAAAATCAAGGAATCTCTGGGCATTTGTGTTTTGGCATGAATATTTCTTCCAATCTATGGTTGGATAGTTAAAGTAACCCAGGATCAGGGTTAAGGGTTGAATCTTGATAGATTCCAAGAGGTCCAGATAGGTAGAGTGAGCATATCACAGGACACAATGATTGGCAACCTGATAAACACATACAGTCAAAGGTGTGAAGTCCATAACCCCTTGTGTGAGGTTATGACTTCTACCCTAGTCACACCTTAACTACAAATACATAATAGTGGCAAGTGGAGAAAGCCTGTAAATGCATTACACAAGGACCAAGAGACACAAGGGGAGGGGAAGCAATGGACACACAAACGTAGATTGTGCACACTAGAACAATTCATGCAGTACCGTAGGTTCCCTGCACTGTATGGAGTCAGTAAACAAATGTCTGTCAGCAGTTCCTCACATTAATCTAGACCAATCTGCCACTGACATACCACGAAATCACAGTGCTATGTAGAATATACTACGCATATTATGGAAACCTTTGCTCAGTCCAATGCACTCTGTACCCACCCCGGGATATGACTCACTTAATAAAGGTAGCACACAGCCAGGATATCCTTCAGCCGCTATATCACTGAGTTTCGGGACTGTTTACACAGGTTCATCAGCCAATCGGCTGTAGCACACAAAAGCCTGGACTGGAGTACAGTAGCTCTGGGCTGGACTACCACTGCTAGTATTGAAGATCATAATGGGCATCCTCCTACACTTAGACAATTTCACCCCATGTCTGAACAAACAACCCACTGTAGAACTGTGTTGTCCATGTATGCCTTTGTATACAGATAGCTTTGTACATGTCATCTGCCTCTTC
The DNA here is from genome assembly GCF_019279795.1 of Protopterus annectens. Taxonomy (NCBI): domain Eukaryota; kingdom Metazoa; phylum Chordata; order Ceratodontiformes; family Protopteridae; genus Protopterus; species Protopterus annectens. The sequence continues at coordinate 484,099,656 of NC_056732.1, read as the reverse complement.
CCACCCCTATCACACATGATTACCCTCATCTATCTGTATGTGGCACATATAAGATATATCTGCATCTGTGGAGTGTCATATATATATATATATATATATATATATATATATATATATATATAGGTAACATATACATATATATAAAATATAGACAGGGAGAGAGAGATAGATCGACACAGACAGAGAGAAAGAAAGAGGCAGAGTGAGAGAGAGAGAGAGAGAGAGAGATAGACACCCTGAAAGCCATAGAGTGATGCACTGGTGGAGACATTTGCACAACAATTGTAAGCAGTGGCATGTGCAAGTACATTGGTGAGCTCTATTGTGTAATAGTAGTGATGTATGGGTTGTAATCTCACATCACCCTCCTTGTGTGCGTTTCTGTATCATTTACAGTTACATCTGTATACACACACCAAATAGGCCTGTGTCTGCATAATGGCCACCCATTTAATGGCCCTGATACCAGTGTCCTCCACAATAGTGGTCTATCTGTCAGCAGCTACTGATGTCATCCACCCCAACAGCACTGGCCACCACTCATTAAAAGCATAAAGCTCGTGGCACATGTGATACATTCGTAGCAATATAGTACATACAACTGGATAGGTAGGGGTTCTAATCTTGGTACTGGCAACTGTGTGTCTGAGTGTATGTGTCTGTGTCTGAGTCTCTGAGCCTGTGTTCATAGGTTATACCATTTTGAGGCCTGTCCCACCCACTAAACCCACATTGCCCTACTTTACAAGGGCTGCTAATGTCATTCACATTAGAAGCACCTTTGGACACTCTGCAGCCTTCTAAGCTTTATGACATTTGTGATAAGTAGGTAGCACTATAGGTCATGCAACTAGATAGGTAGGGTTTTAATCTTGGCACTGGCAACTGTGTGTCTGAGTGTATATGTGTGGGACTGCATTTGAGTCTCTGAGTCTGTGTGTGTGTTTGTAGGTTATACCATTTTGAGACCTGTTCCACCCACTAAACACCCCCATTGCCCTACTTTACAAGGGATGCTGATTTCATTCACCTTATAAGCACCTTTGGACACCCCTCAGCCATCTAAGCTTTGTGGCACTTGCGATAAATACATAGTACTATAGTGCATACAACTAGATAGGTAGGGGTTTGAATCCCAATACTGGTGACTATAATACTATGTGTGTGTGTGTGTGTGTGTGTGTGTGTGTGTGTGTGTGTGTGTGTGTGTGTGTGTGTGTGTGTGTGTGTGTGTGTGTGTGTGTGAGATGCATAATCCATGCAGAGGTTGGTTATACTATTGCTGAAAACGGGTTGATATTACAACACTCGAAATTTTGAACATTCGGTATTCTAATATAGACCCATTTACAGATTTATAAATCAATAGCACTGTTGCGCGTGCAACACCTATGTCAGTGTTTAGTGTAGGTAACTAGATAGGTAGGTCTTCTAAACACAAAAGTGCCCATTCTGTGTTTTAGTGCATGTCCACATGCAACACTGTGTGTGTGTGTGTGTGTGTGTGTGTGTGTGTGTGTGTGTGTGTGTGTGTGTGTGTGTGTGTGTGTGTGTGCGTGTGTGTGTGTGTGTGAGTGAGATGGTTATAACATTATTAGGGACTTGCAAACACCCAGTGGCAACCCTTACACCACCTGCATATGTCAACTACCTGAAAAGTAGTGGCAGACACACCTACACTGAATAGACTCTGTGGCGCTTGCATCATGTATATATCAACAACATTGGTAAAACTAGACAGGTAGGGGTTGTACTCCCAACAATGGTAGTACATGGTGTGTGTGTGTGTGTGTGTGTGTGTGTGTGTGTGTGTGTGTGTGTGTGTGTGTGTGTGTGTGTGTGTGTGTGCATATGTATATCCACTTGCAGTGGTGTGATTGTGGTAGGGCCACCAGCATACCTTTCAAAACATCATAGAAGGACACCTGGATAAAGCCATACAGATGAGTTGGACAAAGGCCAAATATTAGGCTCAATCTTTACATATTGCTGCAACACACATAAAAAGTAGACAGCAAAGCAGTTTGTGCCTTGGCATGCATCCCCTGAAGGTTATGTGATCTTACCTGACAATATACATTATCATTCTTTAACATTACTCTATAATGTTTTGCCACATATGTGCCACAAAACCACAATGTCATGGGGAATGGAACAAATGTATGTGGCAAACATCAGGACATTTTGCAACACTATGTAGAGGGGAGAGGTATGGCCACCTTGTGTCCCACCCTGCAGGTTGCAGTCTATGTTTGGCCAAGTGTCACCTGTGACAACAACTCAAGCAATACAAAGGTCCCCAGAGTGTAGGGCAACAAACATACCCTTAAAGTTGTCTACTAGTTGTATAAAGCAGTTATTTCACATCAGAAGTACCTGAATGTTATGAAAAATAGCATAAGCAAAGGTAATGTGACTCCAAGAAGCTGTCATATTAGCAAACCCAGGGAAGTTCTGTCAGTTGCGCCTCCCATGGGTATGGCATGTCCTGGCAACTGTCACAGTACTGCAAGATGTGTAACACAGTCCACATTTGATAAGATGGGGAACCCAATCTGTGGTGTATATGTGTGTGTGCAATATGTAGACCTGTGGAGGTCCTGTGATTAGCTGCTGCTGCACCCAATGGCCCACATGTATGTAGGCATGAATGCTAATTGCCACCACTCACATATGTAGGTACTGTCCAGGGCTGTGTCCACTGTATGTAGTGTTGTCTGTCATAGACACACAAACTGCCTTTAACACACTGCAGTGGGTATGGAATGGTGCCATTGTCCTGGACTCAAGCTGAATGCAGACAATAGTATCATCATACCATATGTCATGGACATGGGCACACTGGGTTGCTATTGCATTATCGAATTGCTGAAACTTTGAACCTGAAAACATCGAACACAGGTGTTCGAAGTATTAGCAATTCAAATTAAAAAAAAAAAAAAAACAGCTGAATAATTGCTATTGAACACCACAAGATCGAACATGTATGTTCGAAGTTTTACATTTTCAAGCACACACAAAAAAAAAAATAACAGGCAGAAAGTAACTGTCATAAGCAGGGGGGGGCACCCTTGAAGACCAGTGAAGACAGATGAAGGCTTCCGCACTGTAATGCGATCTCGAAGTTGGTATATTTAAATAGTGGGGGGGTGCAGGGGGGCTTGCCCCCCCTGCTTATGACAGTTACTTTCTGCCTGTTGTTTTTTTTTTTTGTGTGTGTGCTTGAAAATGTAAAACTTTGAACATACACGTTCGATCTTGTGGTGTTCAAAGTTTTATACTTTCAATCACGTTATAGGAACCACCCCCACTATGTCTCACATCAACGACTATGCCATTAACACACAGACAGTGTTAACAGACCTGAGTACTCAGGAGTATAACACTATCACATTCAGACAAGTAGCGGTAGTGGTCAGAAAAGGCTTGTACTTGCTTTACCACATCGTTAAAGGGACTACATCCAGACAAAAGGTGTACATTACCTCTGTTAAGACCTTGGTCATTATTACAATGCATTATCAGCATGGCCATTCTGGAATGTACCTATGCAGACAGCAACAGCAAGTGGAAAGGCTACTATTTTAACACCCACAAATGTTTTCCATTGCCTTCAACACCTGTTGCATGCAGACATCCCAGATTCAGTACCACCCCACACTGTATCTGACAGGTTTACCACAGGTGGGCTTTGCATGCCTAGATGACAATGTTGTGTTCAGCCCTTCAACATCTGTCCCATAAATGTGAACATAACTCCATAAGCATTACCAGCACAATGCGCCAGAATCACATATGAGACAGCAAAATTATCTGCCAAATAAACATGTTCAACTATCACAGGCTGCCCTTTTTCAGGAAAGCACACCCCATTCATGTCAAACACAGTACCATGCAAACCATACTCACTTGCATCAAGGTTGAGGTAGGTGATACACTTCACCATATTGCATACGCACTGCTGTCTATCACCAACAGGTACTGTCATGAGTCTGTTACAGTACCTGTAGGTGTTCCTGGCATGACATGTACAGTCCTGGACTATATGCAGTGAGACAAGAGTGAGCACACTGATTATGCATCCTAGGCAGGTATGTGCATAGCCTTAAACAGCATTCTACTGTCACCCAGACAGATGGTGCAATACAATCATGAAATGGTTGGCCTTAACATGTGCCCCTTTCGTCTTGTGATATTCCCGGTGTACCAGTACCTGTGATTGTGGGATGATATGATAAACAAACTACAATGCTCTGCAAGTGATAGCCTTCATCTGTCTTTACTGGTCTTCATGGGTCTGGCACTGGTTGTCGGCAGCCCCATACTGACCCCATTAGCAATTGTGGTGAGGTAATCAATACCAACATACAACTGTCAGTGCGGCACACATTGAAAGCCATGCTGCTAGACCGTAGAGGTATATACTTGACTCAGACCTCACTGCAAGCATTCTTAACCCTGGGAACTGCAGGTATCTGTGCAGTCACACACACCATGGTTCACAGCTGCAGAGAGCACCCCAGCCTTACCTGGTCAACCATCCTATCATACATTCAAAACATAAATGGGAAGCTGGTAATGGCATGGGACATAGTGTTTCAGTAAATATGAGACACATAAACACCTCCATGCTGTACAGCCAGTAAGATGCATCGGGGACACAGCTTGGGTAGTTCACCACTGACAGCACACACCTATGCAGATGACAGCTAACTGCCAGCCACCAGATGTGACCAGTAATCCCATTCTGCCTATATGGACATCTTCAACTGTGTTAGGAGCCATGTCTGTACCCTGAACCTGGGTCACTTCAATTACTGTAACATGCATTGTAAGGTGTACCCATGACAGCACACAACTGCCTGGACAGATGTCATCAGTCCAATTACAAACACCTCAATATAGCCAGGGACTACCCCACATGAGCTGAAGGTATAGTGCAGTTGACAATACACCACAGAGATTGCCACTGTAGCATACGTACAGTGTCATCATCTATGAAAACACTAACATCAAGTGGGCACATTTGCACTCACCATTTCCCCCCGTCTAGCTACTGTCAGACATACATACACCTCCAACATGGAGTACATCCTCCTGGGGGAATGTACACACAGCCACACAGCCCCCAACACCTCACCAATGACTGGCAGCAATAGGCACACATACACACAAGTGCTATATGTGCATTTCTATAGATGCATGTAGTATACTATACTATACTCTGCAGGCATACACCTCCATCTGCTCGGATATGTACACCTGTCTGGTGGACATCTGCAATACATGCTGTCCATAACAGGGAGGACATACCACTGCCCGACACAAAGTAGGGGCAGTTGCCCATTCTGGAGCAATATCTCCATAGCATGTATGTGAGAATGGGATCAGTCCTGCACACCTGCACCACAAATGATGAGCTTACTTTATCTACATCCACTACAGACAGTCCTCTCCCCTACTGCACATATGGCTGCAACAGCAAAGGGTGCACCTGCATCTGCTCACTTGTGATGGTCATGGTCACCATCTATATCAGTGCTGTTGGTATGGCATACTGGGTGGCTGACACAGTTGGTGTAGGCGCCACCCCCTTTCTTCACCATCAGTACATCAGGATGTCCACACAAACTCACCCGTGTAATAAATGTGGGGACCATTTCACCAATGTTAGCTGAACATCAAGGTACACATTTGCCATGGGTCACAATCACATCACAGGGTGCATCCTACATGGGCCAAACCATAACCTTGTAACACCATAGGGTACTGCATTCAAAGGAAGGCTGCCCACTGCTATTGTCTATGCCTTTTGATGGACAAGTACTGTCACCCCCAAGACTATGGTGTGGTGTACACCACTCAGTCACATGATACACCAGTGAGCCTAACTATGGTGTTCTGCAAGGCCATGGCACAGTTTATATTGGAACCCATTAACCATGACATTGGGAACCTGCACACATTCCATCATGGACAGTTAGGCATTGTCCAGGAAGGGAACATGCCTGTTACACTCGGCTGACCTGTATGACACAGTCACAATACGCATGGTTGGGGGGACACTACAAACCCACCTACCATGACCTGGACAAACCCTTCAATGGCATAACCCACCTACCCATTATAAGATATAACACTTCCATGTATACATCACTCCATATGTTGCCATAGGGGTATCACAGTGGTGCACAGACACGACCCACCTAGGCCACATAGTAGAATCCTCCCCAAGTGGTTTACCAGTATCTAGTGGAGTAACCTGTTGTTCTGTGTACTGCCCTCTGTTATGTGTGATGTACACCCCTGATGTGCAGGGAATACCCATTACCCCATGTCCAACTATGTCTGCAGATGACTGCATGCTGTGTGCCATCACCAGATTTCCTAATGATGTGGACCATCTGCCTAGGAGGGTCTCACATAGATATATGACTGTTAACAGACACATGGAGTCAGGCCACATAACACAACAACCATTGTCATCCCCTTTGAAGAAGTGACGTCCACACATATTATCCCAGTACTAAACACATCCTAGGCACACAATTGGTCATGAGGGGTCTGTGGACACAGGTGTTTGGAACCAAGACCTATCACTACAAGGTTGCATCTGTTGTAATGCAATGCTGCTACATGGGCCAAGACATACACATAGACATGATATCAGGGGACACAAGGTGTAAACATCCCTGTAGTCCCCCAATAAGGCCCTGTTTTGTCTATAATTCCCTGTTCATCAATTATATCACACAGTACATGCAACAGCTGAGAACATCAATGAGTTTCCCTACCAGGCAATACCAAGGCATCAAACATCTACCATAGAATGGTAGCCTATAAGGCCAACAGTCTGCCTGATGTCATACATAATCTGCAGGGGTGAGCTCAGTGTTGCATGCAAGGCAATCATAGAAACCACAAAGATGGGAATACTGCCCAGGTGCAGTTCATTCCCTAGTTTGTTAACACACACACACAAACACACACACACACACACACACACACACACACACACACACACACACACACACACACACACACACACACACACACACACACACACACACACACACACACACATGCCATCAACCTGGTGTGTGACAGCAACTGTGCTTGTTGGCAGCTTGGGTGTGTGTACCACACACTCATCCTGCTGTGGAATGGTCACACTGTCTATATCAGGCAGGTTAGCTGCTAACACCATTGCAGATGGAACCTGCATCAATGGATGGTTAACTCCACACACACCCTTGGGATAACACCTGTGTCCCTGTTGGACTGGAGTAGCAGGTACTGGCATGCATGCACATGGGCTAACAGCCATCCTAGGCTTATGGGCACTCAGGGCCCATATGCCATATAAACTTATATGGTACCAGGGATACCAGTTATGGCCTGGTGCTGTGACAGAATGTGTTGGTATGTGTCCATACCCATCACTACTATCGACTGTTGTGTGTCCCCTATGGGCAACATTACAGTAGCATGTCATCCGGACTACTTCCAAAAAATAGGTGAGTGCTACTACAGGTGCACAAGGACACACCAGCAACATCCGTGCTACACAATAACAGAGACCACTGCATATCTGGTGTGGGGTGTCCTCCTGGTAGGTGTCCAACATATGCTGTACCCATATGTCTGTGGAATGTGTACATGTGCCTGATAGATGTAGACCCCTGCTAGACAAATGTGGACCTCTACACAGCAGTTGGACAATATGTGACAGTTGTCCCCAGTGTTCAGGGAATGTATGTGTGACATGCCACACCCCTGGAACATAATGGTACATTAATATCTTGTACTTTAATCATTCCCTTACAATGTATGGCCCCTATATGCTCACAGCTGCTGATGGTGAGCCAGTGTCTCCCAATAATATAGTCTATGACCTCCTGTCCTGCAGCACTAAGTCACCAGGTATGCTAGCCATAGGTATCAGACAATGAGATATAACTGTGGAGTGCACAGGGACCTTGAAAGAGTACATCAGGAATGTACATGGACATCAGGACAATCCTTGACCTAAGCCGGTATGACATTCAGACACTGAGAGGGGCTCACTGACAGCACATGATGTGATATGCCAGCTATATCAGCCATTACTTACTGTCACTATTGTACAACAGACATTCCAGTATCAGTGATATGTGAGCTGGCCATTACTGTGGTGGCTCAGGGGTCAGAGGTGTGATATATGTCAATGCTGACAGAGCCATATGTGATGGCCATAAGTGCTGGACAGCCGAATAACAGCAACAAGTCATTACATTATATATAGTTGAAATCTACATTTGAGATTCCTATATCCCATGACTGCATCCCCCATCTGCATTCAATTCCATGTGTAATTGTGTAACATACATGGTATACTGCTGTACTCCTTTGTGGAAGAAATCGAGTGGTGGTGTCCTAGGAAATGGCAGCTTGTCTTCAAGAAGAAGGTGTCAGAGCTGTTTACCATAGGCAGCTGCTTGCCTTTTGTAGGTAGTGCTCAGGAACAGGTGATTGCCTGTGCAGCAATCAGTGACTCCCATTGCTACTAGCATCCCGAAGAGCTGGTTTGCATTATCATTAGACAACGGCATGGCAACACAGTGCTATAATTAAGCCCTTCATGTAGGCCTCCACCCTTTTCCTGACCTGTGGGTAGGATATTATCGAGGTGTGGGGGCTACAGAATCATAAAGGGTATGTTGAGATACTGTCCAATGTATGGATTTATGTGTTATTTCCACAGTGTTTCATGCTATGTGTGCCCATTGTTAACAGACCTTCAGATTCTGTAGCAGTGTACTTTTTAACAATGTGTGTTAGGGTCAGTGAGCTGACAGGCAGATGTGTGCGTCATACATCCATTCTATCTGGATGTGCATGCTGCTGCAGTTGATGCTGATGGTGTATCAGCTGTGTATGCTTGTAGGGGGAGACTGCGACACATGTCCCTGTCACCTGAGAATTTCCCGACCAACAATTTATGTATGGTTGTTTTGTGGACACCTTGCTTTACATGTTTGGGAAGTATGTTAGGTCTGCAGCGGGTTGCCAGACAGACTGCTGCATGTGTAGCAGACCACAGCTTCTGGATTCTGGCCAGGACTCTTAATGGGGAGTGTGACGACATTGGGGGACTGCATGCTTTATATGTCAGTGAGGGGACAGTGTCAGCTCTTGTGTCACAGCATGGCCAGTGTGTGTTTACCCATAACAGTCCAGGTGTGGTATGAGCCTCTGGTAGGTATGTTAGGTAGTAGTGCTATCCAGTGAGTGGTAGGAGACATTTAGGACACATATACATATTTTTGACATGTATCCCACCCTCACGGACTTTGATGTGCTCCTGTGGGTGGAAGTGACTGTGTTATCAGCAACCATTTCAGCAGGACATGGCAGGGCTCATTTATTTCTATGTTATATTGACAAACATTTAACTGGTGTGCAACACACTGGACTGTGAGCCTGGACTGTGGGTGTCATGATGTGAGACATGCTAGGAATGTAACAGATAGAGCTACTAAGTCATTATTATGGGAGGTATATTTGCATGATATATGTGCATGCATACTGTGTGTTACACAGGATTGGCATGGACATGTGTGTTTCAATGTCTATGGCATGTGACATTGATCTGTCTGTCATGAGTTAGTAAGGTCAATCTGCACTGACCTGCCAGTACGTTCGCACACAGAATAGGTTTGACGACAGCCATGAAATAATTAAGTGACACACCTGTGGACATTCTGCAATGGTCTGTGCAGTTGTCAGGTGTACCTGATATCGTAGGCATCCCGTACATCCATCAGCATTTATTTGACCAGGTCGGTGTCTGCATCACAGGCCCAAGTAAGCTGTCATTTATGCCATTATATGTGGAAGTTGTGTCACTTGGAATCGGGTTGTCTTGGTACAAATACTGGTAATTCCATAGAGGTATGATGTCTTACTGGTGTATTGCACTTAACTTTGGTTCAGATGTTTCAGGTTTCTATATTTGGGGGAGGTGTATGTTATCCCTATTGTTACATCACTGTTACTTATGATATATGTACAGGAACAGGGGTAATTCCCTACAGCTTAGTTGTTGTAGTGGTGGTGTGTTGCTCTGACTCAGGTTCAGAGGGACCTGGAGTTAATACCTGGTAAGGGTGTAGTTGTTCCCCTAATGCTACATCACTGTACTGCAAGTTATAATTTAGAAATGAACACTAAATATCCACAGCTGATGTGGCCTAGTGGTGTGTTGCTGTGACTTTGATGCAGAGGGTCCTGTGTTCAATAATTGGTAGGTTATACATTTTCCCTAATGTTACATCACTGTACTGCATGATATATTTTAAAATAAAAACTAAATGGTCACAGCTGATTTGGCATACTGGTGTGATGATGTGACCTTGGTGCAGAGGGTCCTGGATTTGAGACTTGCCAGAGCTGGTTATTTTGTTGCTGGCCTTAACTTTGCATAGCAAGCTAATTACTGCTTAGATATATACAACAGTATTGTAATGTATTGTTCAGTAATGCTACTTCATTCTTAGTGCATCTATTTTATTGCATCTCCTAAACATATGCATTTAACTACGTGATCTGTTCCTGTAACTGTAATAGTTTTGGACACTAGTGTGTAACTGGGGCTTTTATACTCGGGTCTCCACTGCAAATGGGGTTCTGCTCAAGCTGGACCACCACTGTTAACATAGTATAATATATACAAAACAAATAAAAGCATTTACAACATTTCCTTATAATGTGTAAAAAGTTGAATGGTTACGATTCGACCCTTGCACTTAATGTACAAGTGCCGGTGCCCTAACCATTCAGCCAGTGAGAATCTGCTGTTAGGCCACTGTATATACCTCATATTTCATTTAAGCATTGCTGAGCACCATGCCATGCTTTGCAAAACCTCTCACCTATGCTTAAACATGACCTTTTTAATGAACATTAAATACATCCGGTTTATATATTTTGATGTCTGGCACATGTACCTTGCAAATGTCAATAACTACATCAGTAAATAAATGTAACATTAATATAATAATGTAAAATTAACATTAATATAAGCATTTTTTCCAATGTAGATGTGAATGGCCTGTCTTGTTATTAGGCTATAATGCCAACCCTCTACCCGGTGTCATACATACTCCTCAGGAGTTATGTCACTGTGGCATGCACAGCAATCACAGAACCCACATTGTTGTCACTGCTGCACAACTACAAGCTATGCTCCACTGTGGTAACTCACACACACTCAACCCAGTGAGTGACCTGGACTGCTTTGTGGACAGCTTGCATGTGTGTTGCACACAAACAACCTGCAGTGGAATGGGCACACTGTCCACATCAGGCAGGGTAGCTACCTAAACCTTTGCAGGCATAACATGGTCAACTGGATGGTTAACATCACATACATCCTTGGGATACTACTTGTGTCCCTGTTGGATGGAGACATCAGCTGCTGCCTTGCATCCACATGTGCTAACATGTGGGCTATGCATATGTATGCTCATGGTACATAGCTTAGTCACCTGAAATGGTACCAGGACTGCCAGACATGGCCTGGCTGCTGTGACAGACTGTGTTATGTGTCCACATACATCTCTGCCATCAACTGCTGGGTGTCTCCTATGGGCAATGTTACTGTAACATGCCATCCAGCCTACATCTGACAAATAGGTGAGTGTTACTACAGGTGCATGTGGCCATTCCAGGAACATCTGGGATACACAATGACAGAGAGTGGTGCATATGTGGTGTAGGGTGACCTCCTCATAGGTGTCTGACATCTGCATTACTTAGATGTTTGCAAAATGGGTTCATACCATCCCTCAGAAGCATGTAATCAGCTTTGGAAAAGTTTTTTTGTTTGACCCTAGCTGGGGGGGGGGGGTCACAGGAGATGGTGACTTCAAACATGACCGCTTTATAGTGTGACCTTACAAGGGAGGATGATACTGCAGGGATGCTGCAGTGGTTATTCATGTCAATTAATACCAAGTCCAAGATATTATCACTTCTTGTGGGGATATTGACCAGCTGTTCCAAAGCATTTGCATTGACAAAATCAAGGAATCTCTGGTCATTTGTGTTCTGGTGTGAGTAGTACTTCCAGTCTATGTTTTTGTAGTTAAAGTCACCCAGGATCAGGGTAAAGGGTTGAATCTGGATAGATTCAAAGAGGTCTATATAGGTGGTTTGAGCATCTTGGGTCAGATTTGGGATCCAGTAGCTAATTATAATCTGTATGGGGTCATGTCAATGGTTAACTGCACCTGGAGTGTCTCCTGTACATCATACAGTTTGATCAACTGGGAGAGGTGTATGTCTTTAATATATCCCCACTCAGGAATCATAGATAAACTTACTAAACTGGGCATAAATCCCTACATCACTCAATGGGTTACCAACTGGCTTACTGACAGAACCCAGACTGTAAAAGTAGCTGACTCCAAATCCAGCTCCAGACAAGTGACAAGTGGAGTACCTCAGGGTTCACTCCTGGGACCGCTCTTGTTTGGCATCTACGTCTCTGAAGTACATGTCAACACTAAGGGACACTGGGTAACAAAGTTCACAGATGACTACAAACTGGGAGCAATTATTGAATCCCCAAATGATGAGGATATCCTACAAAAAGGGACTTACAGAAACAGATGCTTGGTGCCAGAGCCATGGGCTCAAGCTTAATGCTAAGAAATATATAGTTATCCCCTTTGGAAAAAAACATGTACCCATGAATTACCACATAGGTGGCAGTACACTAAATACTGAAAGTGTGATGAGAGACTTAGGGACACAGGTGGACATTGGTCTCACCTTTGATAACCACATCACCACAACAGTCAGGAAATTCTTCTATGTGGCACACCTCATCACTAAGGGCTTTTCATCCAGAAAAAAGGAGGTCATTATCCCACTGTACACATCCCTCATTAGACCCATTATAGAGTAGAATGCTCCGTTTGGTATGTACCTCACAAGAAATCTGCAACAGCTGGAAAGGTTGCAGAAATACCTTACTAAAAGAATCACAGGTCTAAAGCAGATGCTCTAAGCTGACCATCTAAAAAAACTCCAGCTATACTCTGTGGCATATCGTCTACTCAGAGGTGATCTCTGCTTAACATACAAGGCCATGTCAAACCCTGAGCTGTTGGACATGCTACACTTAAAGAAATCCCAATCCCTCAGAGCCACAAACTCCAGGGATCTAAACCTTATCATCACAATGAACAAAACATGCTGGAGGGATAGGGTCCTGACCCAGAGACTCCCCATACTTTGGAATAGACTGCCCATACATGTCAAGCAGAGCACCTCCTTGGCCCTCTTCAAAAGGAACCTTGACAATTGAATGGGATCATATCAGTTGCCCTGCTAGACAGGGGCCAGGGAAGTAAATACTGTGGATAGAAATATCCAGGGAATTGTTATGGCTAGGCTTGTATAGTCCCTACAGCCTGTAGCCTAGTACCAACCTATGAACCTATGAACCTATATGTTGAAACTACATCTCCTTATAGCTTTACAACCCACAGTTTGGGGTCTGAATGTATGATAGGATGAGTAACCAGATATGGCTGGAGTGCTCCCACAGCTTTTAACCATGGTTTCTGTGACTGCACAGATGTCAGCATTTTCCATGGTTAAGACTATTTGCAATGAGCACAGTTTCACATTTAGATGCCTAGCATTTAACAGCATGACCTTTAATGTGGGTTTTGTTGCAATTGTTATGTTGATAGTTTTAATCCCATCACTTTCCCGCCAGTATTCCCACCTGTGCAGTTTAAATTAGACCATATTCCCACCCTTTGCCATCATTGGACCATTTTCAAAAATGCTGAGCAAAGCTGAGCAGTGCGCAAATCCGCTCAGCTGAGTTAAACAGTGCTTAAGGTGGCAAATGCTGAGCAGTGCTTAGCAGTGTGCAAATCCGCTTAGCTGAGCTGAATACTGCTTAGAATGGGACTACTTAGTAATGCTCAACCCAGCTAAGCAGACCTGAGCACTGCTAAGTATTTCTCAGACAGATCCTATTTAAGCATTGATTAGCTTGGCTTAGCAGTGCTTAGGAAAATTGAGCTAAGGGCAAACAAACATTTTCATTTAAAAAAGAAGTCAGAATTGAATATTAATTAGTCATTACTAATACATTATTATTAAGTGTATATATTTTACTTAAACAATAACTGACAGCATCGATGTGGTATATTAAGATTTACCCATGGTTGTTGTGGTTTAATCACAAGGGGGAAGCCCAAGTGATTAAATAAGGGCAACCATGGGTAAATCTTAATATACCACAACCACTGGGTTGGCTATTGCTATTATACAATGATATTATTTGAGAGAAAATATTTACTTTTCTTAAATAAGTGTCTTTGTATACCTGCCCCATGCTGTCCTTCCACATTTTTCCAGTATTCATGGGGGGGTGGGGGTTCTGATGTACTGCACATGCATATGGGACTTGCATTCCCACACATACCCAGTACATCACTGCTTTGCAAAAGAATGAACGTAGAAAAGTAGGTCTCCATTGCTCCATTTTTGTTTTCTATTTTTTTTATATACAAAAATAATATGTTGGACAGTTTAGGGGTAGGAGAGAGAGAGAGAATGGAGGAAATATAAGGAAGATCAGGTGCGTGTATTTAGTTTTGTATAACGCACCTGATTTTCCTAGTATTTTCTCCATCCTGTCTCTCTGCTATGTCCAGAGTCTGGTTTACTATTATTGTCTTTCTTTTGTTAAAAAAAAGAACACTTTTAAAATTACAGTATATAGCAATGGAATAGAGTTGAGGCAACAGGACCTTTTTCTATTGGTATATGATAGGATTTACAACGGGCATGCTGATTGGGCTGAAAAATCAGCATGCTCATTTTGGAATATCAATGACCAGTCATTGTATAATTTACATGACCTCCCCCTATGTGCTCTCATTACATTACCTTGGGGTGTAACTGTACTGTATGGGACACTTGTGTTTAAATGGGGGTTTTCACCTTATATTAATTACTACATCATTAAATAAAATAAAAAAAATATATAATACTGCTTTCCCATGTAAAAGCTAAATGTCCTGTCATGGTATTCAAACCATGCACCTACTACATGCCAAGCGTGCCTCTAATGTCTAATAAGCTAATAGAGTTGTCCAGAATTTCAGCAATAGAAGAAGCTATGTAGAAATGTATAGCTAAAATTTCAACAGCTCAGTTAACTTAGTGGTTAGAGTCACAACCTGGGATGTAGTAGGCACATGGTTTGAATACCCTGACCTGATATTTAACTTTCACATGGGAAAGCAGTTCTTTTTTTTTTTTTTATTTAATTATGTCATACAGCACTTTCACAATGCAGGGGGTGTGTAACAGTAACTGTCACACACCCTCTGCATTGCTTTCACGTACTATTAGTTAGTACTGTAAAGTGCGCATACCTCTCAACTGTACAGATTTTCACAGAATGTGCAGTATTTTGCCTCATATTTGTTCCTCCTACCATCTGCTCTTTTCTGGCAAATAGCTGAGGATTGATGTCAATAAATAATACAAACATTTGAGTTTAAGAATCCACATACCTCAGAAAATTCATGCTAATGCAAAACCTATTATTTTATCACCTTTCTAAGTTTATAAGGGCAATATTTAAAATCTGTCCCTATGTGTCCCCCCATCATTTTAGGCTTTGTCCAGATTTTTTGCACTAAGAGGTTGACAGGTATGTAAAGTGCCATACAGCACTTTGACAATGCAGGGGGAGTGTGACAGTACCTGTCACACACACCCTGCATTTGTTTCAAGCTCTGCTAACTATTTCAGTGTTGGAGACACTGTTTTATTATTTTATATTTGCTTTCAGTGTCTGCGGACACTGAAAGCATTGTAAAGTGCTGTATGACATTTTCACAATGCAGGGGGTGTGTGACAGTACCTGTCACACACCCCCTGCATGTATTTCAAGGTCTGCTAACTATTTCAGAGACACTGAAAAGCATTTGAGAGTGCAGGCGGTGTGTTGGATGTGCGAGCACTACTGCAGCATGCACCTGCACTCAATAGTGTTTGTATCCACAGATCTGTTCTCAGTAGCGTGCCTTCATTAATATGAAAGGTGCGCTGCTGAGAATGCTATGCAGATGAGAACACCATTCACTATTCCTACACAGAGTTTATTAAATGCTGGGGATATATATATATTATATATATATATATAAAAACTATATATAATGAAAACATGGTTACTAAAGGTGGATAAAGTAGAAAATAAAACCAGAAGATAGAGAACGTTATCACAACCACCAAGGCAAGGCACCTAAAAAATAAAACATACTACGAACTCTTGAGTTCTGAAAACCAAAAATTTAATGAATGAATAACTAAAAACAGGTGTTAAAACTAAAATATAAGCTCTTTTAGGTACATAGCTGCACCCTTCATCAGATCTAATAACTTTTCCTCAGTGTAAGAATTTAAAAGTCAGCATCAACTAATCACAGGTCAGTGTTTCAATCTCCACCCTCTCAGGACGAGTTGGAGAGGAAGACACGAGTTAAGACCAGGGGGTGTGTCTGCACGCAAGTTGCCAATCCAATGCATCTCAGCTGTTTCTGTTCTTAAACAGATACCACCACCCTTTAGATCTGCTAATACAACTTATAACACTGAAAAGAGAAAATTATGATGAGCATTTAGAGCAATATGCTTCATTAGAGGATTCTTTATATCTCTTAAGTGTATGTCACTTATGTGCTTAGAAATCCTTTCTTTCAGCTGTTTATTCATTTTACCAACATAAAACAAACCACATTGCTGGCAGCATGGGAGGTTACTAGGCTAATCGCCCTGGGGTCCTTACAAGCCTAGCCAAGAGTTTATCCCCGAAAAGAAACCTCAGTCAGCAACTGTTGTCTCTGTCAATGAGGGACACAGCTGGAGCCCCTGAATAAGTTTGTGGTTTCCCATCCACTCATCAAGGTTGCGCTTGAAGAGGGTAAGTGAGGGGCTCTGTTTGATGTGTATGGGAAGTCTATTCCAGAGACAGGGCAGCCTCTGGGAGACAAAATTGTCTCTCCAGCAGGTTTTGTTAATGTCACATATTAGTTTCAGACCTTTTGAGTGGGTAGTGCGTGAGGAGTTAGACTTACGGATATGGAGCATCTCTAGTAGGGCAGGGTCTGAGATGGCCTTGTAGGATCACCCCTGAGCAATCTGTACGATACTGACTAGAGTGATAGTGATTTGAGCCTGTCTGCATAGGACAGGTGTTGGAGGCCATGGATTCTCTTTGTGAGGTATTTCAGTGGCCTTTCCACTTGGTGCAGATGTTTGGAGAGGTATATCCAAAATGGGGTGTTGTACTCAATTATTGGTCTAATGAGGGAGGAGTATAGACAGGTAATAACCTCCTTTTTTCTGGATGCAATCCCTTTACTTATGAGATGAACCAAGTAAAAGGCTTTTCTGACCACTGCAGCTACATGATGGTCGAATGTGAGGTTGTTATCAACCTGAGTGCCCAGGTCTCTCACCATAGGTTGTGTATACTAAAATGGTCTTCTGTTCTCGGTCAAAACAAATTGCAGATGTACTAGTACCAAACTTTTTATTATCATTACAACAAAATATGTCCCTATTAAACAGAAAATGTGGCATGAGCTAGCTGCCTGACTAGCTCTGAAAGTATTTAAGGAGCTAAAACAGAACCACAAAGCACAACCAACTTATAAAGGATGGGAGGAAAAGGAAGTTTCCGATGCTATATAATTCTTAGTGCAGTAAATTATGCTGCAAAACTAAACCAAGCTTCCTTGAACAACATTACATCAAATAATTGAAAAACACTCAAGATTTCTGGAGGGAATTAAACCAAGTAGATTGCCCTCCCCTTCAGATATTTGCTAACAAATTAATAATTAAAATTGCCGTAAGGCCACCATAATCCACCTCATGAATGAAATACTTAAACATATAATTTTTTAGAATTGTCAAACTGTTGTACTTCATATTTTTAAGGTTTATGATACATTCAGTCAGATTAACATAAATAATTAAATTATTCCTTCCATTAAGGGCATTCTGTTGGTTCTGGAAGTATGCTGTTGTTGTACCAATCTGTCAGAATCCTCAACTACCACACATGCTTTGTCATCAGATCTCCCATCTTAACTATATTCAGCAAAAAAAAAAAAAAAAAGAAAAAAGAAATAAAAGGTAATACCCACCCAACTACTGTACTACTTTACTAGTACTTTACTAATACTTAGCAAGGGTCATAAAGGAGTGAAGCTTTTTACTGACCTCATTGGCTTTTAAATCTAGACCTCACTGATGCCTAAAACATAAACTCATCTTGCATAGACTTGGCTGTTTCTCCCCTGAAGTTACACAATGAGATCTTTTTGAATCGAGCCCTTCTAGTCCTATTAAGCACCTTACACTTCATCCTATTTCTTAAGTAAAGACTGGCTTAGCACCTCTTGGAGAAATTAATTTACTATGCTGATTATATCATAGGATCATAGGATCATAGGAGATTACTAGGCTATCGACCCAGAGGTCATTTCAAGCCTAGCTGTTTCATCCTGATGTAATGACATAGAAATGTTAGTTAATACCCAAGATTGTGTTTAATAATGACTGCCTGTGTGGAGGAGGTTATGGGTGCTACTCCCAGTAAGAATTGACAGTGCCCCATCCACTTGTCCAGGTTCCTTTTGAACAGTATCATAGAGGTGTTCTGTTCTGCATGAATAGGTAGCCTATTCCAAAGATGTGGCAGTTGCTGGGAGATAAATCTGTCCCTCCAGCATGTCCTATTTAAGTCGCAGGCCATATATAGGTCCCTGGAATGGGTGGCTGTAGTCCCGTTTGATTTACAGATATGCACCAAGCATTAGGTTTGAGTCTGAAATTGCTCTGTAAGTCAGGCGTAAGTCTCCCTTAAGAAGTCTATATGATACAGAGTAAAATGACAGGGACTTTAGTTGGTCTGTTTAAGGAATGTGCTGGAGTCCCTTGATCTTCTTTGTTAGAGATCTCTGAGGTCTCTCCAATTGCTGCAGGTGCTTTGTATGGTACATGCCGAACAGGACGTTATACTCAATTATGGGCCAGATTAGTGCCGAGTATAGAGGGGTTATAACCTCTTTTGCTCTTAAGGTGATGCCTTTACTAATCAAGTATGCTATGTAGAAATCCTTCCTTTCTACAGTAGACACATGATGGTCGAAGTTAAGGTCACAGTCAGCATGTGAACTCAAGTCCCTTAACACTTCATGGGTACTTAGGGTATTGTTGCTGATTTGATAGTGTGAAGGGACATTGTTTGTGCTGAAGGGAATGATGATGTATTTTTTTGGATTTAGTTTGAGACCCTGACTAAGACACCAGTTGTTGGTCTGCATATACTGACATAATTTGGGGATACAATAATTGCACACAGTTTACAGTTGCCTGCTGACTTGGTCAGCCACAACCCCTTAGTTTTGACCTAAACGTCTGAGAAGTATATACCAAACAGTAGGGAACCCAACACTGACCCCTGTGGCACCTGCTGGTAACACGTCCTGATGTGGAGTTAACCACTTTGATAGTGTGTGTCCAGTTTATCGGTAATTCCTGAGTGTGGAATTGTGTTGAAAGCCTTTGCCAAGTTGAGGTATAGTGTGTGCACAAATTTGCCCTCATCAATGGCCATGGTCACATTTTCAAAAGATCCACAAGATTTAACAGTCAGGATCTGCCTTTGATGAAGCTGAATTGGGTAGGTTCCAGGGTTTGGAGGTTGCCTATGCCTTTATTTATGAGGTCCATAATGATACACTCCATGGCCTTAGACATGAGGCTAGTCAGGCTTATGGGTCTGTAATTCTTCGGGTCTGTTGCTAGGACACCTTTGTGGAGGGGAATAACTGTTGCTGTTCTCCATTCTGCAGGAACTAAGCCTGTGGTTAGACTATGATTGAAAAGGTTTCTTAATGGTGATGCTAGTTCATGCTTTAGCCTGTTTAGAAAACAGCCTGGGGTGCCATCTGGTCCCATATAAACTGTGTTTCTTGCCTTGGACAAGGCTATGATGACCTGTTCTTCAGATATGTAGGGTGCAGGGGTTGGGGCAAGGTTTGTGATAGATTTAGAGGGAATGGGGAGGGTGAAATTTTTGCCAAACCTATCCGCTAGCAGGTTTGCTACCTCTGTGGGGTCAATGTGTGTGATACCTTTGGTCACTAGTTCTGCACATGCTTGGGTCTTACCTTTTAGGCCATGTACGTATCTGTAAAAGGCCTTATGGTTATCCCTGGCTGTGCTAGCTAAGCTTTTCTCAAAGAGGCCCTTAGAGGATATGACAAGTTGTCTTATTTGCCTGTTGAGGCTGAGTGGGGTGTTTTTCCATTGTTGGGGTCTTGCCTTTGTTCACATGGACAGCAACTTTTTGAGTTTATTTTAAGTTTATGGATGCTGGGTGTCCCCCATGGGAGCTTGTTTTTACTTGGGCTTCTGGCTTTGATTCTTTCTGGTACAGCTGAGCCTATACACTTATGCAAGTGATTGTACAGAGCTTTAGTGAAAGCTTTGGTATAGTTGCCACTTCCAGCTGGGGCTCAGAATGAATTTATACCTTCACCTAGGCGGATATAGTTTGCCTTGGTGATGTTTTTTAGTCTGATTTCACCCTTTGTGAGCTCTGGTGTTAGTATCACCTCAAAGGTGACTGATTTCTGGTCAGATTTAACTAATGAGGGTCTGACAGCTGCAGTAGTACACCCATTGGGCATGTTTGTGACGACCAGATCTAGCATGTTTGTTACTCTTGTCAGGGTATGAACAATTTGTTGCAGGGCATTTGAGTTAACAAAGTTAAGGAACATTTGGACTAGTGGGTTCAGGCTACAGTAGGTTTCCCACTTGATGGTGGGATAATTGAAATTCCCTGTAACCAGGGTGTTGGGTAATATTTGGATTGACTCCAGTTTGGTCAAGTAAGTTTCATGTGCATCATGACCCATGGAGAGAGATCTATAACTGGTTATGACTTGAATGGGGATCTCACCCACTGTAACCTGAACTTAGAGTAATTCCATGGAGTTGTCCAGTCTAAATAGACAGGAGGTGAATTTATCTCTAATATAGATAAAAACACCGCCTCCTTTGGTTCTCACACATTCATTTTGTGGTCTGAAGGTGTAGAAGGCATTGTAGCCTTTCCAAACTGGGGTACTCTCTGAGGCCTTGAACCAGGTTTTTGTGACTGCACAGGCATCTACATCTTCCTGTGATAGAAGTGCTTCCAGGGTGTGCAGTTTTTGGTTTAAGCTCCTAGCATTTAGCAGCATGACCCTTATTTTGTTATGATTGACAAATTTCATGTCAGTAAGTTTGTTTTTGAGACTTTTCCCCAATAAATGGCACTATAGGGAGGCTAGACCCTTTGTCAGCAGCTTAAAGCCTAGAGGTGCCAGGTGCAAACCGTCTCTGGCAAAGCAGTGAGGTTTGTCGACCATGGCTTCCCAGGCTGACAGGAACTGGATCCCCTTTGAATGACACCAAAAACTAAGCCAATTATTGAAATCAATCATTTTGTGTTTATACTGTGGCATCATTCTAGGTGAGGGTAGTATGCTGGTCAAGGCTAGGGACTTACCTGCCTGAGACACATACTCAGAGAGCTCAGTCATGTCTCTCTTCATATAGTCCAGTGAGGTATAGCTCAGGTCATTCACTCCAACATGAACTACAACAGAATCATAATGGTACTTGTTGCTGAGAGACCTGAGTGCATGCGTGATCTGATGAAGGCTGGCACTGGACAGGCAGCTGACTGTGACTTTCTCCTTGTCTAACCTGGTGAGTGGGACATCCATGTGTCTCACTATTGAGTCTCCAATGACTAGAAAATTTGGTTTTTGAATGTTACACCTTACAAACTTGGTAGGTGAGACACTGGTGTTGCTATGTGTCATGGCTGCTATGGGAACTGTGTCAGTTGTAGCAGTCCTGTGTTTTGGAGGTCTCTGGTGTCTCTGTAGGTTTATTGAGAGAAGATCTACATATGTTGATTGTTGTGTTGGATGCATACTATGTGCATGAGTAGTGGTACTATGTGCATGTGTAGTGGTGGGTGGGTTCACAACCTCTTCCATGTTACTGTTTTGAGTATGAGATAGCATGGATTCAGAATTCTTGGTGTAGCTACAGCTCTCAAACTCTGTACTAGAGTGAGTTATTAGTATAGAGTTGTCAGTTTGCATGAGGCAATTGCTACACTGCCTCAAGAGACCAAAGTCAACAAGGTTGGCAGGAGAAACAAGGGTGGTCCAACTATCCATAATGATAAGTTGAAGACTGTTGTTACTGGGGGGGGGGCGGATTTTCAGGATCGATCAAGGAGATACTCAGTGGATGGATATTTCTGCCTGTTTTTTTTTTTTTTTTTTTTTTTTATTGGTAGTGTAATAGGTTGCAGCTCACTAGCAGCATTTTTTTAACTGGGAAAGCACTAAGAATGAGGGCTACACTAATGTGCTACAGCTGTAGCTAAGGGAAAAACTGCTGAATTAATCTGTCTTGCTATGGAGCACAATTGCCCAGCAGTGCACGATGTGCAAAGAAGCAGAATACTGCTCAAATGCAGGACTTAAGTACCAGAAGCAAAAAACTTGAAACAACTTTAAAAAGGTTCAAAAAGATCAATGAGGATGCTTATTCCAAGCCCTAGACCAACCACCCTTCACCAGACAGGTTCCAGTCAACACAATCCTCTCATCAGAATACAGAAAGGCAACTTCCAATCCAACATGGCCTGGAAAATGTGCTCAGAACAAACAGCCACTACAAACAGACCCAGATGCAACAAACCTGTATCTGGACTATGCTACAGCTACTAACTACTCTAGTTTCAGCGGGAACCACTAGACATGTTTAACACAGCAGAAAAATAGTAGTGAGACACTAAAAAATGTTAAAAACAGCAGAAAATCAGCAAGGAGACTAAAGAATGTTTTAAACAGCTAACAAATCAATTATTATAACACTGCTTGGCAAGAAAACCAGAACAAGCAGAACAGATTGCTTTGCAACAATGAAAAATACCAGCAAATACTTAACAAACACTGAAAATAGCTAAAAGAGCTTAGTAAACAGTGAAAACAACAATACAATTCAACATAACAGGCAGTGTAAGGCAGACCATTGCAGTACAACAGTGTAGATTAGTACACAGTATATAAATACAGTATTAAAGTAAGCAACAGGCAATAAAAACTGCAGTAAATAGTATAAATAAGCAAAAAAAAAAAAAAAAAACAGGCAACTTATGTTTATTTTGGAAGCTCAGAAGCCTCTAGAAAATATTTTAAAAAGTTTCAAAAGAACCAATGGGGATGCTTATTTCAAGCCTTAGACCAACAACTCTTCACTAGCCAGGTTCCAATCGACACAATCCTCTCACTAGAGTACTGAAAGGCCCCTTTCAATCCAAGATGGCTTGGAAAATGTGCTCAGAACAAACTGCCACTACAAACAGTCCCAGATGCAACAAACCTGTATCTGGACTATGATACAGCTACTAGTTTCCCTACCACAAGTAAATGTTTAACACAGCTGAAAAATAACAGTGAGACACTAGAAAAATGTTTAAAACAGCAGAAAATCAGCAAGAAGACTCTAAAGAATGTTTAAACAGCTAACAAATCAGTTAATATAACACTGTTTGGTGGGAAAAACATAACAAGCAAAACAGATTGCTTTACAACAGTGAGAAACACCAGCAAATACTTAGCAAACAGGGAAAAGAGCAAAAAGAGTTTGGTAAACAGTGAAAACAGCAATAAAAATTTAATTTAACAGGCACAACAAGGCAGGCAATTGCAGTACAACATTGTAGATTAGTACACAGTATATAAATACTGTATTAAAGTAGGTAGTAGACAATAAAAAAGTCCAGTAAATAGTATAAATAAGCGAGAGAGAAAAAAAACAGGAAACTTATGGATTTTTGGAAGTTCAGAAGCCTCTAGTCATATAGTATCTCAGCTCAGAGTTGTGGCACATAGCTCACCTCAGTCTACCTCGGTACAAACAAGCAGAAACCTGTTCAAATGCAGGGCTTAAATACCAGAAGCTTAAAACTTGAAAATAACTTAAAAAAGGTTCAAAAGACCCCATGAGGATGCTTATTCCAAGGCCTAGACCAATCACTGTTCACCAAACAGGTTCCAATCAACACAATCCTCTCACTTGACTGCAGAAAGGCCCCTTCCAATCCATCTAAATTTGTGCAATCACTAAAATGTGTTAAAATCAACATCCATCATGACCAAAATTTTCTTAAGCAGGCCCCCTGCTCTCCCTTACTAATACCTTCTAAACTCAACCTTAAGTTTAAACTTGCCCCCGCCCCTTACCCCAACACTATAAATGACCTTTGAAAATGCCCTACTACTATACACAACATCTCAGACACAACACACATACACAAACACAGACACACACACACACACACACACACACACACACACACACACACACACACACACACACACACACCCCTCTGCTATCACCTAAATGAACTCATTCAATAACACTAAAAGTCACACACATCCAACTCTAAACCTAACCCACACGCATTTGCACTCACACTGTAAAACTCCCATCCCACTACTAACAAAGCTACATTTACCTGCAAAATATATGCATTCGATAATATGCAGAGTCAGCATTCTAGCCACAAACAAGGGACATTCGACATTCTGAATGTCTTGACATTTTAAATGACTCTCACACATGGGTATTGTCTAAGATGGTGCCCATATGGAAGCATGCATACCCATAAAGTAAACACTAAAAGTTATCGTGTGGTGGAGTCATTTATTTAAGCGGGCAATCATACAACAACTCTCACTACAATCATTTGCATGGGAGGTAGCACCCGAATGAAAGAGTACAAAGAAGCCATCTTAAACTCCACAATGAGTAATTCAAGGAGCCAAACTGAGCTTTGTAATGTTCACTCTCATTTCCTATGTACACTGAAATGCACTTTCTATGTGTCATTATCGCCTTCTATGGCTTCAGGGAAATATGGTTCTACACTATTATTGATCTAAACCCACTACGCATAATCTAATCCCCATTTCATCTTACTGGTCTCTATTAGGTTTTCCTGACAACTACTACCCAGACGTCCTGCTCTTCTACTTCTCCTGCTTTAGCTCTGTCCTACCTTTTCTGTTCCAGTTATGTAACTGTGCATACATTTGGTTTGTTACATCTTCTATGTATTTATTTTGTCAGATTGTCTATGCTTACTCATAAATGTAAACCATTGTTATTTGTATTCTGTACATTGTTTTGTTACATTATAACACTGTCTAAGCCTGAAAATGATCATTGTTTGATCAGTGTTCTTCCCTGGTAAACAAATTTGAAGGAGATAAAATAAAATAGAATATGTACATCTAAGGAAAGGAGTACTATGATCTTTTGTACCAAGTCCTAGAATTATTTTTATTAGAAATTTCCATATTTATTACACCAGGTAGGAATAACAATTTATAGTTGCAAGCATAAGGATCGTCATCATGGCCTTCCTCTGAAACTGGGGTCTGCACATAGGACAGTCCTGTTAACCTACCGGACAGGAATATATTACCAAGACACATTATAGTGAAGGTGGCTTATCTCTTTCAGGGGATGCACAGCACATCTGGCTCTTTATGTATAACTGCATTCTCAGAAAAGGTACTGTGTTAATTGATATGTATAATGAAAGTGCACACAGTGCAGGATTTTGTGCACCCAACCAATAAATGCCACACAAGTCACAATAGATAGTATGCAATAAGGCAAAGTAATAGGATGGCATACACATACAAAAATCTAACAAAAATGACTGATGTTGTAATTAAATACCTTTAACCTCCACCCAATACATGAATTCATCAATTATGAGGATTCATACGAAAGAAAAATACCAAAAATACAAAAACAGCCAGTGAATACATATAGAGGTACATAAAATAAGTAAGAAATAAATACATGGAAACTACTTAACCATGTGAAACTCTGTATCCCTACAATGTAAAGTCAGGTCATAGCAATGTCATTACTCTGGTGTTTTGTTTTGGACTTTGCAAAATGATAGGCTGCAGTTCATATATCTGTGAACATAAACTCAGTAATGAGGAAGCTATCTCCTGTTAATACCTAAAATAAAAGAATCTCTTTGCAGAGAAACTAGCCTCCTTCGTCCTGCAATATTTGGGACAATGTCATGCACACCACACATTTTCATATATACCAGTCCCAACATCACACATCCTCTGGGAAAATGCATACCCTATCCTCAGAATTGTGCAGTATCACCATTTACAAATAGAGTGTGTTCTTCATTATGGATGTCTGCAATCAGATGAAATGTGACCTCATAATTCATAGTCACAAAAATACAACTCATTTGGTATGTCCTTATGTTAAGAGCCAGTAAGCACAAATTACAAATAAATCTGAAAATACGTATAAAAGTTATTAAAAACACAGGAAGAAAAAAAAGATCATTAGCATCTGTGGAAAACATCAAGTAGTGCTGGTAAGAAGACTTGATGACATGATTCATGGCTTTGTCACTAATCATGAAACTTTTTCAGTATCTCTTTAGTATCAGATATTATGCAAATTATACTACTTGATGCACTTTTTAGATATGTATGCATGTGTGTGTGTGTGTGTGTGTGTGTGTGTGTGTGTGTGTGTGTGTGTGTGTGTGTGTGTGTGTGTGTGTGTGTGTGTGTGTGTGTGTGTGTGTGTGTGTGTGTGTGTGTGTGTGTGTGCATGTGAGTGTCAGTATGTGTGTAATGCTTCAGCAGCAGCACAGCAGGTTTAATCCTGCTTCTCCTTCTAAAATACCTCTCTAACAAGATCAGATTAGACCATAAACTAATCTCACTGGACATCCATATTCCGTCCCCACCCCCAGCCAAGGAAACCACAGTGAAGAACTTCTCAAAAGCAAACTTCACACTTCTCAAAACCGAGGTGGAATCGTTCAAATCCCCCTGGGCCAGTGGAAAATACGGTCCAAAATGCAGAATCCTTTACAAAAGCATTCTATGGACACCTACAGGAATGCATGGAGCATGCTATCCCAAATAAAACCAAGACTCACTCCTTCAAAGGCAGGAGACCTGTCTGGTGGACCCCGGCCATAAAGAAGATATACAGAAAGCTACTACATGATAGAGCAAAATCCCAAAAAGGGAAGGCGTCTCTGATCAGTACTAGCAAGAAACTACGATCCCTCATAAAATCATCTAAGGCCAGCTTCAAAAGAAAAATTGCACAAGACACTAAAGATAATCACAAGGCCTTCTTTAGTTATGTCAGGAACCTGGGAGGCAACTCCCAGATATGCTCTGAGTTAGTGCAAAATGACAAAAAATACACTGAACCCACAGACATTGCCAACATCCTGGCAGAAAGGTTCAGTGCAAACTTCTTCCCCATTCCCCCCAAAAGAGCAAATGTCTATCCCAACAGATTGTAGCCTTCCTGAGATCACAGATGCACAGGTGAGAGCTGCCCTCTCCAAAGCAAAAAATACAGCATCAATAGGACCGGACGGTGTCCCGGGCTGCGTCTTACATGAACTCCAAGAAGAACTGAACAATCACTTAAAATCACTGTTCAGTCTCAGCCTTACTACAGGATATGTACCCAAGGAATGGTGTACAGCAACAGTGGTCCCACTCCACAAAGGTGGTGCTACAACAGACCCTGGAAACTATTGCCCTATAAGCCTTACTAGCCTGGTCTGCAAAGCTATGGAGCGTATCATCATGGAAATCATAAACAAAGACATTGGGAACCTCCAGACACTGGATACTACCCAATTTGGCTTTGTTAAGGGCAGATCTTGCCTCTTGAACCTGGGCAACTTCTTTGAAACAGTGACCAAAGCCATAGATGAAGGGAAGGTAGTCCACATGGCCTACCTGGACCTCGCAAAATCCTTCGACGCAATACCCCACTCGGGCATCATAAATAAGCTCACCAGCTTAAATATCAACCCCTATGTCATAAGATGGGTTGCAAACTGGTTCATGGATAGAACCCACATGGTCAGAATAGCAAGTGCCATGTCAGACTCTAAACCAGTTTCAAGTGCATCCCACAAGGCTCAGTCCTGGGATCTCTCTTGTTCGGTATATATTTCTCTGAGGTACAGACTAACACGGGTGGACTATAGCTGACCAAGTTCGCAGATGACTGCAAACTGGGTGCCATAATCGACTATCCGGCTGACACAAGCATCCTCCAAAAGGGTCTCACAGAGACAAATAACTGGTGCCAAAGCCATGGCCTAAAGCTAAATGCCAAAAAGTGCATAGTCATCCCATTTGGGAAAAACAAAGTGCCCACAAATTACCACATAGGTGGTAATCCATTAAGTACGGAAGAAGTAATTAGGGAATTGGGGACCCAAGTAGATAGCAATCTCTCCTTTGACAATCACATTGCAAAAGTGGTGAGAAAGACCTTCTATATAGCCCACCTTATCATGAAAGGGTTCACATCTAGATCAAGAGAGGTCATTGTGCCCCTCTACTCATTGCTTATCAGGCCCATAATTTAATACAATGCCCCATTTGGGATGTACCTTACCCGACACCTGCAGCAACTGGAAAGACCCCAAAAGTACCTCACCAAGAGGATCAAGGGACTCAAACAGATGCCCTATGCAGTTCGACTAAAGAAACTCCAGCTCTACTCAGTTGTGTACCGCCTACTCAGAGGCGATCTGTGTCTGACGTATAAAGCCATGTCCAACCCAGAATTAATGGATATGCTTCACCTCAGGAAATCCAAATCCCTTAGAGCTACATGCTCCAGGGACTTGAACCTCAGCACAGTAATAAATAGGACATGCTGGAGGGACAGATTCTTATCCCAGAGGCTCCCCTCACTCTGGAACAAAATCCCAATCCATGTTAGGCAGAGCCCCTCACTGACCCTCTTCAAGAGAAATTTTGATGAGTGGATGGGAGATCGTAAGTTCATAGGTTCATAGGTTCATACTAGGCTATCTGCCCTAGGGCATTTATAAGCCTAGCCAGAGTTGTGTGGCTTTCACCACCCCTTAGGTTGAAGAATACTATACCCATTAGTTTGCCATGCCTCTTTCCAGCAGTGATACAGAGATGATCCCCGGGGTAAACCTACGATCTCCCATCCACTGGTCAAGATTCCTCTTGAACAGAGCCAGCGAGGTGCTCTGTCTCACATGGACCGGGATTCTGTTCCACAGCATAGGGAGTCTCTGGGTGATGAATCTGTCCTCCAGCACATCCTATTTATATCCGTGTTGAGGTTTAAGTCTCTTGCTCTTGTGGCTCTGGTGGATTTGGATTTTTGAGGTGGAGCATGTCCATTAATTCCGGGTTGGACATGGCCTTGTATGTCAGGCAAAGGTCACCTCTGAGCAGACGGTATGCGACTGAATAGAGCTGGAATTTCTTCAGTCGAGCAGCATATGGCATATTTTGAGCCTTTATCCTTTTGGTGAGGAACTTTTGGGGTCTTTCCAACTGCTGCAGGTGTCGGGTAAGATACATTCCGAATGGGGCATTGTACTCAATCATTGGTCTGATAAGTGAAGAGTACAGGGGAACAATTACCTCCCTTGATCTGGATGTGAATCCCTTCATAATCAGGTGGGCAATGTAGAAGGTCCTCCTAACCACTTTGGCAATGTGAGTGTCAAAAGAAAGGTTACTGTCAACTTGGGTCCCCAGGTCCCTGATAACCTCTTCTGTGCTTAATGGATTGCCACCTATGTGGTAACTTGGGGTTACCTTGTTTTTACCAAAGGGTATGACTATACATTTTTGGCGTTTAGCTTAAGGCCATGGCTCTGGCACGAGTTATCCGCTTCTATGAGACCTCTCTGAAGGATATCTGTGTCTGATGGATTTTCAACTATGGGGCCCAGTTTGCAGTCATCTGCAAACTTTGTCAGCCACAATCCTCCTATGTTTGCCTGCACTTCTGAAAAGTAGATGCCGAACAAGAGGGTGCCCAAGACTGAGCCCTGTGGGACACCGCTTGTGACCGGCTTGGAGTCTGACATGGCACCAGCAACTCTAACCCTGTGCGTTCTGTCCTTGAGCCAGTTTGCAACCCATCTTGTGACATATGGGTTTACATTTAAGCTGGTGAGCTTTTCTATGATACGCGAGTGGGGTATTGTGTCAAAAGCTTTTGCAAGGTCAAGGTAGGCTGTGTGAACTGCCTTACCCTCATCAATGGCCTTGGTGACTGTTTCAAAAAAAGTCGACCAAGTTCAAGAGGCATGATCTGCCCTTGACAAAGCCGAATTGGGTAGGATCCAATATCTGTAGGTCCCCTATGTCTTTATTTATGAGTTCCATTATGATCCTCTCCATAGCTTTGCAGACCAGGCTTGTTAAGCTTATGGGGCGGTAATTACCAGGGTCCGTAGGAGCACCGCCTTTGTGGAGTGGGACCACAGTTGCCGTACGCCACTCTTTGGGTATGTATCCTGTGGTAAGGCTAAGATTAAACAGCAGCCTTATGTGTGGGTTTAGTTCCTCATTGAGTTCGTGTAGCACACAGCCGGGGACACCATCCGGTCCCATTGATGCTGCGTTTTTAGCTTTAGAGAGAGCAGCTCTTACCTGGACATTTGAGATGATTGGGAGGCTACACTCTGCTGGGATAGATATTTATCCTTTTGGGGGGGAGGGAGGGAAGAAATTTTCACTGAACCTGTCTGCCAGTATGTTTGCAATGTCTGTGGGTTCAGTGATTTTTGTATCATTTTGGACTAATTCTGAGCATATCTGGGAGTTTCCACCCAAATTTCTAACATAGCTAAAGAAGGCCTTATGATTGTCTTTTGAGTCCTTGGCGATTTTTCTCTCAAAGATGGCCTTGGATGATTTTATGAGTGATCGTAGTTTTTTACTAGTATTGATCAGAGATGTCTTCCCTTTTAGGGATTTTGCTCTATCTTGTAGTAGCTTTCTCCTCTTGTTGTAAAGTTTGTTTATGGCTGGGGTCCACCAGATCGGGCGCTTGCCTTTGGTGGAAAGGGTCTTGATTTTATTTGGGATTGCTTGATCCATATAATCCAGTTTACCCCTGGGATCTCTTCTGTGTCCCTGCTTGACAGAGGTACAGTAAACTAACCTTAAAAGGGCTACCATCTGTGACCTACTATACAGAGGTGCAGTCAACTAATATAAAAGGGTGGCGAAAGCCAAACACACTCTGGCTAGGCTTATAAATGCCCTAGGGCAGATAGCCTAGTATCAACCTATGAACCTGTGAAGCTATGAACAGTTGGTATCATACTTTCTGTATTATCTTTAAAAGTGGGGCATTGTACTCGATCATTGGTCTGATAAGTGAAGAGTACAGAGGAACAATGACCTCCCTTGATCTGGATGTGAATCCCTTCATAATCAGGTGGGCAATGTAGAAGGTCCTCCTAACCACTTTGGCAATGTGAGTGTCAAAAGAAAGGTTACTGTCAACTTGGGTCCCCAGGTCCCTGATAACCTCTTCTGTGCTTAATGGATTGCCACCTATGTGGTAACTTGGGGTTACCTTGTTTTTACCAAAGGGTATGACTATACATTTTTTGGCGTTTAGCTTAAGGCCATGGCTCTGGCACCAGTTATCCATTTCTATGAGACCTCTCTGAAGGATATCTGTGTCTGATGGATTTTCAACTATGGCGCCCAGTTTGCAGTCATCTGCAAACTTTGTCAGCCACAATCCTCCTATGTTTGCCTGCACTTCTGAAAAGTAGATGCCGAACAAGAGGGGCCCAGGACTGAGCCCTGTGGGACACCGCTTGTGACCGGCTTGAGTCTGACATGGCACCAGCAACTCTAACCCTGTGGGTTCTGTCCTTGAGCCAGTTTGCAACCCATCTTGTGACATATGGGTTTACATTTAAGCTGGTGAGCTTTTCTATGATCTGAGTGGGTATTGTGTCAAAAGCTTTTGCAAGGTCAAGGTAGGCTGTGTGAACTGCCTTACCCTCATCAATGGCCTTGGTGACTGTTTCAAAAAGTCGACCAAGTTCAAGAGGCATGATCTGCCCTTGACAAAGCCAATTGGGTAGGATCCAATATCTGTAGGTCCCCTATGTCTTTATTTATGAGTTCCATTATGATCCTCTCCATAGCTTTGCAGACCAGGCTTGTTAAGCTTATGGGGCGGTAATTACCAGGGTCCGTAGGAGCACCGCCTTTGTGGAGTGGGACCACAGTTGCCGTACGCCACTCTTTGGGTATGTATCCTGTGGTAAGGTTAAGATTAAACAGCAGCCTTATGTGTGGGTTTAGTTCCTCATTGAGTTCGTGTAGCACACAGCCGGGGACACCATCCGGTCCCATTGATGCTGTGTTTTTAGCTTTAGAGAGAGCAGTTCTCACCTGGGCATTTGAGATGATTGGGAGGCTACACTCTGCTGGGATAGATATTTCTCCTTTTGGGGAGGGGGGAAGAAATTTTCACTGAACCTGTCTGCCAGTATGTTTGCAATGTCTGTGGGTTCAGTGATTTTTGTATCATTTTGGACTAATTCTGAGCATATCTGGGAGTTTCCACCCAGATTTCTAACATAGCTAAAGAAGGCCTTATGATTGTCTTTTGAGTCCTTGACGATTTTTCTCTCAAAGATGGCCTTGGATGATTTTATGAGTGATCGTAGTTTTTTACTAGTATTGATCAGAGATGTCTTCCCTTTTAGGGATTTTGCTCTATCTTGTAGTAGCTTTCTCCTCTTGTTGTAAAGTTTGTTTATGGCTGGGGTCCACCAGATCGGGCGCTTGCCTTTGGTGGAAAGGGTCTTGATTTTATTTGGGATTGCTTGATCCATGCAATCCAGTTTACCCCTGGGATCTCTTCTGTGTCCCTGCTTGACAGAGGTACAGTAAACTAACCTTAAAAGGGCTACCATCTGTGACCTACTATACAGAGACGCAGTCAACTAATCTAAAAGGGCGGCGAAAGCCAAACACACTCTGGCTAGGCTTATAAATGCCCTAGGGCAGATAGCCTAGTATCAACCTATGAACCTGTGAAGCTATGAACAGTTGGTATCATACTTTCTGTATTATCTTTAATAGTGGCACTCCATGTTGCAGTGTCTAACATGTATATTTTGCATATTTCACATCTGCATAAATACTGAACACTAGATTTCTTTTTGTTTCACAGCCGTGTACCACATCTAAAGATGCAGAAGTGAGCAGTTCTGTCTCTGAATTCTATGTTGCCTTTTTCCTGTGTTTCTGAATCTGGCCATGTATTATTTAATCAGATGTTGGTCTTCCTTAGGTCAGTGATGGATTGAATAATCTGGTTATAATGGCAAATAGCCTATAATCTGGGTATGTCACTACTTGCTTACGTCTTAAATCTGTGAGTTTGATTAGCAGAATCTTTTTGCCACAGTTTTCTGTATTTCCACATGGTGCCACTTTTAAAGAAGCCTCCTGTGGATTTGGATTATCTGCTGTATTAACTCTAACACTCTGGTGCTAGGGAAGCTGGTTGAGAGGGTGGTCTGCTCCTAACTGATAATATAACAAACCTCATGATCTGCAGTTAGCTTCAGCTGGGTTTCCAGCAGCCTTACAGCACTGGTGCTCTTACAAAGATGATGCATGTCCTCCTTCAGCTATGAGGCACAACAATATAGTATTCTCATCATCCTCTGGATCTCACCACAACATTCAAAGCTGCAAACTAAGAAACAAGATTGTCTACAGTTTTTCTCTGAGGTTAATAGGACTATTCCTTAAGTTCTGTTTAGAGTGTCAACTTGAGTGATGTGTCTGGGATCTTTTCACTTATCCCCACTATGGTGAAAAAGCAGATAGTCCTTTGTCATGTAGTAACGTGAGTGCTGTGGGGATTTTTGCTGCCTGTGTTGTTTACTATCCTTTTGTTACTCATAGGATCAGCTTTAAAGATATTAGCTGAGTTATCAATCTTAAGCTGTTGATATTTCCTTGTACCTGTCATTCACCCCTGTCATTAATACATTATCTCATTGTTGGACAACTGCTATGTCAAGGTTAACGAATGGAGGATATCTGCAAAGCTGAGAAGTAATTCATGCAAAATTAAAATCTTAATGGTGTTCCTTTTTCCTTGTTTTGTGTGATCTTAGGCATTCTTATTTTTCCGCAGTCATACACTGGCAGATAAGTGGTTGTTATCATCTGAATGGGTTACTTATCTGGGATTGTTTTTAGCAATATGTTGACCCCAGGAGGTTAGGATTCCTTTGCTGCTAGTTTAGTATTTTTCATGCATTGAGTAAAACTAAGATTAATGTGGTTTCTGTACAAACCACATCTTTATGACTGATGTACTCTAATGGCTTCAGTCTTGTTCTTCCTGGAAGAGACCCTAACCGGCTGCAAGCAACTCTGACTAGTGTTTACTGATAGGATATATAATACTGGTACCTCATGCCTCAGTTGACAGTCCAGCAGAGGTTTGAATTCAAGGTAGGCCTTTCGATTACTATGTTTTACTTTTGTATTTTGTGTATTTGTTTGTTTATTAATAGGGCAGGTGGACTCATGCACTGCCTCCTTGTGCCATGATCCAGGAAGAATTGCATTGTACAATGAATATAGTTATAAAAGTATAGATACTGAAAATGGGAAACATATTTCTAAGTGCAGTACT
This sequence comes from Protopterus annectens, assembly GCF_019279795.1. Taxonomy (NCBI): domain Eukaryota; kingdom Metazoa; phylum Chordata; order Ceratodontiformes; family Protopteridae; genus Protopterus; species Protopterus annectens. The sequence goes on along the minus strand of NC_056732.1, from coordinate 484,064,913 downwards.
TTAATTCTGAAGACTGCATTATATAAAGAAATGCAAGTAGACAATCAGTTAAGAATATCTAGGGTTTCAAATTAAATAAGTACAATTTCATATTAGCATGAAAATATAAAGAAAGGAATAACACATGTGGGATTTGATAAATAGAATTTGATCAGGCCTAATAAATATTATTAATATTAAATATTATTATTATTATAAATATTAAGATAGCAGTTAAGGGAATTGATAATGGGAAGTTGGAGAAGTATACAGCAATGCATATTTTCATAAGTTAAACTGAAAATCTGAACATTTGTAATACAAACCTCTGATCCAAGGATTTGACTAATTCTTTCCCGTGAACTCTTGTAGTAACAGCCCAGGCTTCTAACTGGGACTATATATATATTCATCTTATAAATAATGCTTATCAGGATGATACGGTGAAGATAAACAATGGCAGTTGAAAAGAATGTTTACGTTTCTAAGTAGGACATTAATGTTATTACACACCTAGGGGTACTTTTCTAAGTAGGACACTAATGTTATTACACACCTAGGGGTAAGCCATCAGCGTATTAACTATGGAAATAGCTATTAGAGAGAAGTAATGTCACCCATAGTAAGTAAGATAATTAAATGAGCAACAGCCATATGCACAAAAAAAGAATTAGCAGCCATTAAAAGTAATTGAAAGGTAAACTTATGTGATAAGGAACTTTACCCTTTACACCCCGACTTTTTTCAAATAATAATTGAGGCCTCCTTCCAAATGACATGCTGCACCTTAGTACTGTCATTTTTTTCTCTTTTGCATACACATTTTATTTCTAGACAATTTCCTGTTAAGAAATGGGTCTGTATAAATGATTTAGATTTGATTATTTTCTGATTTACTAGTCTTGATGTACAAGTTCAACTCAGTACAAGCAAAACATACCTTTAAGGTATTATCTAGCTTTCCAGCTTTCCGTATTCCCATTAACAGGTAAGTATATGTCAGTTCCCCTAGATCTGCTGAACACAGCTCTTGCTTTAAAAGCCTCAGTGCATAAAACATCTGTTTCAATGAATTAGATATTACCTAGCAGCCCTGGGATTTATGGTTGTTTCGATATATATTCTACATGATGTATCAACAACCTTTGTTTTATTGCAGTCCTTATATTACCATTACCCTTTTGTTATGTAAGCCTATCTCTGTATACATCACCCATAATTAAAAGGGACTTTATAAATAGATTTGCCTTACCTGCCCTGAAATGTGCAATATAATTAATTTAAATATGAGGTATATGCAAACATAATTTATTAATGCATGTATATCATACATCTTACCACACATGAGGTTATAAAGTTCAATATTTTCAAATGGCTCCACTTCTTGCTGGCTAATTAACTTTGGTCCATAGCCTACAAATATTGCCTGAAAGAAACACAGGAAATAAAAATGAATAACAGAGAAGAATCACTTAGATTACTATAGATAGACAATATCTAATACAGACATACATTTTGTAACTTACAAAGCTGAGAGCCTAGATCACATGTAATCTTTACACTGCAGGTTTAGCTACTGCACCAAGCCCAAATAACTACAGTGTGTCAAGCTTTTAATTCTTGTTATGGATTCATTAATTATAAAGAACAATTGTTTTGCTGATGTCTGGAATATATAAGATGATTCTAGCACTATACAAGTAGTATGCATGTCCCCCACCTGCCCTATGGCAATAAGAAATGTAAAAACCCTCTACCCCTGTTTGCCAGTACAATATCATACCTGTATTTAAGTTAGATGTTTTCCACCTCCTCACAAGAAAACTGTAATTATGCTCATGTCTAGAGTAGTTTTTCTCCGCTTTCCACCTGCAGTCTCTTGTAATAACAATAGCAACAGTTCATGTCCAGGGTGCTACTAGTTTCATCTCATGTCCCTTGTAAAGATAATTGATGGGTACCTAATACACCTCACTCCACATTCTCATTATAATTGAATATTTTTTATTACTTTTGTGCTTGCTAATTATGGCAAAACATCTTCTCACCAAAAGACACGTCTCGCATGGCTCAGTCTCAGTTATTTATTTTATATAGTATATAAAGTAGGGAATTAATCCATATTGTATAGTATTTTTTTAATAAAAGCTTTCTTTCAAAGATTTGTGTTGACATGAAGTAGTAAACAACATGTTAAATAGCTAGGAGTAATTATAGTAGGCAGGATGGATTGCGCACTGCTGTTCCACTGTTTTCAAGTGCTCAGAGGAGACTTTTATTTCTTTTCAAATGAAGAACATAATTGCCGTTTATCTGAAAATTAAATTATTGTAATTATTGTGAATATTTACACAAACTAACTGTGTAGTTGGTGACTTTAACACAAAAAGGTCATGAAGGAACTAATTTGTTTGTTACAAAGGAAGCCAAAACTAGGAACATACACAATTAGTAAGGATAGATGGGTATCCACTCTATTAGGCTGGAACAAACTTGTGTACCAACCACCTCTTTGCTGCAGTGGTTAAGATTATCATGAATAGGCTTGGAAAATGCAAAGCTTATTTTTTTGAAATAATAGACAGGTAACAACCCTGGTCCAGAGGTACAGCATGCTAAGGAAACTGTGGAGTACAGATGCTCTCTCCAACATCATTTTACTTTAGGAAGTAAAGATGAAAGAAACTAATTCTACGAAACTTTGAAGGACTGAATGGAACTGGAACCATTCGGCTCTTATAAAAAGGCAAAGATGGGTGCTCCTCTTCACTATATTTCACAGAGTGCACTTTCTGTCTGTTAGGTATAACAACTTTTATGTTCTGTACTATATGTCAGAGCTATTTAATTACTCTAAGCATTTGACTAAACCATTCCTTATGTTTTTTGGTGATTTAATAGGCTTCTCATGGAGTCTTTACACCATTAGAAAATTGGACTAATGTTTGTACCTTAAAGAGGCATTTTACTGTATCGATTACTAGCTCTAAGCCTAGTACTTATTACACCATTGCCTGCCTAACTGTGTTACTGTGAGCAAGTCACTTAACCAGACAGCACCCTGGACTGAGTCTGAGAAAGGTCCACAGAGATCAGTACCCTTCCCTGGTAAATTAATCCAAATAAGATAAAATAAAACCTTACAGAAATACACTGCCTGGGTAAAAGGGCAACAAATAATTCAAGAATGTAGTTCATCCCAACTTTATTAAGTTTAGTCATTATTTAGAAAATATGCATCACTATACAACTGACACTGTAGTTTAATTTTAATTCTTTATTATTTTTTTATTTTATTTATGTGATATATTTAATCAGAATCCAGCTACAAGAAAGAGTTTTGTACAAACTATAGAAAATTGACTCTTTAATCAGTAAATTATATGTACCAAATTATAGTTATTTACATCTGTTTTCTGCATTGTATTGTACATACTGATATATATTTTTTTCTGATGCTATATTCACATAAATACCTGAACTCCTTCCCTGTCCCCTCAGGGTAGCATTGTATTGCCTTCTGTCATTCGTTATTTACTCACTATTCAGGTTTAGTATAACATTTTTCAGCTTATATATATATATATATATATATATATATATATATATATATATATATATATAATTTTATTTTCTGAAGTTTGTATTTGTTCTGTGTATGTATGACAGTGACTATTGAAATTCTTAAAGTTTAGATATAGTTGATTGATAGAAATGTTTACAAAATTACTGGGCACTTTTCCCTTGGAAGGAAGTATTTTCCATATCTCTTTTTTTCAGGTTAATACAGAATAGTTTACTATTAATCAGCTATGAACAAAGGTTTAAATACATTGATGGGATGATTATATCTTTGACAATGAAGGCTGTATCCAAGCCCTGGTCCAATACATCATTTATGATTGCTATACCTCACAAACAAATGAGACATACAACACCTTTTACCTGATTTGACAAGAAGGAGACTTTGCTGCCTATTAGCTTTGTCACCACCTTTAGCGCCAGTCATCATTCCCTAAACAGCGTACTGCTTCCTAAATAGGTACGGTTCCATACATACTAATCATTACTACCAGTCCCCACAAATGATAGGTCAGAATTTCACCTAGGTCATTCTAGCACATATAATGGAATGTAATTTCCTGGGTACTTTCAAGTAACATCTACCTCCAAGAGAAATGGCCCCTCCTGTTTTTCAAAAAGAGTAAAAATGTTTTAAAATGTAAATGGATTATATTGGTCCTATTATAAAAACAGCAAAGTTAACACAAGCGTTTAGATATGATGATGTCTGGAAGGTTTAAACAACATTGTCCACATATTTTTTACCTGACCCAATACATTTTTTTCAGAAAGTAATATTTTAAAATAAAACTAATCACTGGTTATTGAATTCTTCATCTCCTAGCAGACTTTTAATTACTGATTACTGTAACACAGAGATTTTAGATTATTCTCTGTTTATTTGCTTATGGCTGGAGCAGTTACACAACACTGGGCTTAATGGTGCTGTACTTTTACCATTCATGGGTGTTTTATAAGTAGCCCTGCTATTTATTTATTAGCAAATAAAATGAGAAATACCTGTAATGATGAATGAGTGTTATATCCAAAAAATGTCCAGTTCTATGACATGTCATATTTTCCAATACCCATATAGTCCACATTCAGGAATTTTACATTGTTTTATTTTCCCAAGCAAATGGGAAAACAGTGTACTTGACTATTTTGTTGATACGCCCTTTTTTTCCCCATAATCAGTATTATTACAAAGGATGCCAACATGTCAAAATGGAAGACAAAGTGATTATAGATGGCCTCTATTTAAGTCCTGAGAAGGCAAGTACCCCAGTACATTTGTCTCTACATCTTTTGATCATTTTTTTATTTGCTTGAATGCCTCATGCCTGAGTTTTGTTGGTTTAATTATCAGTAATGTGTGTACTGGGACACACTGAGAGACACAGAGAGAGGGGGCAGAATAAAATACAGTTTAAATGCATTCTGGCCTTTCTGAAAGTCAGAGTGATTTTAGAGTCATTATTTACAAGTAACTGTTGGGGTGCGAGAGTGAGTAGGGGTGTTTGACTTTTTGTGAAAACACTTCCCATGTTGTTTAGATGCTGTGGTGGTACAGCGGTCGCGTTGTTGCCTCACAGCAAGAGGTTCTCCCGTTCGATTCTCAGCTAGTGTGTGGGGAGTGCTTTCTGTGTGGAGTCTGCTTGTCCTCCCCGCAGTCGAGTGGCCCCCGAAAGACATGCGTGAATGGGCGTGCCTTCACTGAAGGTTGGGCATCGGGCTGGCAACTTGGCACCATAAAAATCTACTGCCAATCATTAGCGGACCAGAGTTCTGCTGTGGCGACCCCTTACCGGGATAAGCTGAAAAGACAAATAAACAAACTTGCCTAGTGTTGTTTAGGAGGTCTTGGCTTCACTCTTTTTTAATATGGGCACTTCTGCCCTAGAGCTGTTACTGCCATTGCATTTGAGATATTAGCACTATGGTTTCTAGGAAACATAGTGGAAGTGGTTTTAGACAACCTTCTCCAGGAGCTCAGCCACAGGGATCTGTCCTGGGACCCCTCTTGTTCGGCATTTATTTCTCAGATGTTAAAGCAAACATGGGAGGGTTGTGGCTGACAAAGTTTGCAGATGACTGCAAACTAGGTGCCATAGTCGATACACCAGTGGACACATACACACTCAGTGACCAAATGAACACTGCAGCCACATCTGTAGAGGAACTTTACAGTACAGCTCTTCCACATGCCGGAAATGGCAACTTCAGTGAGGAAAAACAATGAAGAAGGTAGTAAACTAGAAGCACCAAAATCACACAGAGCAGAAAAAGTTTAATTTATGGGAAGATAATCTTCCAAAGGTCATCTTGCATAGCTGAACCCAGTGTCTGATGTATTCTAATAGCTGCTGAGTGTAAATAAATGTTTTATAAGCCACAGTTGAAGTATGAATTCCAGTTCTCCAACAAGAGGAAGTCTGTTGTCCATTAACTACAGAACTGTGCACCATTTTGTTCTGAACTGCCTCTGTATTCTGACTACATTGTTAAATTGTAGTCCTTCTACCACATAATTTATTTTGAAATTACTACTTTTGTTTTCTAACCATGTTGTAGTTGATAATGATCTATAGGGTCTAGTCTACCTATCTTAAGTAAACAATTGAATAAGTGCATATACACATAAATACATGCATGCATAAATAAACTCTGGTTGTGTAAACCAATTAAATAACTTAATTAAGTGCATACACACATGCATACATAGATGTATAAATGAATTCCAAATGTGGAAATCAGTTAAATAATTTTAAATAAGTGCATACACACATATGTTCTCTCATAAAAACATCCAAGGCCAAAAACATCCAAGGCCAACTTTGAGAGAAAAATTGCTAAGGACACTAAAGATAACCACAAAGCCTTCTTCAGCTATGTTAGAAACCTGGGCGGAAACCCTCAGATATGCTCAGAGTTAGTTCACAACAACAAAAAATACACTGAACCCACAGATATTGCCAACATTCTGGCTGACAGGTTCAGTGCAAATTTCTCCCCTCCCTCACCACCAAAAGAAGAAATACTTATCCCAGCTGAATGTAATCTCCCTGTCATCTCAGATGTCCAAGTGAGAACCGCCCTAAACAAAGCTAAAAACACAGCATCAATGGGACCTGACGGTATCCCGGGTTGCGTGTTACGTGAACTCCAAGAGGAGCTAAACCCACACATAAAAATGCTATTTCACCTTAGCCTTACTTCAGGATATGTACCTGAACACTGGCGTACAACAACAGTGGTCCCACTCCACAAATGGGGTACCTCTGCAGACCCTGGGAACTACTGCCCCATAAGCTTAACCAGCCTGGTCTGCAAAGCTATGGAAAGAATCATTATGGAACTCATAAACAGAGAAATAGGGGACCTACAGACACTTGACCCCACCCAGTTCGGTTTTGTAAAGGGCAGATCCTGCCTTTTGAACCTGGTTGACTTTTTTGAAACAGTCACTAGAGCCATTGATGAGGGCAAAGCAGTCCATACAGCCTACCTGGACTTGGCTAAGGCCTTCGACACAATACCCCACTCAGGCATCATAGATAAGCTCAACAGCTTAAACGTAAACCCTTATGTCACTAGATGGGTTGCAAACTGGCTAAAGGACAGAACCCATAAAGTTAAAATTGCTGGAGCAATGTCAGACTCAAAGCCAGTCACAAGTGGTGTCCCACAGGGATCTGTCCTGGGACCCCTCTTGTTCGGCATTTATTTCTCAGATGTTAAAGCAAACATGGGAGGGTTGTGGCTGACAAAGTTTGCAGATGACTGCAAACTAGGCCATAGTCGATACACCAGCGGACACATACATCCTACAAAAGGCCTCACAGAAGCGGACAACTGGTGCCGGAGTCACAGCCTTAAACTAAATGCCAAAAAATGTATAGTCATCCCCTTTGGGAAAAACAAAGTACCCACAAATTATCACATAGACAGCAACCCACTGAGTACGGAAAAAGTAATCAGAGACCTAGGGACCCAAGTCGACAGCGACCTCTCATTTGACACCCACGTTGCCAAAGTGGTTAGAAAAACATTCTACCTTGCACCCCTCATCATGAAGGGATTCACATCCAGATCCAGGGATGTCATTGTACCCCTATACTCCTCCCTCATCAGACCCATGATTGAGTACAATGCCCCATTTGGTATGTACCTCACCCGGCATGTGCAACAGCTGGAGAGACCACAAAAGTACCTCACCAAGAGGATCAAGGGTCTCCAACATATGTCTTATTCTGCCAGACTAAAGAAACTTCAGCTCTATTCAGTAGCATACCGCCTGCTCAGAGGTGATCTCTGTCTGACGTACAAGGCCATGTCCAATCAGGATCTGATGGACATGCTCCACCTCAAAAAATCCAAATCCATCAGGACCATGAGAGCTAAAGACTTAAACCTCGGCACAAGTATGAATAGGACATGCTGGAGGGATAGATTCATAACCCAGAGGCTTCCCATGCTTTGGAACAAGATCCCAGTTCGTATTAGGCAGAGCCACTCACTGACTCTCTTCAAGAGAAATCTTGATGAGTGGATGGGAGATCGTAAGTTTACCCCAGGGGTCACATCTGTGTCACTGCTAGACAGGGGCACAGTAAACTAATTCTATTATATAAGGGGACCTTCATTTTGTCACTACTAGACAGAGGCACAGTATTCTAATTTTATTCTGTACATTTTTGTACCATTTCATAGGGTGGCAAAAGCCACATCACTATGGCTAGGCTTACAAATGCCCCAGGGCAGATAGCCTAGTACTATACTATGAAACTATGAAACTATGAAACATACATACATACATATATGTGTAAATAAATTCCAAACTTGGAAACCAATTAAATTTGAAGGAGACAGAACCACCAGTGTTTCCATTCTGCTGGACTTTGAGAAAAAATCTTTGACTGCATCTGTTATTCCCTTTTTACCTCTGAATGATGCTGTTGCACTACACAACAAACCACATTCAGATTAAGTAGCTGAATATCCATTATCCTGAATCACAATAATGCATTAGCACAATTTCCATAAACTTAAGGAGATGGATGTTTATGAAGTCAGGCCAATGATAAAGAAATGATTCTTAGTGAGTATGATTTTCTTTTTGCTCTCTTACCTAAACATCTTATACAGGCATAGATAACTGATAGTATCATAATGATTTAAATGATGCCTTCAAGTGTCAAAAAACTTAAAAAGCAGTTTCTGCATTGAGGATGATCAAAAGGGACACTGATTCTTTCTGGAAAAAAATACCTGGTAAATCCTGTTTTTTGACCATATGAGAATTGAAAAATCTCAGCATTTTCATAGAATTTGGCAATGCATGGCAGAGAATAAATTCACTACAGAACATATTTTTGCTTATATTTATTATTTATAATATTTACAGCTTGGGTTATCAAGTCTTCTGTGCCTAGAATCTGTTTTAATTTTCAATATATATTGACACATATGAAGTTTAAAGTGAAATCACCACAACAACCACTAATTACATTAAAAAAGCATTGATATAATTCCCAGATTTCATCTCATAAAAAAGGAATTTCATTTTTTTTTGAAAACCAAAACTTAGTGTCCTTGTGATCAAAGTAAGTCAACGTGAGCCATGTCTGCAATGGTGTTGAGCCACGTGTTGTTTCCAGAACTTCTATCACTGTTAAGCAATGAATGCATAAAGTTTCACTCCTGACTGGGAGTGCCCATAAACAGCTGTACTGTGTAACACAATAGCAGAAAAGCCGAGCAGGACATTAACAGACAAACTACCTGAGTTCACAGAGCAGAAAAGCAACTCAGACTAAAACGTATCATAATCACTGATACAAAAGACCATGGCCCTGTAGACATGATGCAAAATAAAAAAAGGCTAAATATTTCTTATTCATAATAAGGTTCCTACTGCTTGATTCTGAATCAAGGGTGTTCAAACCCTGATCAAATTAAATGAGTGCAAGGCATTCAGAACTAACTACATTTTGCCTTCCATGAATTAACATGACTAAGTGAATGTTTAGCATAATTGGGAGTTGATATATGAGGAATTGCAGACTGTCCCCATACCAGTAAAATACAAAATAAATAAATAAATATTTGTCCTCAGTGCTGATGTGTAAACTCATACCTTGCTCTAACTATCTAAGAGCTAACAGCAGAGAGGTCATCGATGGAACAGCTAACACTTTATAAGGCATCATAATGAGAACCCTTTTCTATATGGCATTGGGAGGCCACATCAGTTGTCTCCATCTTTCTCACTTCAGTGCCACTCTCCTGCATCTTCAGTCTTCATGTCTGAATGTCTAAGGTCTTCTCTTACACAGACCAGCCATCTCTTTGCTGAACATCTTTTTGTCTGTCCCAACTGTTCTTCAATAGATTGTCTTCTGCTTTCCTGCACGTGTGCCTGAACCATCACAATCTTTTTTCTTTGAGCTTCCCTGCAATTGGACCTCCTTTGACCTTTGCTCTGATATCCTCATTTCTTCATCTGTCCCATAGTCTGCATCCTACCACCTGTCTAAGGCACTTCATCTCCATCATCGCTAGCTTCCTCAGCTGCTCTACCTTCACTGCCAAGATTCCTGTACCATACAGTAGAATTGGTTGCACCACTGTTTTGTACACCTTACTTTTCAACTTCTTTGGCATTCTTCTGTCACGCACTACCAGTAACACTCTGTGCCAATTGGCTGTAGTCCCTATGATTCTAGGTTTGACTTCCTTGTTTAGATTTCACTTCTCCTAAAACCACCCCTCCCAGACACTCAAAGCTGTTAACCAGTTCCACTATTTCCCTTCTATCTCAATATTCAAGCATCTTCTGATTTCCTCCTTTTGCTGCCATGACCGTTGTCATGTCTGCACTCAGTTAAATCCCATGTGCCATACATTTTGCATTCCATTTCCCTACCATTTGCTGAAGTTCTCATTCAGAGTCTGCTTGTAATACCACATCATCTACATACAGCAGCTTTGTTGGTTTGCCCCCTCGACCTGTTTGTTAATGTAGCCCATTACCAGTATGAACAGTGGGCTTGGAGCTGAATCCTAATGCAAAACTACTCCTACTGGGAAAAACTCTGAGTCCAAACACTGTTCATATGTTTGTCATCTGGTCTTTGTACACAGCCTGCATTAATTATGTCAGTGTTTCCATGACTTCAAACCACCCCTGAATTACTTAGATCCACTTTCCACTTTCTCGGGACCTTGTCATATTCTTTATCCAAATCTAGGAATACCAGTTGCACTCTTTCCTCATCTCTAGTTTCTTCTCAACTATCTGCCTCACTGCAGTCATTGAGTCTGTTGTGCTACATCTTGATCTGAATCAGATCTGCTCACCTCCCCTCGTACTTTCTACTATCTGAGTATTCATTTGTCAGTCACTGTCTCCATCTCTTTCATGCATGACATGACTTTGATATCTCTATAATGCCCACAGTTCTGAAAGATTCCTTTGTTCTTGTATCATGGCAACAGAATGCATATTTGCAGAATCTTAATTTTTATCATATCATAATTTGTGACATACACTACTAAAGTTCTATCTTAACCCTTTATAAGACAAAACTGTAGTAATTTATATCACAAACTATAATACGATTAAAAATATTTGTAACATTCTGTGAATTTTGTCCAGGTTCAAAGAAAGGCATCTGTTTCCTACATCTGAACTTTTTCACATAGTTTCTTTGGGACTATATCCTGCACTTACTGGAAGAATTTACAAGAAACAACACAGTTCAGCACGTCATTGTTAAATGCAGCAAATGTAGGCCACAATATAAAAATAGGTATATAGGTTGCAGAAATGTAAGATAATTTTTGTTTGTACTTACATGCATGCTGTATAAGTCATTATCGTATCCATGTGAACCACCATCACAGTAGGTATATTCTCCAAGTTTTCTAGAACAAAATACAGTTATGTTAAGTATTTGTCTTCTATGGGGATTTAACTACCTTTATGTATTTTCTTTTGTAAAAAGAGCATTTGATTGCACAGCAAAATCTTCATAAGCATGTGTTGGTAGTTTTGATGTGCTCACTGATACATGTAATTATCCCTTCCAAATGTTAAAACTTTAGTGACATTCTGTAACAACTGGCACATTTCTTGCATGTCTGATAGATGCTACACTCCTGTCTGAAAGTTTGCCTTCAGTGACATCACATTCTGGTAAAGTTTCCACTTTAGTAAACTGGGACGTGCCAATGTGCATCATCTCTGCCAGTTCTTCTGAGTACAAATGTTATTTGTGAATATTGCTCTCCCAAGGATTTATCCTGAGGTTGATCTTCTTGTCTGTTTTCCTCAACATGAAACTTACTTCCAATTCCTAAGGGATATGGCTGACTGCAGACAACATATTTATTTCTTTGTCTGCTATATACTCAGAATACCTCCACACTCACAGGCTGGCTTACCACCACCATGATATTGTTATAACTTATAAGAAATGACTGTTCAGATGTTTGTATCTCGTTGCAGTCCAATGAGCAGTAGAACATTGACTATCTATGTACTATTCCTATATTGCTATATAATTGCCAGCATGGAAGTGGACCAGCTACTGCAGGGAAAATGTTAGAGAATTCTAAAGTAAAGGAGAGTATTACAGTGGAGATTTGTAACTACTGCTTGTCATTTGTTATTCAGATTTTCATTTTTATGTTTACATTTTCATAATGGTTACTTGTTCATGAGAGACACAGTGTAAACTGTCATGGCAGGAGACAAAAAATGCACTGTCATTGCCCATGTGCAATGCGTTACGCTAAAGGTATTGCTAGTTGTTTGCTAGTAATTATGACACTATACAATATTTCTGTATACAAATTAATATTTGCAAAACCAGTTGACTCTAATAATTCATAGCATAACATCAGGTGAGATCTTAGATGAAGTAGGAGAAAATTATCATTGGTTCTTGCACTTTAAACTGTACATCTTAAACGTAACTGAGTGTTACTTATACTGTCAGTTTAAAAAAGGCATAGATATAGTTCTGTAAATATTTCATTAAACAAACACTCAGAATGGACTTTTCTAAACAAAGTGCGGCTGGCATTATATATCTAAGTTGTACTGTTTCCAAAAATGAAAAGCTGTTTGTGACAATTTAGGGAGAAACAAACATTATTCTGGATTTTTCTGCATTATAATACATTACAGCACTGATGTAAAGACTGTGAATGCGTTGACATCTATCAATATAAAGAAGACCTTTTTTGCTGAACACACTGCTGTTTGGTTATTTTTGTTTGGCCTATGCTCTTTAACTTCATTTTAAGAAACTGCTGAGGAACATTTGGATGTATGTAAGCTGCTGCATGAGTGACATTCCACTGTTTCAAGGTATGAATGAGTTGACTGTGGTACATTTTATTCATTTGGTCTGTACAGGGAAGTTTAGGAGATATTTGATGTCTGCATTACAATCTGATTGGTTGTTTAATGCAGCCATTTAGTATTAGTCAGGATATATAGCAGTTTGATAGAGATTTTGTTAGTTAAGGTACAAAAGGAGGAACAGACCTTAAACTTGAGTCAAAAATCTGGGACAGCTAAGAAATATACGTCCAACAGATACTCTCAGGCAGACTGTGAATAACCTAGCACTGGAATTTTAACACTGTATTCAGCCTCTTCTCCTAAAGCTCGCTCTGCCTACAGGCCTAACACTCCTGGACTTTCCAAGAACATCCTCTGGATAGCAAGATCCACCTTGACTGCCTGTCACCCCACAGGGATACTCCCACTCTTTCTCTCAGTAGAGAGAGCTAGAGGAAAAATATAAAGTATGTAACATGCCACAATCATTACTCCACTTGGTCTGAGAATATTGCTCTATTGTTCTATCACTTACTTGGTGCTAGTGAAGGGTTCCAACCAGAGACGCCAGCAGCCTTGCCCTTATTACTGGGTGCTACCCTAATATCAGCTTCACCCCTGGTGCTTGTCCCTATACCTGACCTACCTTCCTTCTTTCTCCATTCAGTCTACCTCTCTTATACACTTAGGCTCTGTCCACTAGGGGGTAGTGCCTACCCACCTACCTAATCATTTTTCCTCCTCCTTCCCATACACTTCAATACCACTTTTTAACATCTTTCCCTATACTAACTGCTAAATTACAGCTCTATCCATTCTATCTCTACTTTTTGTCCTCACCTTTCTTACCTTCTTCTGTTCTTACCTCCACCTCACTGATTGTTTCTCACACTGTCCTGCTGCCTACCTTCCTTAGGTGTCCCCCCTCCATGTTACCCTGTTCTATCACTACACATAGCTATCTCATCTATACCTATCTCCTCCCATAGATATCTTACCCATACTATATATATCTATCCTATTCTCCATCTTCTCATCACCCCTCTTCACTACAGAACTCCCCTTATTTCGCCCCTTTCACTACAGAACTCCCCTCCCCGCAGCTCCTCCTCTCCACAATATTGTTCCTCCCACCCTCCTTTCCTGTCTTTACCTCAGCAATACGTCCCTACTACCTACCTCTATCCTGCCCTCTCGACAGTCTTTTGCATCGGTATCCACTCATTCAGCCCCGCCCCTCCCAATCCTCATCCAGCCCATACCTATCATAAGGTCCTAAGTCCCCAGGGCACCATCTTTAAATCCCTGGCTCCTCTCGTGGCTGCTGCATGCTCCTGGTCTGCTTCCCCTCACTCCCGGTAAGTGTATATTCAGTTGTTATTGTTTAATTGCCTAGCTGTACTATTTCTTATGGTCTTGTTTTGATGCTTGTCTCATTTAATTAAGTATATTCGTTAAGCTCCTAACAGTTCCAAATGCTTGTTATTCTGCTTTAGCAGTTTTATGCTTGTGCGGCTCTGCTCGTAGATACCAAACCCTACTTTTCGTAACGTGTTTAATGAACTGTAGTGATAGCTTTTTAGGGACAATTGCGTAGAAACAGCAACATGTGTCTTGCTTTTGCTCTGTTGTTAGATGTTGTTTGTTAACTCTGCTGCTGTTATTAATAACTATGCTCGTAAGTTATATAATTTAAATAGTGTAGCTCTGCTCGTAACCTATGTAACTTAAATAGGATAGTGCCCAAAAGATCTGCTGATGTAAGGGTCTTGTACCTGCCATGATATTGTGTTCCCAATGCCTAAACGCATAACCTCCGCTTCTAGTTGCCTCCTCACCCCCCACGTGGTCCAGCTGCACTAACTACAGCGGTACTTGTTGAACAAGCTACTCCTGTGCTCTGCGCCACACCACAAACCAGTCTACCCTCCTCAGAGTACTCTCAACGATTAATTGCAGCCTGACTTGTTTCCACACTCGCTTAACAGCTGTGATAGTGGAACGCTGAGAATACGCGTATTGTATTAGAGCCTACTAGATTGGAATCGGAGCACGCTATTCCCTAGCGACTTCAGAGTACTCTCTACATTAAATTTCAGCCATACTAGTTTCCACACTCGCTTATCGGCGGAGATAGTGGAACGCTGAGAGTACGTATGTTGCATTAGAGTCTACTAAACTTGAAAAGGAGCACTCCGTTCCCTAGAGACTGCATGTTTCCTCCACATAAATACTTTTACCTTGTGTGAATAGTGGTTTTTCGCGCCTGACATGCAGAAACATCTTTTAGTTCATGAAGTGCCTTGTTATTTACCCTAATTAGAAATTGTGTGTCTACTTCAGTACAGGGCTGCTAATTCAAGTGCTACCTGTTTATTAAGCTAATGGTATGTGGATGTTATAATATATTATTAGAACTTGAATCAGTAATGGTCTAGCGTAACTAAAGCATCTGAAGCAGTGAAAGTGATATTCTGCTACTTTACTGTGGCTCAAAGTGCTATTTATGGTTCACATCCATGTTTTATTGTTGGATTCATATTGTGTCTACTTGAAATCAGTTACTGAAGCTAATCTGACACTACAATGTAACAGTAATATAGCTATGAAATTGCAATTATCTAGATGACTTTTCCCTAATACATTTTCTTTACTGTTTATGTTGAGAAGTTAATTCCTAGTTGTAAGGTGCTAATTAATGATGAATTGCTGCTACCTTTTGAACATTTTCCCTACTCCCTAATGTATATATTTCACATTCTTCACCCTACTGTATTATCACTTAACTAGTGCCTAAACTACTAATAGATTGTATGAATACATACCTGTCTTTTTCCCCAGCTATTCAGCCTCTTCTCCTAAAGCTTGCTCTGCCTACAGGCCTAACACTCCCGGACTTTCCAAGAACATCCTCTGGATAGCAAGATCCACCTTGACTGCCTGTCACCCCACAGGGATACTCCCACTCTTTCTCTCAGTAGAGAGAGCTAGAGGAAAAATATAAAGTATGTAACATGCCACAATCATTACTCCACTTGGTCTGAGAATATTGCTCTATTGTTCTATCACTTACTTGGTGCTAGTGAAGGGTTCCAACCAGAGATACCAGCAGCCTTGCCCTTATTACTGGATGCTACCCTAATATCAGCCTCACCCCTGGTGCTTGTCCCTATACCTGACCTACTTTCCTTCTTTCTCCATTCAGTCTACCTCTCTTATACACTTAGGATCTGTCCACTAGGGGGTAGTGCCTACCCACTTACCTAATCATTTTTCCTCTTCCTTCCCATACACTTCAATACCACTTTTTAACATCTTTCCCTATACTAACTGCTAAATTACAGCTCTATCCATTCTATCTCTACTTTTTGTCCTCGCCTTTCTCAGTTATAGTGCACTCCAAGAGTCACACATACCACCTTGCTTATCTTCTTCTGTTCTTATCTCCACCTCACTGATTTATTCTCACACTGTCCTGCTGCCTACCTTCCTTAGGTGTATCCCGCTCCGTTCGCCCTTCGGGCTCACTCCACTCCCCTACCCTACCCCAAATCCCACCCACCCCCAGTGCATCTACACTTATACCATTCTAACCACTCCCACTTCCTCCCACAAATCACTGACAATACCCACTTCCACCCTAGCAATTACACCACTTCCTCTTAATTACAACATTCCACCCACACCCCCATCCCCCTTAATCCTATCCTACTTATTTTCCACCAACTACACCCCTCCCTTTTTCACCAACAACGCCATCCTCAAAAAACTCCTCTTCACATCTCTCCTCATATCCCATAACTTCACACCCACTTAATACCTTATCAAAACCACAACATGACTATAACATACAAATCACTCTTAATTCATCTACTATTACTTCTCATCCTTACTTACATCCACTATCTCACCCAACCCAACACCACATATTATCTTCCACCCACTCACTCTACCAGCACACTCCCCTTTTCTGACTTAAAGTCTTTTATCTCAATAGCCCCTGAACTCTATCCCATTAACCCCCATCTACTTTTTCACTATAAACTAAACACTTCTTACAAACTCTTTAGTCCCTTCCCAAGCTCCAGTATTCACAAATATCTGAAAATCTATAACAGTCAATCAAGGCAATCCAATCATCTTAGAAATTTAATTGAACATCTTACAACCATACTCCTATCTGGAGATATACACCCTAACCCCGGCCCAACCACCACTTCCTCCATATCCAAATCCATCCTACTTGCTTCTCTAAACGCTCAAAGTATAGCAAACAAAATCCCTAACCTACAAGCATGGCTTCTACATAACAAACCCGACATCTTAGCTATTTCCGAAACCTGGCTAAAACCTCACATAAAAGATATTGAAGTTCTACCTCCAAACTACTCAATAATCAGAAAAGACAGAATCCAGAAAAAGGGTGGCGGGGTAGCTTTACTCTATTCTTCCACCCTATCCATTACTCCCTATAACAAACCCATTCCAAATTTCTCCAACGCAGAATTAACATTAGCTTTATTTCAATTAAACAAACACAAACAAATCTGCATAGTTTCACTTTACATCCCCCATGGTGACAATGTCTCTGTTTTAGAAGACATCCTATCCTGGCTTTCTATCAATATCAGTAATGAAACTATTATCATGGGTGACACAAACATTAATTGGTCCTGCATTAATTCCCCCACACACCCTATAAACATTAACCTCTATAAATATTCCCAGCTCATCAACCAGACTACCAGACCCTCTAAAGATTTCTCCACTGGCAGTACCCTAGATTGGATTTTAGTATCTCACCCCCACTACTACACCAACAGCGGAGCTCTCCCTGACTCCCTCAGTGACCATCTTCCCATATTCACCAAACGTCTTCAATGTCCACTACAAGCAACACATAATTACATCAGCACTCGAAACCTAAAAAACTTCGACCCAGTAACCTTCTCAGACTCCCTAAAATCAACAAATTGGAACCCACTAAAAACTCTACCCCTGGATAATGCTGTTGCATACTTCAATACAAATTTCCTGAAACTCCTGGATAGTCTAGCCCCCATAAAAACAAAACGAATTCGAAACAATACCACCCCCTGGCTTACAAAAAATACTCTAACTATCATGTGACTTAGAGACAAAGCCTGGGCACACTACCAAAGAAACAAAACTTCCTCTACCCTAAATGAATTCAAAACTCTTCGCAACAAAGTCAAAAAGCTTATCACAATAGATCATCAAAACTACTACTCCATACTTCAAAACAACCATAAAACCAACCCTCAAAAATTCTGGAAAGGTATCAATAAACTCCTAAAATCTGGCACTGCAGAAAACCCAAGCCCAGACCCAAGTGCTCCAGATATCAACCTCGCCACCCAATTCAACTCTTTCTTCTTAGACTCTATCTCTAAACTTACCACATCCTTCTACACTAACACCACACCATCTACACCTACATCCCATCTCCTTCCTCCACCCTCATCTCCTACCTCTCAACTCACACCTTTTTCCATAAAACCCATCCCTACTTCTACCATTAAAAAGCTCCTACAAAAGCTAAAACCATGTACTAATGCACCTGATAACATACCCTCATACTTCCTTAACATTGCTGCTGATGCCATTGCCTTCCCCATCAGCATCCTAATAAATCGCTCTATCCAAGAAGGTCTTATTCCCACACTCTGGAAAAGAGCTTTCATCATACCCTTACATAAAGGAGGCAAGAACTATGATATCACTAACTACCGTCCCATTGCCATCCTTTCTCCTATATCAAAACTCTTAGAAAAATGCATCCATCTTCAACTCCTTCCCTATCTCCTAGACAACAACTTACTAACCCCCACACAACATGGTTTCAGTCCCAGCCACAGCACCATGACTGCCCTCCTTTCCTTCCTGGAAACAGTAAATACTGCCTGAGACTCCGGCTCTGTTGTATCCACTCTCCTTCTCGACCTTTCTAAAGCCTTCGACACCATATCTCACAGCCTTCTCCTTACTAAGCTATCTAACCTTAACATATCCCCTGCCACTATCAATTGGTTCACCAACTATCTCTCCCATAGGCAACAAGCTGTCAAATGGAAAACAGCCATCTCCTCCTTTCTAAATATACCCACTGGTGTCCCCCAAGGTTCCATTTCGGGTCCTCTCCTCTTCAATATATTCATAAATGACTTCTCCCACTCAATTCCCCATGACAAACTTGTTAAATATGCAGATGACTCTACAATCATCTGCACAGCCACATCCATTCCCACTCTCTTAAAATTAACCCAAGAGGCCTTCTCCACCACAGAACAATGGATGAAAAACAACCATCTAGCACTCAATGCATCTAAAGCCAAGCTTATGGTATTCACCCCCTCTAAAAACACAACCATTAACAAAAATCTACTCTCTATCATCAGCCAGAACAACACCCCTCTTGAACTAGTATCTGAAAGCAAACTGTTAGGGGTCCTGATAGATGACCAACTCAAATTCAATAGCCACCTACTACAAAACATAAAGAAAACCCATTATAAACTTGGCATGCTTTACCGTCATAATAAATTCCTCTCCACATCTACTAAACATACTCTTGCTACAACATTCCTCATGCCTTCACTTCTATATGGGGCTCCCCTTCTAACAAATCTTCAATCATCCCTTAAAACAAAACTGTCCTCATGTTATAATAAAATTGCCAAATTCACCACTGGCCACAAAGCATCTACCCACCACTGTCTATCTCTCCACAAACTAAACTGGCTTGAGCTTCCTAACTATCTCACCTTTACTCAGCTCTGCTTTGCCCATAAACTCATATTCCATCCATCTCTCTGTCCCTCACTCAGCTCCACCTTTAAAATGCACATGCCACAAAGAGCCCTAAGATCTAATAACCAAAATGTGATAGAACTGTACAAACCTCTTCACTCGCCATGGAAAAATCTGCTGTCCTTTTCCCTGGCACACAATTGGAACTCCCTTCCCCCCTCCATTCGTACCACTGCTAAACATCCAGCTTTTAAAAAATCTCTACACTCACACTTAACATCTTCCTGGGAATGCTCCTGCTCTCATCCCTCCTAGTCTAGCCTGCTTCCTACAGGCACCACATCATATATACCAGAAACTATAAATTAGCTAAAGCAATAACACCCTAATAATTCTTAAACTCTAGTATTCCATTCTAAATACTACATATTTTCTACAACAATGAAATGCTAGTCTTATATAGCATAACCAAAGATTGTTTGCTTGTAATCACCTGTTCCTCTGTTTTTTGTCTTGAACACACATTTCCCTTTTTGTCAACCACTGTTAAAGTTTTTTACCACTGTTTTTTATCAATTTGTATTAATTTGACTGAATGTGTTAATGTGTAAACTTCTGTAATATTTTGTATCTTTATTCAGGAGCTTTTCTCCCCAGGACTCCATTGAAAACGGGTACTTCGGGCCCAATGGACAATCCTGGTAAATCAACTGTAAATAAATAAATAAATAAATAAAAACAGATGATTTTGCAGGTGGGTTTGTAGGTAACTGTGCAGAAAATGGACGATATTGCAGTTAGTTAACAAGGGGTGATGACAAGATTTTGAAAGTTTTAAGAGAGCCTTTATTAACACCCATTTAAGTATAGTATGATTAATGCTGAAATAGTTTAGATGTGTTGGGTCTATATAGCTAGGAATTTATTATACTTTATGAAAGTGAGGCAGGGTGGGGGCTGGGACTTTATCCCAGTGGATATTAAAATAAATTATAATGATGTAGAAAAAAGCAAAGAAATGCAGTGCTGGTCCACTCATAGAAAATACAAAAGCACTGTAACACAGAGGTATGGTGTGTGTGTGTGTGTGTGTGTGTGTGTGTGTGTGTGTGTGTGTGTGTGTGTGTGTCTGTCTGTGTGTGTGTGTGTGTGTCTGTCTGTGTGTGTGTGTGCGTGTGCGTGTGTGTGTGTGTGTGTGTGTGTGTGTGTGTGTGTGTGTGTGTGTGTGTGTGTGTGTGTGTGTGAGAGAGAGAGAGAGAGAAGGAGAGAATGAGAGAGAAAATCTGTGCCTAAGACTGTAATATAACATGATGGATGTGTCAATAGTTTTATGGCAGGCAATAACCTGGTCTTCTAAAGATTTAGACACATACACACACACACACACACACACACACACACACACACACACACACACACACACACACACACACACACACACGCACATACACACTCATGCACCATGTCTGTCTTTGAGGTAGGGTTTTCATTCTAAGCATCCAAGAAGCACACATTTTTTTACATACTGGCATATTTCAAGTGACTTTTTTAGCCAATGAGATAGAAATTATATATCACCCTTTCTTGGCACAAATGGATATAAATTCAATATATTCAACAGCAGTAGCTTAATAACTCCTGATGAAGGACTCATGTTAGTATGAAAGCTGCAGTAATTGCAAAACCTATTTTGGTTCAAAACAGGTGATGCATGACCTCTATGTTCTGGTTTCTTATGTTTTATTTATTTAGTTGTTTGTTTATACACGATTAAAGGTAGTCTTAATGATTTGATGGGTAAACACAAATTTACACCAGGGTCTTCTTTAATGGTCCTGTTCAATTTGGAAGGTAAGCACTCCTATGTACTTATAAAAGCTAGCAAAAAGTTTTAATTGTGTGTACATAAAGGTTTATATGGCTAAACATCTTATGGTTCTTGTGATTGCTTGCTTAGTGCTGTTCTTGTGTTCTTATGTAAAGCTGGGTTTTGTATATTATCAGTTTTAGTTTACTGCCTATTTCCTGAATTCATTACTTTTGTTTGGATTTAAACATTAAGTTTAATCTAAATAATGAAGCTTAAACTCGGATGTTTCTAGATTGGCCAAGTACATAGGCTAAAGTAAGATTAAGTTAAAATTGCTATCAATGTTTGTTGTTCAAATTGCAGCTACTTGGTCAACAAGAAAGACAGATATGGTAGCCCTAGTTTCTTAGGTCTTTGCATTTCTCTCTCTCTCTCTCTCTCTCTCTGTCTCATTTCAGATTAATTTAAATGCTCTGTTTCTTGAGCATAACAAGGTGAATGCATAATGTCTGATACTCTGATACAGCCTGGAACTGTAGCACCGGTATCTATTATACATGCAACATGAGGGATACTTTCTTCAGAAATTTAAGCAAATGAAAAATTTTAATTGTATGAAAGCTTATTTGATAGAATTCGTTGGAATGGATACATTTGCATGTTGTTAATTCTTCAAAGACATCTGTATGATGAATTTCCTTTAGAAATGACATAAGCTTGATCTTTCCAGATGCAGCCAGTAAGGTTTTTTTTTTAATCAAAATTACAATTGCAAAATGTAAATAATTCAGTGCTGCCATACATCCAGCCTAGCTGCTTTTATTCAAACATAGTATAAGTTTACCTCAAAGAAATATGTAACCATGAGGTGCACCCACAACCCTACTAGACATGGGCAGTCATTACTAAATACAGTCCTTGGTACTGACTAGATTATTTATGGTATCACATTGGGATGAGACTGCCAGGCTTGAAATGACCTCTGGGTCGATAGCCTAATAACCTCCCATGATCCTATGACACATTTGTGTTTTAGAGTTCACCTAGAAAATAAAGTTATGAATATTTACAGATTAATTTTTTTGCAATGCTTATGTGCCATTCATAAATTATTTGAGTTTCTGTTTTAAGATCAATATAAATCCTATTTTTTCTGAAATACTTGATTTTCTATTTATCTTTTCTCTCTGTTGCTGAAACAGTCCTGGTCATTTCAACTGAGTAGATTCTGATAGCTCATTTTAAACTTCACTGGCTTTGATTATTGATTTCTTAAAAGTGTGTTCATTGCTTTTTTCCAGAACAGATAAAATATGTTTTCATTAAATAATTGTACATTTATATTCTAGATGCAATTTTAATGGAATAAGGGGGTAATGGAATAAGGGGTAATATTTATTTGAGTTATTGGATTCCTGCTTAGTTTTGATATTATCTGGGGGAAAATATGGAACAGAATTGTGTAACCTTAATGAGCCAAGGGTTATTATCCATTTTTTTTATCTAAGCAGGCTTGGTTTTCAAACCACCTATTTGTTCTGTTAAAAATCAACTTTACCCGTAAAACTGCTGTATTTTAGCCTACTTGAGTTCCTGTCTACAGGCTAGGAAACTCCATTTGGTCTGTATTAAAGATAATGTGGTCATACTCTGAAATCTTGTAGAGGTGATTTCTCATAAAAATGTTGCATGCAAAATTTTGGAGATAGTGAAATCTTCTCAACAGAATAAAAAATATGACAAGTGCCTACTCACATGACCAACCCAAGCTATACTTATGGTGTGGAGTATTTGAAATACCATAATCTGTATAGATATTATGCCACAGAGTTATGAAAAGAAAGTGAAACAAGAAAGTAATAAGGAAAAATACTCAAGGAAAGCACATCATGCTCATGAAGGGGGTGGTACTGATGGTCTGAGGCAAGAAATTAATGGGCCAGTTCTGCTCAGAAAAACATAGGAAGTGAAGTGTTAAGAAGGCATAGCAATATTAAGGTTTCTATATATAATTTCTATCAAAATAAGATGTCAGCCATAGCAGAAGCAATAGATACGAATCTGTAGTTTTCAAAGTAGCGGATACGTAAAATCAGAATAATTAAAATAAGCAAGCAAAAGCAAATACAATAAAAAAGAAGACATAAAACTTGGAGCTTCTAGTAGGAATTTTTTTTTTGGTAATCATGTTCTCTTACTTCAGGGAGGTGCAGTGGCACAGCAGATAACATTGTCACCTCACAGCAAGAGGTTCCCCAGTTCAATTCTCATCTGGGGTGCCTTCTCTGTGGAGTCTGGATGTCCTCCCTGTGTTTGCATGGGTTTTCTCCCACATTCCAAAGACATGCAGTAGGCAGATTGGACACTCTAAATTGGCCACAGGTGTGTAAGTGTATGGTGAGGAAGAACTACCATGGCAGGGTTAGCCACCTGGCAATGTAAACCTTGGCTCTAGATGATTGCCACTGATGAAGTAACACCCCAACCCCATGTGCAAAAATGGGAAAAAGGGGTTGTGGATGGATGGATGGATGGATGGATGGATGGATGGATGGATGGATGGATGCTCTCTTACTTCACTGTCTGTGTTCTTTCTGCTGTAATAAATGGAATCACAGTGAAGGTCAGTAAGAGGTGCAACGCAGTGAAGGCCAGTAAGAGGTGGGAGCTACTTAGATTTAGCTCAGGCCCTCAGCTTTGCAGCATATACTTTCATCAGTATGCATTACTTTCTCGTTGCATTAGCAATAATAACAAAGGAAACAAAATCAGTTTTCATGGCCCCATTTTCAAAATGAACATATTTAGTCCTGTTCAACATATTCAAAATATTTTCATTTGTGGGAGTAAGTAATTTAATACTGGAAAATCAAATGAGAAAGCTAAACAGGAATAGCAGTTAATACTACTGCACATAGGACTTTTCTGTAAAAAATTAAAGAAAAATGAATATTTAAACAGTATACGAGAAAAATGCAGCACAAATGAAATGTATGTATGGATGCTAAAATGATATCTGCTTTACATATTCTCATTTTTTCATTTTATCAACATAACTTCAAATATCATTCAGCTATACAATAATTATTAAGAGTTACAGAAGCATATTGCTTACCCAGTTTCCTATGATAGATTTATTAATTTATGTTATTTATCATTTGTTTACTGGGAATGCTAAACTGAGGCAGAGCCCATTTTCAGAGTAGGCCCAGGGAGAAAAGCTCCATAGATAAACTACATACAATTACACACACATTAGAACACACAAGTATACAAAAAAACTGTTGCATTGGATTACATTGAGTGCAACAGGACATAATATGTGTTTGATATTTGATACAGCATCATAATAAGCAAAATGTTTCAGCATTGTTATGTACAATCATATTCAATACTCAATATTTAAGTTGTACAGTCATTTATGTATGGTCATCAGTTAGGCAGCAGGTTTTTATCTGGACAGGTCCTATGAGGTGAT
>NC_056732.1:483724956-483732456 GCF_019279795.1 Protopterus annectens | reverse complement strand
GTACATAACTGAAAAATACCTTATGATTATCCTTAGACTGGGGGGCTATTTTTGCTTCAACATTGGCTATAGTAGTCTTGATTAGTCACCTGGGTTGATTGTTGAGAGTGATGAGGGAGCTGTTTTTGGCCTAGCCCTTTCTATTTTTGTACAGGAATTTCTTTCTTTTACTGTACAGCCTTTTTATATTGGGGCCCTCCAAGTGGGCTTGTTTTTGGAGTTTGTCCTAGGTTTATTTTGGTTTGGAACTGCTATTTCTATGCAGTTATTATTTACATGCTTGTTCATGATTTCCGTAAACACTTCAGCATAGACCACCAGGTTCTCTAAGTTTGGGAACTTGGAATTTAGCTAAGATGTTGAGTAACAGGAGGTAGTTAGCCTTAGAAAAGTTCTTAAAGGTTCTGGGGTTTGCTGATCTGATATGACCAGTAAGGATATCACAGAAGGCAGAGTGCATAACATTCCCTCATATTTGTGAGTACCAGAACCAGGATATTTGCACCCCTAGTAGGTGTGCAGACCAGGTGCTCCAGGGTGTTTGCATTGACAAACTCCAGGAATCTTTGAGCCTTCTTGTTAGCGGTGGTGTATGTATCCCAGTTTATGGGTGGATAGGTGAAATCACCCATGAATATGACATTGGGCTGAAATGTGAATGAGTCCAGTACATTCAAGCAAGTGATATGGTTATTTTAGGTCATAAACAAGGACCTATAGCTAGCAAGGATATAGTACTGGACTTTACCTAAGGTTAATTGGACATGAAGTAGCTCTCAAGCACGTCATATTGTTTGACCATTCTTGAGGTGTGCTTACTTTTTATGTAGATGACTACACCTCCACCTCTTATCCCTTCTTGTGTAGTAGCTGGTCTAAATGTGCAGAAGGTATTATAGCCTTGTACTGCCAGGGTGCCTTTTTTGACTTTAAACCATGTCTCAGTAACTGCACAGACGTTAACACTCTCCAGGATGAGGAGTGCTTCCAGGGAGTGTAGCTTCTTGTTAAGACTCACAGCTCTCAAGCGACTAAAGTTTTTTCAGGAAATAAAGTAAATGAAGACAAAACAAAGACAGAAGTGTTAAACTATGTTCCCACACATGAAACTGGTATAGGTATAGCAAAAACCATATTTATGGGGACATGATAAGATGATGCATTAAGTTGTTTGGATTAAAAAACGTTCTATTATGACAGCTAAGGATACATAGGTGGAGAATAAAAAGATAATACAACAAGTGAGAAGTTGGAAGCTCTTGACTATGTATATGGATAGCAAGGTAAAAGCAGTGGAAATGTTTCTAGTCCCTTTAATACTATAAGCAGGTCGGGTATATTTTTATCAACCTGAGGAGAAGTTGTGGACAATAATTAATAAAGAACTGAAGCAATGTATGTGGTAGGAAACAGGGCAAGAGTTAAGTGGGATGTGTTATCTCTCTCCACAGAACGATGCAGGCCCTTAAGGATAACAATAACAACCATTATGACTATTATATTTACAAAGTAGCAGAAAGTATTTTGAGAACTAAGCCAACTCTCTGACACAGAACAGATATTTTACCAGTAGAGATGACTGCAAGTAGTGGCATAGAAAATAAGCTAAAAGGAGATACAATTTAGTGGCGAAAGTTGCAAAGGAACCAAGGTATTTGGGAAAAAATAATTAGGGAGAGAGAAATCATGGAGTGGAATGAGGCCAAACAAATGAGTGCTGAATGAAAGACCAACTCTGGTTAAGTTTATCATTGAGATGTGGTTAAAAAAGGGATAATAAGTAGAACTTAATAATACAATATCACAGTGAAACTTTCTGATAAGGGCAATAATACTGTGATTATGTCTAGTAAATGTTATTAAAAATGTTTATGGCACATTTGCATTATAGTAATGTTTATAAGATAGTTTTCATGTAAGCATATGCAAAAACACTTTCTAGTCTTAGAGGTCTTGCGGAGTATAGTATTATGCTAGGCCAGTTTTCCTCTAAGAGAATTAAAGACTTATTATTAAAATGGCCTCTTATCCTTACCTTTTATTGTCTTCTTAAATTGCATAAAAATATATATGATACACCAGAAAAGACCATTGTTTCTGATTATACAAGCTTTCAGGAGAATATTGATAATGTTATAAATGATTATCTAAATAAGTCTACTAATACATTGTTCTTTAATTAAGGATTCTGAACATGTTTTGCAAAACGTTTCAAAGAACAACATTTAAAAATGTTTAAATAAGGTCTGTTTTGCAACAGTAGCTGTAGTTTGTTTATGTGCATCAATAACACATGATAATGGCCTTTTAGGTTTAAGATATTATTTTGATAATAATACTTATTTTCAATATATATTAAAGTTGACTGAATTATAATGATGTATGTTTGATGGTAAATTATACCATCAACTTCAGGGTACAGCCATCATCAGCATTTTGACCCCTCATATGAGAATTTATTTATGGAATTCTTTGAGAAACACTTTATATCAAATGACTTTTTTTTAGAAACATGTTTAATATCATTTTATACTTATTGATGATTTATTTTTTTGAGTAATGGAGATATATTAGAGTTTCATCTGGTTATTCAAGGCTTACATAATAAATCACTTGGCCTGAAATCTATTTATGAAGTTTGTGATTATTGAATAAATTATTTAGATATTTGCATCTTTAAAGATAGGGATGCTCTGGGCACAATATTATATAGGAAGGAAGTGACCCCTGGTGAATTGTTTAGACGGCACTAGTAGCCACCCTGAATGTACCTTGAGGTCTTTGCCATATGATTAACTGCTAAGGCCTTTAGTGCCTGTAGTAAATGTACAGATTTCCATAGGGAGGCAATATTGATTACTAATTGTTTTCTTGAAGTGTGGTTCTAGTAAGTTAGACAATGATCAGGCATATCAGAAAGTGTGAACTATGAACAAACATCTACTAATATGTGATGATAAAAATCATGCCATGCATAACCAAAATGAAAATTTTTTTAGAGGATGTTTGTTTTGTAACAGAATATAATATATGCCACCCCTGTAATACTGTTTGGCACATCACTTGCAAATCCTTGCTGTCAACATGGCTGTAGCAACAGTGTTGTGCCCAATATTGTGTCTCCCACCATATTTCTGTGACTCTAAATCAGGAATGGGCAGAAATAGATGCTCCAACTAATAGAATAATATTGCATTACTAAGTAAGATATTTTTTAACTGACATTTGTTTATAATAATAGTATATTTATACCAAATTATTAACCAAGTGGACCCACTGAACACAAAGTCCCTTTTCAGAGGTGACACAAGAACCATGTCTGGTTAAATGACTTGTTCAAGGTCACACAGTACGTAACTGAGGGCTGTGGGAATTAAAGCCTTAACCAGAAGAACTACAGTTAACAACAATAACCTCTGCACCAAGTGCCTACTGTGTGTGTGTGTGTGTGTGTGTGTGTGTGTGTGTGTGTGTGTGTGTGTGTGTGTGTGTGTGTGTGTGTGTGTGTGTAGGCACATGCTCGCATGTGTGAGAAAACTATGGTTCATAGAACATTGCTATGAACAAGTTAGCATATATGAATATTATAAATTGGTTATAACTTATTTTCTTGTACTCACATTAATATATTTCATTTCTTGTGTGATTATAATGTTTGTGAATTGTGCGTGTTATATGATTATAATGTCTGTGAATAAATTTGTCTAGGAAAACAAAAAATATAAACCTGAGTCAATAAAGCAATTAACATGATGCAACATATAACTTAACAGACTCCAATTTTGTATGAAAAGAAAAGCCTTGAGAATATTTGTAAAATGTAAGTAATAATAACTTCAATTGTTTTACCATTTTGAAGGAATATTTTATGCAATATTTTACACAAGCATGCAGAGAGACAAACACATGTTGATCCTTCAGGCCAGTAGATGGCAGTAAAAATTAATTTATGTGCTTCCTTTTCTTTAATAAAAAATAGGTCTATTTGAAACCTTACTTCTTTTTGTTGTATATGTGACTCTTCTTTTTCTAGTTACATAAATCAGCAAGTATAAGAACAAATGCAGAAATTATCATTGCTAACACTACTGACAATAAAGTAGCTTACTTATCCAAGTGTGGTTGTTGAATTAGGAAAATGGCAAGCAAAGGCACAAAAAGTTTTCTAAACTTAAGATAACACCATAGTGGGGATCTTCTTTGCTTGTCTGTTCATGCCAGTATTTGTGTTGTTAAGTGCTTGAAAATGGAAACCTGCCACTTTTTCTGTTTACAACCACATAGTCATTGCATCTGTTTAAGTGATTTGTTAAACGCTGCTGGAAATTACCAGCACAGTTACTTTTCCATTTGTAAGAAGAAAGGAAGATTTTGTCCTTTTTCTGAAGAAAACTACTGTCTGATTATTTCAAAGAAAATACAGTAGTAATAATTTAAACTAATTAATACAGTAGTTGGTATGATGGGATTTTTTTTAACCTTACCAATGTCAGAAATATGTTTAAAGGAAATTCACCCTGGGGATCACTTCTGTGGTTCTGCTTGACAGGGGCACAGGAAAATTTTCTTGGGTGGCGAAAGCCAGGGTACCTTTTTGGCTAGGCTTGTATAGGCCCTAGCCTAATACCTACCAATGAACCTATGAACCTATGAAACGTGTTGGCCATTTGACTGCAGTATTCATAATTAATGTAGTGGGTCACCTTGCTACTCATTCCAATACTAAATATGATAAAATGCAGCTCTATATAAACTCTTTTTTTGTTATGCGTTCACATTGAGTCACTTTCTTATTCTGTTTACTCAGCAAGCATAGGTTAATCATCCAAATCATTCAAAAATGATCACATTTGCCCAGTCTGTATTCACTGCTGAGGTGGTAGGAAAACTATAAGCTAAAACAAGAGTGTCTTAGAAACTAACTCTAACTACAACATAGTAGGACATTCCCCTGCTAGTTTTGCTTGGGCTGTTTTCATGTTTATTGCTGCAGACTGTTAAATTGTAATCTTGGCATCTTTCCAGGTGAAATCGGTAATGTTTCTGGCTTAGAAGATTCCAGATGTGTCTTTGTTTGTGATAGATCAGAAGGCTTTGGGTTTTAGTCCCACACCAGATGCTCAGGTTAGTTTTCCAATACTGATGTTACAGTGTAGCATTTAGGAGGGTACTACACTCCTCAGGTACATTAAGCCAAGGTCCCGTCTCTCTGAGTTAGTGGTAGTTTACATGGATGATAAAGATCCCATGATACTTACTGGAAAACAGGAAATATTCCCCAGTGTCAGGGCCAAATTTCACCAGTCTATAGAAATACCACACTGAGTCCTCCCTGAAAACAGACCACAAGCCTAGTAATTTGGTTAAAAAAGTAATCCAATAAGAAACTTAATTAATTGGCTAGGACCACTATTTACTTAATTGGCTTGGAAAGTGGCTGAGGTAAATTAGGGTCTGCTACAAGTGCTCATGTCCCAGGTGCTCAAAGACCACTGTCTGAAATCCATAGAAGTGAACATCTTGTAGATATTGTAGGCTGACCCTCGGACTTGAACTCAAATACAAGTTCAGCCAAGCAGCTGGGAGGGAGGGGGTGGTGAGATTAGGGCATGGAGTTTTAGGTTTAGGCACTGGGAGAGAAGTGTTAAGGTTGGAGTAAGAGGGGAGGATTAAGAAGTGGGAAGAGAGTTTCAGATTTAGGGAGCTGGATTGGAGTTTTTGTGATAAAAGTGTGATTGGAGAATTTAGGTTTGGGGGTGTTGGAGTTTTAAGTTAAGGGAGCAAGAAATCAGGTTAGGATCTGAGTTGGACTTTTAGGATTAGACTTAAGACTCTGGTAAAACTATACAATTTTATAGGGTCAGTTGTTGGAAGGGCCTTCTACCAGCACCTACAGGACTGCATGGATCAGGCAATCCCAAACAAAACTAAGACTCTCTTTGTGCCACCAGGCGTCCAGTCTGGTGGACCCCAGCCATAAACAAGCTCTACAACAAAGGGAAAGGACTAAGCTACTGCAAGATAGAGCAAAACTAAGGTAAGTAAAGGCATTAAGCATTAATACTAAAAACTAAGAAAACTCATATAAAAATCAAGGAGAGAAAAATGTGAGATTCAAAGACAATCATAAGGCCTTCTTTCATATATAAGTTTATAGCTATGTTAAAGAAAACATAGGGAACTTGCAGATTTGGGATCAAACCAGTTTTATTTTGTTGTCAAGAGCCTTTTAAACGGTTGACTTTGGTTTTCTCACCAGGGCCATTGATGGGCCATTGATGACACGGCTCACCAGTACCTGTGAGGCCTTGACACAATACCCCACTCAGGTATCACTACCCACTCACATCGGCAGAATGTAACTTTCTGCAACGCCATGGTTTGCAAACTGGCTAATGGCAAGAAAACCACAGAAATGACAGTTGCCAGAGAGTCGTCAACACATCTGGGGACCCAGGTTGACAGTAGCCTTTCTTTGACACACTCATGTTGCTAAAAGTAGTAGGAAAACCACATTGCCCACCCTGATCATGAAGGATTCACATCTAGATCAAGGGAGGTCATCGCCCCCCTGTACTCATCCTCATTAGACTATGATGAGATTAATGCCCCCCCCGAATGTAATAACTACTGGAGATTGGACTAGTGGGAGAATGAGCACCTGCTTTTCTGAGTAAGTGGCAGCGTGCCAATGTGTTGCAAACTACTAGCATGTGAGCGCTCATAGTAGGCCCTTGTAAACATACCTCTCAGCTGTACAGATTTTTGCAGAATGTCTAAACTTTTGCCTCATATTTTTGGTCAGTTTCTCATAAAATTGTGGTTTTCAAGCAAATCATTCATAAAGCGTTGAGGGTTGAAGTCAGACAAATAATGACAGAAATTTGAGTTTCAGACTTCATACTCTCCAAAAATGTCATGCTAATGTAAAACCTGTTATTCTATCAACTGTCAAAGTTTTTAAGAGCAATAGTTAAAAAGTGTCCCTATTTTTGGGCCTTTGTCCCACAATTATTTATGGCTTTGTTCAGATTTCTTGCTGTTAGAAGTTGAGAGGTATGCTTGTAAATTACTTGAACTGCTGCTGTGTCATAGATATCAAACATACTTTCTATGCTGTGTATGAAAAAAATATGGGCTGTATAAGGACTTGAGGAGCTTATTTATGTAAGTTATTAATCAGAATAAGATGCAGTAATCTGAAACAAAATTAAATCTCTTTCATTATTACATAGTTACAAGTTCAGTACACTATTACTTGACTTAAAATACTGCCATTTTTTTCAACACCACCAAAAATTATAGCTAGATAGTTCAAGAGTTTTCTAGAAACATATGCACATAAGTGTTATGCAATATGCTCCCTGTTAGTTCCTTGCTGAGCACTGACTGCCTTAGCCATCAATTCTATGCACTTGAATGCAGTACTTTTATTGACACAAGATATGCCTTATAGAGTACATGTGGTTAAAGTAACCATAGTTATTTTTTCTCTGTTTA
>NC_056732.1:483602456-483719956 GCF_019279795.1 Protopterus annectens | reverse complement strand
ATCTGTGCAGTGACAGAAACCTGGTTCAAGGCTCCAGAGAGCACCCCAGCACTACCAGGTTATACCTCATATCAAACTCAGACTGAACCACAAAAGGAGGGGGAGTATCCATATTTATCAAAGATACCCACACCTCCAGGTTAGTGGAGTTGCACGAAGCATCGGAGACCATCCATGTGCAACTAACAGTGGGCAAAACTGCTTTTCAGTTTGTAGCATGTTACAGACCACCCTCTCAAAATCAGGAATCCCACTCAGCTTTCCTGAAAACACTGGAAAATATGAAGATCTCTCCAAACACCATTATATTGGGTGACTTTAACTACCCAAACATAGACTGGGAGCATTACTCAAGCCCCAACACCCTAGCCCAAAGGTTCCTGGAATTTATAAACTCACCACTCCCACAAGAGGGGCAAACATACTTGACCTGATCATTACCAACATGGGGACTCTATGCTCCATACCAGAGGTATACCCCTCATTGGTGAGATCAGACCATAAATTAATCTCACTGGATATCCACATCCCGACCCCACCCCCAGCCCAATAAACCACAGTGAAAAACTTCTCAAAAGCGAACTTCATACTTCTCAAAACCAAGGTGGAATCCTTCAAGTCCCCCGGGCCAGTGAAAACTATGGCCCAAACTGCAGAATCCTATATAAATGCATTCTATGGACACCTCCAGGAATGCATGGATCATGCTATCTCAAACAAAACCAAGACCCAATCTTCCAAAGGCAGGCATCCAGTCTGGTGGACCCCAGCCATAAATCAGCTGTACAATAGAAGGAGGAAGCTACTACATGATAGAGCAAAATCCCTAAAAGGGAAGGCATCTCTGATCAGTACTAGCAAAAAACTACGATCCCTCATAAAATCCACCAAGGCCAGCTTCGAGAGAAAAATTGCACAGGACACTAAAAATAATCACAAGGCTTTTTTTTAGTTATGTTAGGAACCTGGGATGCAACTCCCAGATATGCTCAGAGTTGATCCAAAATGACAAAAAATACACTGAACCCACAGACATTGCCAACATCCTGGCAGACAGGTTTAGTGCAAACTTCTCCCCCCCCCCAAAAGAGCAAATATCTATCCTAGCAGAGTGCTGCCTCCCTAAAATCTCAGATGCTCAGGTGAAAGCCGCCCTCTCCAAAGCAAAAAACACTGCATCAGTGGGACCAGACGGTGTCCTGGGTTGTGTCCTACATGAACTCCAAGCAGAACTAAACCCTCACATAAAACTGCTGTACAATCTCAGCCTTAATACAGGATATGTACCCAAAGAATGGCGTACAGCAACAGTGGTCCCACTCCACAAAGGTGGTGCCTCTACGAACCCTGGAAACTATCGCCCCATAAGCCTGACTAGCCTAGTCTGCAAGGCTATGGAAAGGATCATCATGGAACTCATAAACAAAGACATTGGGGACCTGCAGACACTAGATCCTACCCAATTTGGCTTTGTCAAGGGCAGATCCTGCCTCTTGAACCTGGTCGACTTCTTTGAAACAGTCACCAAGGCCATAGATGAAGGGAAGGTAGTCCACACAGCCTACCTGGACCTCGCAAAAGCATTTGACACAATACCCCACTCAGGCATCATAGATAAGCTATCCAGCTTAAATATAAACCCCTATGTCACAAGATGGGTTGCAAACTGGCTCAAAGACAGGACCCACAGAGTCAGAATTGCTGGAGCTATGTCAGACTCGAAACCAGTTACAAGTGGTGTCCCACAAGGCTCAGTCCTGGGACCTCTCTTGTTCGGTATATATTTTTCCGAGGTACAGACTAACACGGGAGGACTGTGGCTGACCAAGTTTGCAGATGACTGCAAACTGGGCACCATAATTGACTCTCCAGCTGACACGAGCATTCTTCAAAAAGGTCTCACAGAGATGGATAACTGCTGCCAGAGCCATGGCCTAAAGCTAAATGCCAAAAAGTGTATAGTCATACCCTTTGGCAAAAACAAAGTGCCCACAAATTACCACATAGGTGGTAGCCCATTAATATGGAGGAAGAAATTAGGGACCTGGGAACTCAAGTTGATAGTAATCTCTCCTTCGACAACCACATTGCCAAAGTGGTAAGAAAGACCTTCTATATAGCCCACCTTATCATGAAAGGATTCACATCTAGATCAAGGGAGGTCATCGTGTCCCGTTATTCATCCCTCATCAGGCCCATAATAGAATACAATGCCCCATTTGGGATGTACCTTACCTGACACCTGCAGCAACTAGAAAGACCCCAAAAGTACCTCACAAAGAGGATCAAGGGACTCAAACAGATGCCATATGCTGCTCGGTTAAAGAAACTCCAGCTCTACTCAGTTGCATACCACCTACTTAGAGGCGATCTATGCCTGACATATAAAGCTATGTCCAACCCAGAATTAATGGACATGCTCCACCTCAAAAAATCCAAATCCCTTAGAGCCACGTGCTCGAGGGACTTGAACCTCAGCACAGAAATAAATAAGACATGCTGGAGGGACAGATTCATAACCCAGAGGCTCCCTTTGCTTCGGAATAGAATCCCTGTCCATGTCAGGCAGAGCGCCTCACTGACTCTCATCAAGAGGAATCTTGATGAGTGGATGGGGGATCATAGGTTTAGCCCGGGGATTACTTCTGTGTCAGTACTAGACAGAGGTACAGTAAACTAACCTTAAAAAGGGCACAGTAAACTCAAAATCAAAGGGTGGCGAAAGCCAATTACACTCTGGCTTGGCTTATAAATGCCCCAGGGCAGATAGCCTAGTATGAACCTATGAACCTATGAACCTAATCCATTGTATCACAAGGACATATTCAATCAGTTCATGAATTCATAAGCAAAACAGGTGGTCACACTTTGTTGATATGTACTCTCCTGCAGCACTGAGTAAAAAGGAACATAACTGCAGAAAGAAGAAGTCCTTAACTTTCTTCCAACAAATTCTCTGAATAAAAAAACAGGTCCGACTCACACAGTATATCCAAGATGATACCTGGCTTATTGCAGACAAATATGGCATTGAACACCACGGCCTGAGAAAGTGTAGACCATCACTGTCAGGTTATGGTGAAAAAACATCTCTGTAGGTAACTGACATAGGCTGAAGATATTCCTATCATGACATGTTTGTACCTTAGAATAACTACTGACAACCTAACCTAGAAAAGCTCTATGTACAAGGGCTGAATGAATCCTAAATCTCCTCTAATCCCCACTCAGTGACTATGAGCAATGCCACAATGGAAAAAGCATAAAGTTACCACCAAAGTTGGACAAGCACATCAAACAGGTAAAGGGTAAGAAGAGGGTCTCTGTTATAAACAAGAATGTAAACCATTGAGGAAGGAAAAATCTGCTCAATGTCCACATAGAGAGCAATGGGGGCAGACGGCAAAAGTCAAAAGGGGAGGTGACAGAGATAAACAAAGTCGGTGAAAGCTAATAAATACAAGTGCTCCAAGAAGCAACATTGTCACTCTAAATCGGTGACAGGAGGGAGAAATTTTGGACTGAAAGCCCATCAGCGCCAGAACCATACATCTAAACTACAGTCTGTCACCCTGATACTGGTAATAAGGTTAAAATAAGCTGTTGTTTAAATAGTCACTAAATGCATGTAGAAACAAAATAAAATCAAAAAAACGAAAGGACAAGATCTAACATGACTGTGTTAGTTTTGGCTGCTATGTCCATCTATTTCTATTGAAGAAATGTGGATGCATTTACGGCATATTTTAGTAAAACTCTGTATGCTTTTTGTTTCTGATCACTCAAGTTGTGATTGACCACACATTATCTTGAAAATCGCTTCTAAGTTCTATACAGAAATGGATGACTTCATGAATATTCATGCAACAATACTAGAGCATACACAATGATGATAATGTTCAAGTTGTCTTTTCAAAAAACAACTAGTAGTTAAGCCTTCTTTGGAGTCTTACACTGTATGTTCTCTGAGTACAAAAGTAACAGTTACAGATAACTATGTCTGGAAGAGAGTCGAAGGCTTTAGTGAGATCCAGAAAGCCTACAGCAGAATGAACTCCTAGGTTTAAAGCCAAGGTTGTCTGTTCATAAAAAACGTATTAGACACTCAGGGTTGATCTTCCTTTCATAAAACCAAGACATGCCTAGAAGAAAAAATGTCAAATATACTCAGAGCTGATTAAAATAAACACTGATGGAGTATGCCAACTCAAATAACAAAAGGCTGGATAAAATGGAAGAAGCTTTAAACAGGTATTCAGATGGAGGTGATAAAACTGCAAAAATCGGAGTCTGAAATGAAGAAAAGGCTAGCTGAATATGAGACTGCTCAAAAAGAGATGTTTCAAAAATAATAGAATTAGAGGACAGAGCACAGAGGGAAAACCTTAGATTTTCTGCTGTGCCAGACAAGCCAGAAAACAGACTGTATTAATTTTATGAAAGCACAAATAAGCAACTGGACTGGTATTCCACAGCAGGAGTTATTAACTGAAAGGGCACATCATGTGTATGCTCTAAACCTGCCCAGGAGAAAGCAACCTACACCTTTAATAGTAAAGATGCAATATATTTTAGGTATACAAATATGCTGATGACTATAAAATTGGATTTATACTGCTAAATAAAACAGACTCAGAAGATCTTAATATTTATTTACAGTCCACACGAAACTGGGTATTTGAAATAAGTTTAAGATTTGGTGTAGACAAATGTAAAAGTATGCAGTTTACAAACAAAATACAAAGGTACCACATATACCTATCTAACAAACAACATCAAGAGTTTCTGAAATATAAAGACCTGGTGTGTTACAATATCTTCTAATTTATCTTTTAATTCTCATGTCAAAGTTATTTGTACAAAAGCCATTACATACATGGCTTTTCTGCTAAGGAATGTTATTACAAGGGATGAACACTGTTTAATTCTTATGTTTAAAACTTACATAAGACCAATTTTCAAATATAATCATACATTTTGTGTACATGCATGGGAGTCAACTGAAAAACCTTGAAAAGGTTCAAAGAAAATTGACTTAAAATATTGCCCCGGGATTTATGAGCAATCATGTAGGCTTCACACCTACACAATGTTTCCATGTTGGAGTGATGAGCAGCAGCACTAATCACATATGCATGCTGTTCATCATGCCTACATGAATCTAAGCATTTTTTCATGGCCAGCAACAGTGTTGGCAGCCATGAAAATGAGTTGAGCAGCATGAAAACACACAGTAAGCAAGCAATCCTGTTCAGCATGCTCTCGTGTACAGCATGAAGAGCTACATAAGGCAAATAATGCATGCTGTACCAGGTACAGAAAGTGTACTGACTGCAATGCACACAAAAATAAAACATATGAATACAGAAATAAGTAAGAGGTGAGGGCAAATAACAAGGGCAACTACAATAGATGGGTTACCAGGCAGGTTAAGTATACTGAGGACAATGTGCATAGAAATAACATAGATGTATAGAGAAATATGTAAGAGGGGAGGGTAGATGTTCAAACTGTAGTACAATAATTGATTTAAAGGTGCTTATGTCACAAAGACAATTTTGTAATAATAAAATTGCGCAA
Source organism: Protopterus annectens (assembly GCF_019279795.1). Classification (NCBI taxonomy): domain Eukaryota; kingdom Metazoa; phylum Chordata; order Ceratodontiformes; family Protopteridae; genus Protopterus; species Protopterus annectens. The sequence continues at coordinate 483,714,376 of NC_056732.1, read as the reverse complement.
TATGTTTGTTATAAAAATTAATGGTGGTCATACTTCCTGAGCAAATATAGTTAAATAGATGATATTACAGAATGTGACAGTTACACAAATTAACATTGCAACACAGGGGATTGCATGAGAGTTGATTGTCATTAACGTGCTGAGTTGAGATGACAGTTAGCAAGGACATTACACACATTATAGGATATTTGCATAGAGTGCATTTCATCAGTATAACATTTTGAAAAATACAAAAGGCTCAGAAGCCACACTCTCCTTTTGCAAGGATCTAACCCATGCCATCAATGTTAGCACTGAGCTGTGAAGTAACTGCGTATGCTGAGGGAAGGAGAGATGGTACGAATCCAGACGACAAAAGGTTTTGATCGAATAGGACAGATTGCAGGCATGTATGCAGAGCCAAGATCTTATATGGTAGATTCCGAGGGTGTGGAGTATTGGAGGAATCGCAGACATCTTCTTCCTTTACCAGAATCATCATCATTGCAGAATCAGCATTGTATATGTGATGCAAACTCTAAATCAAAGAATGAGTCAGACACTGTTTCTAAACCAGAATGTGTTCAAAAGTCTGATTCTGCTCCAGAAAGTGATTCAAACAGTCCACAGGTCAACAATTTTTCAGAAACTGTCTCAGTTGCTAAATCTAATTCCCAGCTTTATGTCACACAATATGGACATGTTTCTAAGCCTAGTGTGAAATACGCAGCAATATGGACGTGATTGTATAGATATATGTGTATATATATATATATATATATATATATATATATATATATATATATATATATATATATATATATAAATATGTGTGTGTGTACTTATTATTGTATAATGCATGTCTATTGATTTACCTGTGATTTCTGCATGCCAAATAACCTGATGACAAATTGCATGATCTATTTCTCAAAGAGGGAGGATGTAGATCAACGTGTAAAGCGTGTGTGCCATATCTTTAAGAAGCACGCAAGGCTGTGTGTGCACGTATAAATTCCAGACGTGCAATCCCTAGTGCCATTCTGTACAAGAAGCCAGAGAGTGAACACGCATGATCGCAGTTGTTAGTTTGTACATAAGTTACTTAAGTTATAGTCAGTAAGCCTTTATAGTGATATGTTTGTATAAAATAAAGCTTCTTGAACAGAACCCACGAAGACTCGTTTATTCATGTCCTAACACAAAAGCAACACTACCTATCTAGTTACACAATCTAGAGGACACAGTACTTAATGCAAGAGCCACCAAAAAAGTCTCACTTCTTCAGTGTGACAGTGCAGTGTAGATAGGATTAGTTTCTCATTCTGTGTCAGAGAAGGTATAGTCATGTTGAAGTGTTTGTGCAAAGGCATTTTTGTTGATATGAAGGAGTAAGTGCAATCTTATAATCAATAATATACACATACTGCTGACTTAGGTCAGCTATGCTGTGATGACAGTATATTGCAGAACTGGGATTGACATTTGTGAAACACAGGATGGACAATGAAGCAGTCATGGAACGTCAGCTTGTCATGGTGGCATGTAAACCTTAATGAATGGTACTGATATTAGCAATGGCATCTGCTCATGCAGGAGCAATGTGTACTGTCAATATAAACCAGTTCTTAATGTTACAATAGACAAGGGCTAAGTAATGATGACCATAGCCAGACTTAGGCATAGGCCAACTAGGCGGCCGCCTAGGGCAATACTCTAGCAGAGCTCTTTTCCAGTATTTATTTGGTGTAGGTAGACCAGGATGGGGGCACTGGGTGGTGTGGTGGGGGAATCGTGAAGCCCTTTTGCCTAGGGCACCAGTTGACCTAAGGCTGCTCCTGATGATGACATATGTGTGCCAAGGCTGTATGTGGTTGTATATCATTTGCAAGTCTACGTGTTGCAGTGCAGATCTAACTGTCAGAATGAATTGGTCAGTCAACCACACAGTTCACTGCAGTTCATTTGAATACATTAAGCAATTTCCATGTAATGAAGTAATACAATCCAGCAGCAATACTTATTTTTGTTTAAAATCTCTTCCTAAAGTGCAATGTTGAAACATTTATTTGAGTGGATATTGGCAAAGTATTAGCGCATGAGTGATTATTCTTTGAGGTGACGCACTTGGAATCTGAAATAGCAGTATGTTGTTCAGTAACACTTCCTGCTAACCTTCATGCAAATAAGGAGCAGAGAGGAGATGTTGTGATGTGATGACATGCAGAACAGATGTGTTTTATGTTAACATGTTGTATATATATATATATATATATATATATATATATATATATATATATATATATATATATATAGATAGATAGATACACTTTGCATGTTAGTGTCTACTTTTCACATACTAGGGCAAACGCTTAATTCAAAAATGAATTGCTGTGATTGCCTTCCCTCTTTTCATGATGCCAGGTGGTGAGCAAACAGGGTTCACTGCTGAAGAAAAATGTGAATTTAATTTGGTTAGCCTTCATACCTCCCAACTGTCCTGAATTACTCGTTTTTTACCGAGTTTTGGGGTCCAAATAATGGGGTGCCACGATTCCCGAGAGGGACCCCTTCATTACTGATTTTTTTCTTTAATTTTTTTCACTTTGTTTTTATTTTTCATGCTATAGCTGACATCATCACGTGCATAATGGCGTCAGCTCATCAGGGCTACCAGCCTGTTGGAATTGAGCTAACAGCGCACATATTTGCAGGTTTCTGGCTGGTTCAAATGCTTTGCAAGTGGTAACAAACCAGCCAAAAAGGAAGGCTCATTTTATTTAGAAGGCTTGAACAGACTATGCTCAGCAAGGATCTGTTTAGAAGGGCTCAGCTGTTAGAAGGCTCAAACGGAACAAATGGACTTTATGTAGAGGGTATTGCTCGGCTGTTAGAAGGTAAGCTGAAAGTGTTTGTGTATGTGTTTATCTGTAGCCTTGTGTGAACGTAATGGACTGGCAGTCTCTCCAGAATTAGTTCTCTGCCTTGTATCCTACTGAGTGGAGTAATACATTCCTGCTCCCCAGCAACCTTTGATATGATAAAGTGAATATGACAGATGGGATGAATGAATGTCATAACTGACTTATTCTTATGCATATCAAGATCTTGATGCCTTTTCTTTACTCTATATTTTTTCCTTAGGAAAGTCTGTAATATTAATGAAGAAGTTTTTTGGTTTGATATATAGCACTACAGCCTAGTGGTTAAAGCAAATGCTGTAAAGCTGAAAATGTGTGTTTCTATTCTTAAGTCTGAACACAAATAGTTTCTGACTCTGAGAAAAACATTTATCATTTCTGTGTTGCTACTGGTTCAGTAGTGTTTCAGCAAGCATTTCCAGTTTCTATCAGATTCTTATTCTCATATATCTGTATCTTATATACTGCAAAGAATAACATTTTACTTTTTATTGACTGTAATTATGTGCTTCACTGTGTGTGTGTGTGTGTGTGTGTGTGTGTGTGTGTGTGTGTGTGTGTGTGTGTGTGTGTGTGTGTGTGTGTGTGTGTGTGAGAATGTCCCCATTATAATACACCTGGTGGCTAGAAGTACTCAGGCTCAAATCCTGTACCTTGGGTATAGGGAACAAAGACCCTAATGACCCTAGCCACCACCACTTGTGAATTTCTGCCATATTTTTTATCTCTTCCTCATAAAATCTGTGCTTTTCAGGATGTTTGTAACAAATCACTGAATGTTGAATTCATTAAATAATGACAGGCATTTGAATTTTAGACTTCATATTCTTCAGACAATAAATGGTAACAAAACCTTTTATTCTAGCAATTTTCTAAGTTTATAAGATCAGTATTTGAAAATTGTCCCTATTTTGGGGCTGTATTCCCCCATTATTGGCTTATCCAGTTTTTTTGTGCTAAGAGGTTGAGAACTATGGTGAGAAGTGAAAACTGAATTCACTAAATGATAGCCATTTAAGTTTCAGTCTTCTTGTCTTTTGGGAAACAAGCTGGTGATTTGGAATAGTGTTATGTTGTTCTGACTGTAGTGCACAGGTCCTGTGTTCAAGACTTACCAGTGAAATGCTTGGTGGTAACACAACATTTTATTCTAGCAACTGTCCAAATTTATACAAGTTATGTTTAAAATGTGTCCCTGGTTTTTGGCCTTTTGCCCCCCCTCAAAAAATTAAATTGAAAATAAGTGCAAGAAGCTGTGCAAGATGCCTATGCCTTACACTACTGTCATTCTATTTATATATGTATGTATATGTGTGTGTGTGTGTGTGTGTGTGTGTGTGTGTGTGTGTGTGTATATATATATATATATATATATATATATATATATATATATATATATATATGTGTGTGTGTGTGTGTGTATGTATATTTTGTGTGTGTGTGGAAGTAGACTTTTATGATGGAAATGTTCTGAATTGGGAAGTTTTGTCATTACTGGTTCATGCATTTTGTTTCATTGCCTACTGAAAAAATGTTCAAGCAAACAATAAATTTAAAATGTGCTCTGTCTAACAAATGTGTTATATTATACAAGGAATATAATTTAATAAAGTCAGGAAGGTGTATCAAAGAACACATGTATGTTTCTTGTTTTGTGGGCAAGGGGCCAGTGATTTGAAAACAACCTAAAGGTAATCTTTATCCACCACTGGCCAGCTGCATGTTCTTTGGATGTGGTGTAGGTTTCAATGATATTTTAATGAATGTGAGTTTCAATGGCAGAGAAGTTTTAATGCAAAGTCTATTTTCATTGTAAGACAGTATTGCTTTGTTTAGCAGATGTCTATTAGTGTCTGTGCATTGTGCTGTAAAGTGTAAAAAAAAATCCAAATAATCATTGTAGAAGTAAAGCAGTATGTATGCACACATTAGTGTTTATGGTAAATGGAGCAAAATATCCAGGTAATGGGACATTAGAATGGCTGCAGGGGGACTCTGGTGCCATATTTTGGTTGTCTGTTCTTTAGTTTGCATTTGAAAGTTGGTATCCCACAATTATATTGGAGTGAGCAGGGTTACATAATTATGTATGCAAATTTTATGTTAAACAGCATACAGATTTGTGCCTATTTTTCATGGGCCTTGTCCATATTTTTGATGTTTCCAGGTTGAGAGGTATGTTAGCCTTCTGTAATGTAAACAAGCTTAGTCATGATATGCAGCCATCAGCACTATGGACAGTACTGAGTGGTGAAAATTCACCTGTCACCTAACTATCTCTGTGGCACAAGGTGTAAGCTCAGTGCGCTAAATGAAAAAGCAGAGTTGAATTAGGGCTCAATTCAAGTAAGCAGATCATTTTACAAAGGGTGTCAGAACGTGATTATCATAATTAATTTTGATCATGACTATGGCACTATGACTATCCTAAATATGTTGATTGTCGATCTGGCCATGCCAGATCCTACCCCCATAGATACACTACTTCCACTGCTCTGTCAGTGATTGGGGTGTCCACATCCAGATGTGGTAAACCATGGGAGTTGTGGTCCAGGATGCAGTCATGAAGAGAACTCATCCAGCAGACATCACTCACATTGAGGTAGCTCCCCAACTTTGAACTGAGGACATGGAAGTGTCAGTGCAACTCCTGGCAGAGGAAGTTCGCATGGTCAGGAGCAGTTACACTGAACTGACTATTCTACTATGCAAGGCTCACACTTGTCTGACATGCCAGGACATAGTGCTAGCACACAGCTTGATTGTGATCAGGCACACACACACACACACACACACACACACACACACACACACACACACACACTCTTCAAAAAAACTGACCATAGTGACACACACATGCAAGCTAAGCAAACACTAATCTTGATTGGGATACCACTACTGTTAGTGGGCCTAAGATATTCTCAACTTTAATAAATGTTCTGTGTTTTTTACTCCCACACACTCACTACTTTGATGTCAGCCTTGGCCTACTGCCCCCACCCTGTGCAAATGATTATGACTGTGCCATGCCCTTTGTTTATTTGGGTTTGACTTAGGGTTGCATATATATCTGATGCACAGAGTGGATGATAATGTCCCCTCACACTATCAAATCAACAACAATATCCTAAGTACCCATGTGTAAGGATCCTGGGATCACAAGTTGACTGTGACCTTAACTTTGACCACCATGTGTCTACTGTAGTAAGGAAAGCTGTCTACATAGCACACTTGATTAGTAAAGGCATCGCCTCAAGAGCAAAAGAAGTTATAAGCCTCCTATACTCAGCACTTATCTGGACCATAATTAAGTATAACACCCAGTTTGGCATGTACCATACTAAGCACCTACAGCAATTAGAGAGACCTCAGAGGTTTCTAACAAAGAAGATCAAGGAGTTCTATCATATGCCTTACACAGACTGGCTAAAGTCCCTGTCACTATACTCTGTATCATATAGACTTCTTAGGGGAGAATTATGCCTGGCCTACAGTGCAATCCAAAGACCAAACCTAATGAACTTGCTGTATATCCGTAAATCAAATGGGATTAGGGCTACCTATTCCAGGGACATAAACATGGCATATGACTTAAAATAGGACATGCTGGAGGGACAGATTTATATCCCAGCGACTGCTGCATCATTGGAATGGGCTACCAATTCATGTGAAACAGAGCACCTCTATGACACTGTTGAAGACGAACATGGACGAGTGGATGGGGCACTGTAAATTCTTACTGGGGAGAGAGCCAACAACCCTTCTAGTCACGGGCAGTCATGACTAAATACAATCTTGGTATTGACAAACATTTCTATGGTATTAAATTGGGATGAAACGGCTAGGCTTAAAATGACCTCTCTGTCGATAGCCTAGTAATCTCCTATGATTCTATGAACTAAGTGAGTCTTTCTCACTATGTTGATTTTATGCATATGTATTACATAAGAATATTTATAATGTTTTTGTACATGCTCATTTTGGAAGGATTTTTTTTTTTCAATTAGTATTGCAAGTTGCATTAAAATCACTGATATTGCTTTCCTGCGTATTGCTCTAGTTGTGAAACTGCTGATATAATTGTCCTGTTGACTGTTTTGGGTACAGTAACTGGCTTGATTTCAGTTATTGTATACAATGCATAGCTATATATTGGAGATATCATTCCTATAAGGCAATAATGCCATTGGTGGACACCTTGTACAGGTTCTGATTGAGTAAATTTACAACTAACAGCAGGTATATCAACTACATTTATCTTCCTACACAGTTGTTCTTAAACTACAGGTTCTACACTTACCTCTGCATGTATGAGTCATGTCCTTTGGGGTTGTGTCGGTCTGATGCTATCTGTACATAGCCATTACATGGGGAAGTAAAGATTAGGGACATTGGTTGATATAAGTTTTATTATTTGTATGTGCTTTGGTTGTTATGTGTAATTCCTTTGTTAGTGATTGTGCGTGCTTTCATTTGTCTCTTAGCTGGTGAGTGTGTGTGCTATCCTTTGCCTCTTAGCCAGGGCAAGGGCATATTAAGCACACCTAGATCTGCTAGCTCCTTCAGCATCTGGAGGTTCTCCCTCAGAATCCTTTTCTATATGTGCTGGAGGTGCTGGCCCTGCCTGTGGTTCAGGAATGTGTGGTCTTGGCCTTTGCTGTTCCTATTGCAGCTGTTTCCTCAAGATGATATTGTGCATCATGGCACAGACTGTAAGAATGTATGCACAGGTTGTATGGCAATGTACTCCCTGATGTGTCTAGACAGAGGAAATGTGATTTCAGAATACCAAACACGCAGTCTATGATATTTCTAGTTTGAGCATAGGCATCATTGTAATCTTCTTCTTCTGTCGGTGTGTGTGCATTTCTGATGGGTGTCATCAGCCATGGTTCCAGTGCATAACCTGCATCATCCAGCCTTTTGGAACATCACCAGTAGCATCTAAGATAGTATTCAGACATTAGTAAAATATTCTGAAAGCTGAGGCCAGTGACACCACTAGTATATCCACTGTGATCTCTGGAATGTACCACTAGTTAATATCCTTAATGCTACACACACCTTAGTTTCCACTGGTATAGGTTCTCATTGATTTCCCCTAGGTCTGAGGTGGGGGTGGCAGAGGCTGTGGAGTTCCTGTATTGTTTCCCTATCAACCCTCTATTGTTCTAATATTTCAGTATCATGCAGTCCATGATATGTTAAATGGAGTCTGAACACTCGTCTCCTTGGCCGAGGTCTATCAGTGGCAGAATAGATTTCAGCCTGTTGCACATACACATGCAAGAGAGCAGCAGCCCCTAACATTGCTTTTTTCCTAAGTGTGATGGTGGGTGTATTCCAATAGGTTTTGTAGTTCATGGCAAAGAGCTACACCAAGTGTATACAATTATTTTATAACTTTCTGAATGGTTCTGCCATCTTGGATTGGTTAATTAGCATGTAATTCAGCTAGTTATGCTTTTAGAAGCATACTCTGCTGTTTAACTTTGTTTGGTGGTTCTACATAATGTGTAGAGCCATTTAATGAATAAAAAATAGCAGTGCGACATGCACACAATAACAATCTGGCAGATCAGAGTTATGTGGCTGTGATGTAACAAGATGACTTGCTGACATGTCAGTAAGGACTTGGACAAAGGCACAGGTCAGGGAGGGGAAAATGTCATGTTAATTAAAAAAGAAATCCATAGTTGTCTAGGCCATAAAAGAGCTATTAAGATGAGACTGACCTTGTCTTTCTTTGCTTTTAGGCATACCTCCTAAATCATAGGGAAAGGTGAGGCAGTATACAGTAAAGTTTGAGTTTGTATAAAGGAGAAAGTATCCATTTAATAAGTACTTCCAGAAGAGTCTGTTGTTAGGTATCCTGTTGCTGCAGATAATAGTCATTCCTGTGGGTAAGTTGTTTACATATGTCCACCACAGGAATTCTCCTTTCACTTCCTTTGGAATTGGAATCAGAGACTCTGGAGAGTCTGTGGATTGATACCAAACATCTTATGTGTTATTATGTCTTTAAGTATAGCCTTGTATGATGTACTTAGATAATTCAAGATGATGTATAACCCTGAGTTTTCAAAAATGGCCTGCTTTTAAGAAAACAAATCTGCCAACAATGTTAAAATATTTATTTGTTCTGATTATGAAAAGCCTTCACAAGATTTGATTCTGGAGTTGTCTTCTGAATTCGTCCTTTCTGGGTACTAGAATAAATGTGGATCAGAAGTCTTAAAGTGTTTAATTGAAAGTAATTAACTGTATTACCTTTTTAGTAATACTTGGGTTTATTAATTTTAGAGCCTGGTTTTACCTGAAGTGGTGCTATCTAAGGAACAAACTGCTTATTTGGTCTATACATATATTTTTTCACATTACCCTGAGTTTCTGTCTGTAAAATCCAGTCATCTTGGCTTTCTTTTCTCAGAAAGAAATGTAATTCTGAAAGGAGCCGTTTGAAACAATTAGGAAGGTTGATTATGTTTGTCCTTTTGTTCTAATTTGATTTTTAATTAGCACGTTTTCCTTTGTGCTGTTATGGCATACAAGACTATTGGAAGTGAATTCCTTTAATATAAAAGGATAGTCTGTTTGAACTAAAATTATTTTGAAAGTTGGTATCTTTAAATGAAACATTAGTTAATATTAGCTTACTCTCTAACCAATTTGCCTTGTGCAAATGGAGAATTTATAGGTTAAATCTAGTATTTTCCTTCTAAGGCTCTAAGCCACATAAATCTTCTCAAAGCTACATGTAACATAGCTTTTCTTGGTGAAAAATCAGCAGTCTCATAAACATAAATCACAGTGTTACCTTCAGTCATATTCAGAGAAACCAACCATTTTTTTTCTTATTCATTAATATCATTACTATTTATTATAAATTATAAAGAATTTTTAATCTTCTCCAAAATACATCTGATATAAAACAAAATAGACTAAAATAATTATAAGTGTCTAATAGTAAAGTATTAGATGTGTACACTTGCTACATTTATGTTGTATTACTATTTTGTTATCAAATGGTAAAGGGCCAGAGAAATAATATTAGGATTTTAATTAAACAGTAAAAAAAAAAAACACAGCAGAGTCTCCTTCTGAAAATCTGAGGTTTGGAAGTGTGAGTCCCAAAAACAACAAGAAAATAAATAAATAAAATAAATTAAAGTAATTTAATAAAAGTAACAAAAAGCGGCAAAAGTTGCTGTTATGCATTAAAAGTACTTTTTGTAGGAGGGCATGACTCCCTCCACCCCCCCCCATGTGGATGACTGAACTCCCCGCCTCTATTACTTTATATATATATATATATATATATATATATATATATATATATATATATATATATATATATATATATATATATATATATATATATATATATATATATATATATATATATATACACACACACACACACACACACACACACACACACACACACACACACACAGTACTTTTTGGTAAATAAAAAGGTGGTGGTATGCATATGTTGCATTTGGATCAAACCCCCACCACCACCAAAAACCCAGAGGCCCTCGCACTCAGCCCCCCATGCAGCCATTCCAGAGTTCCATTACTTGGCTATTTCTCCCAGTTGCCATAAACACTGTTCAAAACTCTCACTGTGCATAATGTTTTATGTTTTACTTCCACAATGATTACAGATATTTGGATTTAAAACTTTTATTTCAAACGTTATAGCACAAGCACTGATAGACATGTGCTAAACAAAGCAATACAGTCTCACAATGAAAACAGACTTGGCATTAAACATTCTCTGCCTTTAAAACTCACATTCACTGAAACAGCACTGAAACCCACATTCAAAGAAAATGCATCTGGCCAGTGACAGATTAAAGCTTAATTATGGGCTGTTTTCAAATCATAGGCCCCTTGCACACATTTTAGGTGCAGGCAGAAGTTTTATGATTCACTTTCCTGATTGTATTACATTATAATATATAATTATTAAATTATATCCCTTGTATAATACAGCACCACATGTTAGAGCATGTTTTAAATTTATAGTTTTGAACATTTTTTCCAGTAAGCAATGAAACAAAACATGTGAGCCAATAATGACAAAACTGCTCAATTCAGAACATTTCAACCATAAAAGGCCACTAAAGCCTCTGTCATTACAATCCACCAATATCAGTCAATTTGCACAATCTGTGCAGAAGTAAAAATCAGCTGAATAATTCCACAGTAAAGATATCTGTAACTAATGAAATGCTTGCTGCTAGCAAACAACTTTATATTTCAATGTTTCATCTACAAATTCAGTGTCTGCTGCCATTGAAGAATAAATTGACTATGTTACATTAAAAAAATGGTAAGCTGGTAATATTGCAATAGGGAATGGATGGCAAACTGAAAACAGGTTCATAGTTACTACTAGGCATCTTATCCAAAAGGGGACATACTCAGGACTGCAGCACCTCACCCCCTTAAAATACAACACAGTATCAGCAATCCATCTGGAGTAGAACCCACATCCTTCTGCATCAAGATTCAAGTACGCTACCTGTTGTGCTACTACCACTGCTTTACAACTCTATACCACAATAGTGATACCATTTGCTAGACAAAACAGTTGCACATTGTAAACAGACTTAGCATGAGCAGCAGTAAACTTTTATTCTGTTGAAGCTTACAATTCCTTGAAAGTGCACTTAAAACTTGTTGTTGTGTCTTTCCGCTTTTCCCGGTTAGGGGTCGCCACAGCGGAACTCCGGTCCGCTAATGATTGGCAGTAGATTTTTATGTGCTGAGTTGCCAGCCCTGACGCACAACCTTCAACGAAGGTATGTCCATTCACGCATGTCTCCACACAGAAAACGCTCTAGCTGAGAATCGAACAGGACAACGTCTTACTGTGAGGTGACAATGTTACCGCAGCACCACCACCACCGCAGTGAAAGTGCACTTCCTTAAAAATGCACCTGAACCTCAGTTCCTTGAAAATTGCTAGAATAACAGGATTTGTGTTAGTATGCAGTTTTCTAACAGATATGAAGTCTAAAACTCAAATGTCTTTCATTATTTAGCAACTTCAACATTTACACATACACACACACACACACACACACACACACACAGACACGCGCGCACACACATACACACACACACACACACACACACACACACACACACACACACACACACACACACACGTACACCTCTCAACCTCTTAACCCAAGAAATATGGTGGACAAACCCTGTCACAATGGGGGGGGGGGTTAAAGGCCCAAAACTAGGGGCACATTTTAAATATTGTGCTTATTAACGTAGACAGTTGCTAGAATAACAGGATGTGTGTGTTAGAATGCATTTTCTGAAAGATATGAAGTCTGAAACTCAAATGCATGTCATTATTTAGCAACTTTAATCCTTAGATCATCCCATTGATTTGTCAAAAAAGACAATTTTTATGAGGAAAAGACCAAAAATATAAGGAAAAATCTGGACGTTCCGTGAAAATCTGTACAGCTGAGAGGTATGACACACACATACACATCATTTCAACTTGCAGATCAAATCTAAAATATGCATTTTCAACTGCAGTCTAATCCTTCAGATTTCTCTGTAATAAATGCAGATCTGCATGATAAAATAAAAGAACCAAGAGAGTAGAAGATGTATCTAGTAAAATGCTTTAAGTATTTCTATATTTCATTCAGGATGTACCCAGTGGAATGACTGTGTATAAAATGGATAAACCAAGCTAGTTCAGATGACACATCACAATTTCAGTTTGTCTGTTATTACTAATCACTTATTGTGTATATCTGACTAGTAATTTTTTACAGATCTTTGCTTTGATGGGTCAGAAATGATCCTTCCATAATCATGTAGTGAGATCTGCATGCCAGCATCTAAGATCTGTCATACTGCAGTGGATGTGATAGCTGCTATAACCACGAAAAAGGGGAAGAGACAGAAATTTTTAATGTGTACACCAATACCCGACATTGCCACTCCCTTAGTCTTACAAAATACAGTCCTCTGTTATGTGGACTATATCATAAATAAATAGAGATATGACAGAATCACTAAAACTGCAACGCTAAGAAACGTCCAACTAAATAGTAATTCACATATAGCACTATACACACAGATATTTGTACTTTCTTTTTAATAACTTCTTGTTCCACTTAATTTCATTTATATCTTTGCAAGCAAGAGATTTGTTGTTCATGAATTGTACCAAATGCTACTCGTTAAAAAAGAAAAAAAAAACAATTTGGATGGTACAATGTCTGCCAGGCTGCACTGTTTTATAAAGCTAAGAACACAGTCCTTTACCAGTCGTTTTTAACAGTACTCCAGAATGACACTCAGGATCATGGAATAGCAAACTTTCAAGTATTAAATGCCTTTTGTTTTTCCTCTGTCATTTTTTATTGGCTGATCTACTTCTGCTTTTTCTTCTTCTACTGTTCCGGCATCCCCTCCCCCATCCGTAGAATGTTATGTTAATTCAGACAGCACCATGACCCTTACTCAGAATATTTTGGCAAGTGCCCAGGGTACCCTGATAGCACAGTAGCATGAATTGGTATATCCTAACAGTTCATGTCTCTTTGCAGCTTCTAAAATTATTTCCACTATTCTCAGAACTCATGAAATAATGCTTCCTTTCTTTCTTAACTGTATTTGGGAAGGGTTGGTGCACTCAGCAACTGAACCTCCAGAATTTATTAAAATTAGTATAAAAACCCTAGAACTGCTGAAGTCCTCTAAAAGCAATCCACAGCTTACCACAACAACTTCAGATACTAGAAATGTCATGTTTTGCTGGAAATGGGAGACAACTGTTAGAATCTGCTCTGTTTGAAATTATTATGAAACATTTTTAATAAATATAAACAGAATTATTTCTTACTTAACAGAAAAAAATAGATAGATGGATAGACAGCTAGATACACCCACCTACCTACTTCTTACACACACACACACACACACACACACACACACACACACACACACACACACACCACTACCCACCTACTTCTTACATGCATGTACACATACTCCTACCTACCTACTTCTTACATACATGCACATACACTCCACCTACCTACTTCTTACACATAAACACTCCTCTTAAACACACACTCACACACATACCTTTCACTTGTCTGTTCATAGCCCATAGTCCAAACGTCTTCTGGAATTTAAATTCCGTGCTCAGAAGACAAAGATATAAACAATCAGTCGCACAGTCACAACAGGTGTTTGCAACCTGTTTCTGTCTTCTGTGTCTGTGCAACTGGACCCAAACGTAAATGTTTCTTTAAATTAAAAGAAAATTAATGTACTTGATACCATGAACTGTTGTTGCAGCCAAGGTGCCAGTACACAGTACTGGTGAGAACCGTCACAAAAAAGCCCTGTGTGTATATATATATATATATATATATATATATATATATATATATATATATATATATATAAATATATATAGATATATATATATATATATATACATATATGTGTGTGTGTGTGTGTGTGTGTGTGTGTGTGTGCGTGTGTGTGTAGGGCATGACTCCATCCACCCACCATTGTAGAAGGCTGAACTCCTCATCCCTGTTGCATATATATATATATATATATATATATATATATATATATATATATATATATATATATATAAACTGCATGACTATTATACCTCAGAAAAAAGGCAATACTGTAGGATGCAACAATTTTATATACTATACCAGCCCTGAACGTCAGTCTTTGAAATGTTCTGAAAAGTATCACATAATGATGGAACTGTCCATTTTGAATCTAGAACCTCTGGCATTCCTCTAACTCACCTATGTGCAGAAAAAGAGCTACATGCAGGCTAGACGAGCAATTATTCTATAAAGTCTGTTGTGTCTGTAAGGAAAACTTTAATAGTCTGAGAAAATGGAAATGCATGAAATGTGAACTAGTATTATTAGAGCTGTATAACATTTTTAGAAGTGTTATAAATAATTGTTTAAATGATAAAAGACAATGTATTGCACTTGCCTTTTCTGTAAAATGTAGTATAAGAAAGAAAATGGAAGCAACTACATTTGCCACTGTTAAAACTTGATACATTTCAAAAGTAAAGCAGGAACTTTGCTTCACAAACGTGTGCATTGCTACAAAGTGTACTAGTTGAAGATACTCTCTATGTCATGTGATGATGAGGCCATATTTGGATACTAGTTTGTGGTACTGTCCATCTCTCTCTTTTTTTTCCCCAGCTCCAGAAAGGTGTAACTGTAGAAGCTGGAGGACATCTTCCAAAATTCAAACTAAAATGACAGAAAATCATATTTGATGATTTAAATAGAGGGACTGACTGTTAATTCAAAAAGTTACAAGCATTACTGGAGGATATCCTTGGAGGCAGAGCTCAAGCTATATTATATATTACACTAAATGTAAGCACTCTGAAAATTATGTTTTGGACTTAAAAGGCAGAAATTATAAGAAAACAGCATATCTTCAAACAAAAGCAGATGGTCTCTTATTTCAGATGTTAGAAAGATTTCTGTGAACATTTTATGTCTGGATGTTTTATTTTTACTTCCTAAGGCAAGTTCTGTACTGTTTGCTTATTTATTTGCAAAGAAAATGATCTAATTTATTTACTTCAAGTAAATCATTTTATTATATAACTCTGATGTATCACGTATTAGCTGAATGGTTTATGTATTTTATTGGTGCTTACCGCTGATGTTTCACTTATTAGTTTAACAGTTTATGTATTTTATTGCTACATGCAGCTATGTATTATTTGCCTTTTAAGGGCTGCAGCTCAGAAGAAATTGCTTTTCATTTATGTCTTTAAAGATTGGCTTATTTTAAGAGTAAACAATGAGGTTTATTCTTGTTTTGCTAGATTTGATTAATAGTTAGGATTATTGAAAATCAAGGAAGAGGGGTCATTGGTGCTGGAGAGTTACTATTTATACTATCCTAGAAAATATTGTGTAAGTTGTTGTTGTTGGTCTTTCAGCTTTTCCCAGTTAGGGGTCGTCACAGCGGAACTCCGGTCCATTAATGATTGGCAGTAGATTTTCATGAACGCCGATGTGCCAGCTCGACGTTCAACATTCAATGAAGGCATACCCATTTACGCATGTCTTTCGAACATCCACCCAACCACAGAGAGGACATGCAGACTCCACACAGAAGGCACTCCCCGCACTCTAGCCGAGAATCGAACGGGAGAACCTCTTGCTGTGAGGCAACAGCGCTACCACTGCACCATCACGGATATACAGAAAATATTTTGTAAGTACATGTACAAAATCATTTTAGTCAAGTTTTAATTACTGTTAGAAAGACTGGAATGGAATGCACTGAACTCATTCTGAGGTGAGAGAAATCCTGGGGTGGCAGTGATTATAATTCTAAACTGTAGCTACTTAGCATAAAGCTCATTTGTGTATGGCAGAACTTGCCTATTACCAAAGTAGCACTGTGTATTTACCATACACTGTTAAGGCCAGTTGTCCAATGTGTATTAATTGGTACCAGTGGTGGAATTAATCCCCCCCCCCATACTGCTGGTTTCTTTGTACCATAAAGACTGATAACAGAAGTATGGGAGTTAAAACCAATCACCTTTGTCCATCAAGTATACATTGGTAGCCAGTGGTTGGATCTTATGACCTGGACTTGAATAGCCTGTAAAAGAGATTTGAAGAGCAATAAGCGTGCATATCCTTGCATTCTCTAGGTGAAATACACCACAACAGAAATCTATCTCTTGTACAGCAGTTACTTAATATTTTTAACCCCGGAAAAGAGGCTAAGAATCATCAAAAAAAGAATAACCTCAAAAACAGTGACAGTACGTGGTACCGAAAAGGCGGTATTCAACCAAGAAAATGTTCAACCAAGGCTGTTACTGTCTAAAACACATTTTATTACAAACAACCACGAAACATTTAAGCTATTTCATCTGTAGCATTCAGGACTTCATCAGAAATAACAAATGGCTCACTTAACCTCTACTTTTAAAGAACAATCAATTCAATGACATCATCAAATATTTAAATATCAAATAATTCAATTTTAAAATCCTACAGGCCCCTTTTCATACATTTCCTTATTCCTTAGCATCAAGTGAATCAAATAACGAAAAGATCACTTTCTTTAACATTACTGTAAAAAACATTCCTTATAATTTAGTCTTATAATTTAAATGTGTGTAGTTTGAGAATGGACTGAATGGAAATATAATCATGTAAACCAGGGTAGTTAAAAGCATTCACTTTGAACTTCCAAAGCAGTTTCCTGTATTCCAGTCTCTTATCCCAATCTCCACTCCTCCGGTTTATTTCCACTTGTTCTATAATAACACATTTAAATTCATTGTGTGACTTTTCTCATAATGTATGCTTATAGAAGACATTGTTAATATTTTTAACTTTAATGCTGCAAATATCTCATATATATTATATGTCCTCATTGTCTTAATGATATAGAAACAGTCACACTTAGTACACATGGCCAAGTAAACCAGTCCACTGCTTTCACAGGTGCCTTTTTTAAAATTGATCTGTGTTTTCAATAAATTCCCCAATGTCACTGATTCCCCTTCATAAATATATTTACATTGGTTACAAAATCCAAATTAAAATGTGTTTTCCTTTTTTCCATACTCATATTCAACTTTGGTCTATGGTTTTCAAAAATACTATTCAAACTGCAACCTGTTTTAAATACAAAATTAGGTTCTACTCCCACTTCCTCTGAAATACTGGGATTAAACCTTAAAATATTCCAGTTTTTAATAATAATATCCTTTACTTTCTCTGAAGCATTGTTAAATTCTACTACCATCGTCCTCTCCAACTTCTTGCTGTCAATGTCAATTGTGTTAACTCTAGTGTCCCTCTCCAACCTGGCTCCTAAAAGGTGTCTACATTTTTTACCCCATTCATTTGCCTCTTCAAAAGTGAAACTTCTCACTAATTCAGTAGGGTAACCCTTGTCAGTGAATATCATTTGTAATTTTTCAAATTCCTACAAAACATCACCCTTCCTAGATGTCATCCTTGCAATCCTAAAACACTGACCTTTGATTAAGCCATTTCACGTGCAAAAAGATGTGCATTACTATAGGGGAGGTATGAATCACTGAAGGTGGTTTTCCTGTAAACCTTTGGAATAAAACTCTGACCAGTCTTTTCAATCATAGTGTCCAAGTAATCAGCTGATCTCTTGTTATATACAAATGTAAATTTTAGAAAAGGACATTGTGTTTTTTAAATAATCTATAAATTTACCAATATTTTCTTCAGACCCTTCCCATAAAATAAAAATGTCACCCAAAACTCTTAAATATAAAGATACATATTGGGAAATCTCCAATTGAAAAACAAGTTTGTTTTCCTTAATTACATGGATAAGGTTATCGATCAAGGCAAAGAGATACCAATTAAAAATGCCAAACTATTCTAAGAAGGATGGGGCTATATGAGGAGAACTGTAATAATCTAAAAATGTTACTTTTTAAAAAGTAAAATGTATGACAGCTAAACTGAATGTATTAGAGCTGCACAACATTTAAAAAGTGTGTGAGTAATTACTTAAATGATAAAAGTAAAAGAAGCATCCGTGTATTTACCTTTTCAATGAAATGTAACATGAGAAGGGAAAATCTGCACAATGGTATATCACCACATTTACTACTGTTGAAATGTAATATAGGTTCATAGGTTCATAGGTTCATACTAGGCTATCTGCCCAAGGGCATTTACAAGCCTAGCCCATAGTTTTGTGGCTTACGCCACCCCTTTAGTATGGGGAACTATACCCATTATTTTGCTGTGCCTCTGTCGAGCAGTGACACTGAGGTAATCCCTGGGGTATATCTGCGATCTCCCATCCATTGGTCAAGATTTCTCTTGAACAAGGCCAGCGAGGTGCTCTGCCTCACATATACCGGGATTTTATTCCACAGCATAGGGAGTCTTTGGGTGATGAATCTATCCCTCCAGCACGTCCTATTAATAGCCGTGTCGAGGTTTAAGTCTACCGCCTTGTGGCTCTGACGGATCTAGATTTTTTGAGGTGAAGCATATTCATCAAATCTGGGTTTGACATGGCCTTGTATGTTAGGCAAAGGTCACCTCTGAGCAAGCGGTAAGCGACTGAATAGAGCTGGAGTTCTTTCAGTCGGGCAGCATAGGACAGATGTTTGAGACCCTTTATCCTTTTGGTGAGGAACTTTTGTGGCCTCTCCAGCTGCTGCAAGTGCCGGGTCAGATACATTCCGAATGGGGCATTGTACTCAATCATTGGTCTGATGAGTGATGTGTATAGGGAGACTATGACCTCCCTTGATCTAGATGAGAATCCCTTCATGATAAGGTGGGCAATGTAGAAGGTCTTCCTAACTACTTTAGCTACATGGGTATCGAATGACAGACTACTATCAACCTGGGTCCCCAGGTCCCTGATAACTTCTTCTGTGCTCAGTGGATTGCCACCTATTTGGTAGCTAGGGGTAACCTTGTTTTTCCCGAAGGGTATGACTATGCATTTTTTGGCATTTAACTTTAGGCCATGGCTCTGGCACCAGTTATCCATTTCTGTGAGACCCTTCTGAAGGATATCTGTGTCAGATGTGTTTTCTACTATGGCGCCAGTTTGCAGTCATCTGCAAACTTTGTCAGCCATAACCCTCCTGTGTTTGCTTGTACTTCGGAAAAGTAGATGCCAAACAAGAGTGGGCCCAGGACTGAGCCCTGTGGTACACCACTTGTGACAGGCTTTGAGTCTGACATGGCGCCAGCAACTCTGACCCTGTGGGTTCTGTCACTCAGCCAGTTTGCAACCCATCTTGTGATGTATGGGTTAACATTTAAGCTGATGAGTTTTTCAATGATACCCGAGTGGGGTATTGTATCGAAGGCCTTCGCCAGATCGAGGTAGGCTGTATGGACTGCCTTTCCCTCATCAATGGCTTTGGTGACTGTTTCGAAAAAGTCAACCAAGTTTAGAAGGCATGATCTGCCTTTGACAAAGCCAAACTGGGATGGATCCAAAGTCTGCAAATTCCCTATGTCTTTATTTATGAGGTCCATTATGATCCTCTCCATGGCTTTGCAGATAAGGCTTGTCAAGCTAATGGGCCGGTAATTTCCAGGGTCGGTGGAGGCACCGCCTTTGTGAAGTGGGACCACATGTTAGCTTATTTAAAATATTGTTCTACAAATGTGTGCACTGTTGAAAGTTTAGTCTACTGCTTGAAGATACTTGCTAACTCACATGATGATGATACCTTATTTGCACAGTAACTTGATGGGACTATGACCTATTTGAAATATACAGCAGTGGAAACAGGAGGACATCTTCTAAAATTCAAATTGCAGGTATACTCTTTGTCTGCCAGAGACAGAGTTTTAACTGTATTATGTAGCCTGTATGGACACTGAAAATTCTATTTTGGACTAAAAAGCCAGAAACAGTAAGAGGATGGTATATCTTTAGACAGAAGCAAGATTTTTTTCTGCACATTTTCAGTCTGTTTAAATATTTTATTTTCATTAATTTCTGCCTGCAAGTTCTGTACTGTTTGAATATATATTAGAAAATAAACCATGTTAACAAATTTATTGCAAGTAAAGAATTAATTATTTAACTTTAAATGCTTGTAGATGATTTTGTATTCATTAGCTTAAGGTTTAGTACATTTTACTGGGACTTGCAGCTGTGTAATATCTACCATATGAAGAGCAACTCCTCAATACTAATTGCTATTTCACTATTTAAATGTTAGCTTATTTATAAGTAAATAGTAAGTTATGTTTGTATTTTGTGACAGACTGGTAGCATTACTGTAAACTAAGAAGAGATTATATTGATGCTGGAGATGTACTATTTATCTCAAGTTCTGGAAAATATTATGTGAATGTTGTTGTCTTTCGGCTTTTCGCGGTTAGGGGTCGCCACAGCAGAACTCCGGTCCGCTAATGATTGGCAGTAGATTTTCACGAATGCCAAGGTGCCAGCTCGATGTTCAACCTTCAACAAAGGCACACCCATTTACGCATGTCTTTCAAATGCCCACCCAACCGCGGGGAGGATTATGTGAATGAATGTGCAAAATAATTTTAAAGTTTAATTATGATATGTAAAGCTGCACTGGATGAGACTGAATTCAGTCTGGTGTAGTTAAGTTTAGGGGAGCAGAAATTATAACACCGAACTGCAGCTGCAAAGTGTAAAGCTAATTTGGGTGTGACAAGGCTTAGCTTTTCCCCAAACAAATAGTGGATGTTTACAGTACACACATCAGCTAACTGTTCCATGCATCTTGACTGGTACCAGTTACAGGATTCCCATATTGCTAGTCCTCTCACATCAAAAATGTTTACAGCACTTGCATGGGAGTTAATGCCACTTGTCCCTGCTCATCATCATTTCTGAGAATGATATAACTTGTTGTGGTGAACCCAAAATTGTATGAAAGAATCCTAATAGAGTTTTGAGATAAATGAGAATCTACGTGGGTCATATAAAAATACTCCACATTATTATGTAAGGGAAAAGGCAGCTTTGTATTCCCAAAACCTTCATGAGTCCCTGCAAAGGTTAATGTCTCTGTATTCATATCATAGTCTGATGTCTGTCCAGAGAAAGGGTTGACATAGAGTCCTGTTGCCACTTAGGGGTTTCCTACACTATATTAAAATATTCTCTATCTAAAGTTTTTTAGTTAGAGGAGTGCTGCATAAGGCAAAGGAGCAGTACTACTTAGTGAAGTATTCATAACAGCTTATTTAAGAGACATTGGTATACTGGACTCCTCCACTAAAATAGCAAATGGATCTGATAAGATTACAGGTGATACAAGTATTAGCACCAACATAAGTGGAGTTTTATTGCTATCCTTTGGAAGTACAGAAGTCAGAAAGGAGGATTTGGGTACTCTACAGGCTGATTTAATTTCTTTGTTTTTAGGATATATCTTTAAGAGGAGGTACCCTCTTCCGTTGCATCATAAGAACTGAAGGACTTACAATTTTCAATCACTTTTTGGCTGCTTCCTTGGAAGATTCCTATTTAGCAATCTTGTCCATGTTTATGTTTCCTATCCTATTTCCTATCAGACTCTCTTTTATCCATCAAATGAGTTAAAACAATTTAAAATACAGTAACTATTGTAAAATAGCAAGGCTAAGTGCCTACCAGAAAAACACTTGAATTATTTATTTCAGTTTTCTTCTAATATTCTTAAAGAAATTACTAAAAGTAGAGATTCATGAGCCACTGTGCAGATAAACCTACTCCAGTAGCAAAGCAGGACATGTAGTACCAAGGGCATTGATAAAGAACTGAGAGAAGCTTCTAGTAATGCAGGCGTCATAACAGCACCTTGCTTTGTACCAGTTATGCTCCCACTGAATGCATTGGTCCCTATAGAGAGCAAAGCACAAGTGATAAAACCTCATGATAGAGTAAGAAGGGAACACAAGTTGGGTAAACCCACAATATTATATTATAATTTGTTGTTATAGGCACCCTTCACAGAGATTAACAAAGTTAATACCCTTAAAAATGTTGCATGAAATCACCACAGACTTCAAGGAAATACAGAGGCACAGCACAATACCATATGATAGAATTGAAAATACACATTAAAATGTGACTGGACAACTTTATAGATGTATACTACTGAGGTAGAATTCCAAGAGACCAAACTTTAGTTATTTTAGTGAGAATAATAGGACAGAACACTGTATCATATTTTCCTGGAAATAATTTCTTTAAAGATAAAGATGCTTTATACATGGACTTAAAAGGTATGGCAATGTAAAAAAGTAATAAAACATTTCTTTGAAAGTTGCCAGTATACAGAACACTTCCTCATCACAGATGACATGGAAAAGGCTGGTGCAGGATCTAAAGAATGCAAAGGATATGTACAGAGAAGTGATACCCAATGGATCAGACAGCAGTTTGTTTGTTTGTCTGTCTGTTTTTCCACTGATAGGAAAAGTGCAATATTGTATTGACCTGGTCATCCATGCAATCCATGACTTTCTGGGTAATCTTAGCACAATCTCAGTTTTTGCTGTTCTCTTTAAAGAGAATATATATAGTTAGGTACATTGCCACACCTCCATGGGTTCATGGGTGTTCACTAGGCGCATGACCACAAGGGCCTTTTAAGATTAGTTATGCATCCCAAATCTCTGACAACTTCTGATACCCTAGATAAGTGTAAGCAGGGGCTTCTGAGGTGAAACATTTACAAGCTGGGGCCTGGGAGATGAACCATTTACAGGTTGCCTGTGTCCATTAGCAACATAGGTGCCAAACCAGGGATGAATTTCCTGTTCCCCATCCAGATGTTCAAGTTACACTTGAATTGGGTTAGGGAGGAACTCTGCTTCATATGGATGTAGAGCCTATCCCAGAGAAGGGGTAGTCTCTGTGATATATACCTGTCTCTCCAGCAGGTCCTATTTATACCAGAGGCAAAGTTTAAATCTTTAGAATGGGTAATTCTGGTGCTGCTTGTTTTGCTGATATGCAGGAGAACCATCAGGGAGGGATCTGACAATGCCTTATCTGCCAGGCATAGATCCCCCTCAACACCCACGTTAGCTGAAAATCCAACAAATTCACACATATCATCCAATAAAATTAATACAAACTGATCAGGAAGGATTGAAAGGAGGAGTAACAGCAGTTAATTTATAGATATACAACTATCACCAAGATTATTATGTTAATGGCAAAGTAATAGGCAAATGTCAGCATTATATAGTACATTTCATAAGCACTGATTCCAGTGAGTTCTACTGTAAATTGCACTGATGAAGGAATGTATCATAGCAGTGGAAACAGTTGTCTGATTTTAAGCATAAGTAATATTGCCATGCTAAGTTGAGATCTTCAATAGGATATGCACCATTTGTGTTTTGTTAATGAATTAATTAAATTAAAGATAAAAAAAAACACAATTACCTGGCAGGGCAGAATTCTTTTGTAATATCATCACAGGATCCGGAAACCCAATCAGGTTCACCTAAATTACAACAAACAAACAAATAAGTAAATGCAACACAGATATAACTGTAGGACGATCAACATAAATGAAAATCTCAAAGAACTCCCCACAGATCTCAGAAGTGCTATTTAAGAAATCAGTATATCAAGAGATTTACATTGCCCTAAGAAGTGTTGGTCCATCCTTTCCTCCATTGCCATTAGCCCACTTTATCCTTTAAAGGATCGTGGCTTTACTTGGGCGTATTCCACCAGACAAAGGATCCAAGATTTGAAGCTTTTTCTTGATGTGGTGCTGGCCTATCACACATTTTACACACACACACACACACACACACACACACACACACACACACACACACACACACACACACACACACACACACACACACACGCAAACTCATGCACTTCATAATACCTATGGGTAATTTGGAAGATCAACAATCAACTTGCACCACGTCTTTGGAGGTAGGAAGAAGCCAGAGTACCCAAAGCAACCCATGTTGAGGCATGATGAACATGGAGACTCCACACAGAAGTCTCCACAGATAAAAATAAAATTGAACTGAAAATCCTCTTGCTGTAAGGTGGCAATTCTACTCACTGAACCACTGAGCCAGCTATAAATGCAGTGCTTTTAATCATGTCTTACTGTAGTGGTGTTCTTCAAAGGGAGTAATACATAAGGAAAATATGGAGACTTATTTTCTGTGATAGGGGGATAGGACCTTTGCCCACCCTTACATAGGTAATCAATGTAAATACCATTGCATCATAACTAAAAAAAAATGTTTAACACATGTAGCAGTCTTTTAATGCTAGATTCCAAAATACTTGCTCTCATTGTAAGTAACTTACTCTGTCATGAGGCCTATCCATAAGGCAGGCTTACACCAGAGTAAATCACTTATACTAAGATCATGTTTTTTTGGAATCACTACAGGCTTACACCAGAATAAGTTCCTTACACTAAGAGCAAGTCTTTTGGAATCCAGCCCTTAGAATAAAAGGCCATTTGTCTACAATATATATAATTCAATGACTTGATGAAGCAGTACCCAAAAATATACATTCAGCATTTTAAACAATTTGAAATATGTACAACATATCAAATTAAAAGCAAAATTTTCAATGAATCAACCAATTTCAATGAATTTAACCAACTCTAACTGGCTTAGATCCAGGGCTTGTAGATTGCCTATGAGCTTGTTAATAAGTTCTATAATGATCACTTCCATTTTTTGCAGATACGGCTGGTGAGGCTTATAGGTCGGTAGTTTCTTGGATCAGCAGTGGATCCCTCCTTGTGAGCAGGATGATTACCACCGTTTTCTATTCCTCTAGCATGAATTCAGTGCAGAGTCTGATGTTAAAAGGCTTAGTAGTGAGTCTCCTAGACAATGTCTAGTGCTGACAAGAAGACAAACTGGCACATTATCAGAACCCATGCAGCAAGTATTTTTAGCCTTGAAAAGAAAGAGAGGGCATTTGGGACTTGCTCTGCACTGACAAGAAGGGGTGCTAAGTGGGTGCCCTAATAAGTTGGGTTAAGTTAGGGGTGGTAGGGGTGTAAAGTTAGAGTTTATCTGCTAATATGTTGACTATGAACTCAGTTGATAAGCAAGTGTTGTTATGTATTAGCTCTAAGCGTTGCTGGGAATTACCTGTAAGGTTTCTAACATAGATGAAGAAGACTTTGAGGTTGTCCTTCACAGAGATAACAATTCTCAATTTGTACTTAGTTTTGGAGGATTTGATCTTGTTTCTGAGTTCTTTGTTGATCTTTTTGAGTACATCTCTAAATGATGGGGTATTAATTTTGCTTTTATAAGGTATGAGTTTCTTCCTCTTATTGTATAGTTCCACCATAGAGGTTTATTGCTAAATTTGGCATTATATTTATGGTGTATGAGGATAGATGCCTCAATGCATGTTTTGAGGTGTATATAGAAATTATCCAGAAATGTGACAGCATGTGAGATGGGGTCATCAAGGTAAGAAGGGAACACAAATTTCATCAGAACATTAATAAGCTGGATTAGATTTGTCTTAAAGTAGCCTCTTAAGTCAGAAGGGTTTTGTGTTAAGTCAGGTTTGTCCCTCATAGTGAGTGTTACAGAATGGTAGTCAGGTTTGGCCAGTAGCATTGTAATTGCAGGTGTTGAGCACAGGGAATTAATATTGGTAAGAACTATGTCCAAATATTTCTGAATTACTAGTTGGGACTTGAACCAGTTGGTATAGGGAGCAAGTTTTAATGAAGTCTAGCAATATCTGTGCATGTTTATTTGAAGTGATGTAAGTTTCCCAGTTAATGGAGGTATAGTTGAAGTGGTTATGCTGGGACACAGTCTCAGCAGATGCTGTGGCACTGAGTCTCAGCCTTACAAACAGGTCCAGGGCACTCATGGAAGAAGTGCAGGCATCCCATGCATGCCCCCATCCATAGGAGCTGCCTCATAGTTTCACAGGTGGCAACATGTCCTTGGCCAGGGTGGGAGTGTTATATGTCTATGAGTGCTGACCTCTAGCAGGCATGGTACTGTTGTGAGCATCATGGCTTTTTGGACACCGTATCCTGCCCATATTCTTCTCCATTCTTGATGTTGTTCTGGGAGTGGTGGCACTGCATGACTGTGGCCTAGGCTTCCCATGTCTATGTCAGGCACCTTCTTTGGAGCCAGAGGTGGATCAGCTTTGTGACTCATGCCTGATGTGCCCCTGGAACATGGTAGACACTGCATTGTACAAGAAGATGATGGCACATCTCAGTAAGTTGGCATACATTGTGCATTCACTCCCTTAGGTCTTCATGTACACCCTGCATTATGAGTTCCATCATCTGAAAAATAGATGTTACTAGCCATAAACTTTAACAATGGCATTGCACATTGTCTGGGTTTCAGACATTGAAATGGCCAATTCAAGTAGAGTGTGATATCCATAATTTCTGCAAGCACCTGTATGTACATCTACACAGTCATCCCCACATCATATGGAGCTTTGGGCAGAAAATGAGACCTTAGAAACAGGGGGAAACTCATTTCTCATATTGCACCTGTCGCCACCTAATTGTCTTTATTAATAGTCTATGTATCTTAGGTGGTTTCCACAGGCCAAGAGTCTGTGCCCATGCCATTAGTATGGGATCTGCTTTGTACATTCCTTGTATCGAATAATGTTGCAGTGCTCCCTGACATGCCAACTGTTCACTATGACTAATGTCAGAGTCACAGTTGTCTCTGACATCAGGCAATGACATAACCATGGTGGTAGAGTCAGACAGTATATCACCTGTACAGATACCAGAGCAGAACATTTCTTTTATTGTCTGTGCGGAAGGAAAAGGCATGTATAATTGTGACAGCAATGGAAATTATAATCGTACCTTATATAGGTAGTCACACCCCATGCAGTCCTGATGTATCCAAATAACAACACAGACATGATTTCAGTGTCACATACTGCAGCAGGAAATGCAGACATTAATTTGACAAGCCACTAGACTTGAACAATGCACCTGGTGCATACCTAATGTACACTTTAGGGGCATCCTGCAGCTCACATCCAAGATCTAGTACATCACAATGGAAATTAAATGAGTCTGATCCTCTCTGCAGAGAAGTTAGGAACTCCTGTGTCTCTGTCAGACTGACTGTTCACCTCCTATTGCCCTACCTTCCAGTACAAGGCAGGCAGCACATTTTTGTGCATCACAAATCATTGTCAGTGGCCCTTTGGCTGACTTGCTCTTAATTTATGTCTGTTATCACATTCTGACATGATCATTTATAGTAGGAATTGTCAGCATTCTCCTGGCTAAGTATCAGTCAGCCATGAAGACAGTTGGCCTGCAACAGTGCCTCATTGTCTGTGGGGGAGAACTTGCATTTTTGGCTTTTGCCTTTGCACACATAATACTGAATGGAGATAAAATATGGCATGTGGGTATATTTCACTTTGTAACACCAGCATTCAGTTAACCAGACCATGTCCATAGCCTGCAGAAAAGTTACAAAGGACTTTGCCATGGTTGGGTGACCATATATATTACACTGTAGCTGGGACAACCCCTTTAACCAACCACACTGAATAAAAAACATCACACATTCACAATAGTATGTAGTGTAACAGCAACATTCTGGGCATTATACATTAATTGCCCAGCTGGCATACTTCTCCTTTATTGGCACACAGGTGGCTTGCTACATACCATTATGGAGTATAGACTCTGGCAGATACCCAGAAGCCAGTAGTAAGTATCAACAGCATAGCAAGCTATATTCTTTGTACTCATCCGAATACATTAGTATATCAGAAACACTGTACTTCCTGAGTCTAAAATATTTCTAGAACTTGCTCACCTTAAGTATGTCATATAGCTCAGTAAATAAATGAAACTTGCTAAAACAGGAATAGCCTGAAAGCAGACTTTGTTTAATTTGTAAGGGACAACAGCTGATAAGTATGCATACATGAATGAGGCACCTGGAGGTCAATATCCTCAGGAATACATACATTTTAAATGCACAGCAGACTGACTGTCATTAATATGAAGTTGCAAGCAGAATGTGCATTCTGCACCTACATTCTTGGTCTGCATGGCCTGTCATGCTGTAGTATATCAGCATTACCTCTGAAGGCCTGCCATGTACTGGGTGTCCATAAGACACACAACATTGTAGGAAAGTACATTTTTGTGTTCTAAATAACATACAGCACTTATAATTGTGCAGGAACTTGCCCCAAGATGTTACACATCACAGTGGAGATGCAACAAGTCTGATCATCCCCACATAGAAGCCAGAAAGTCCTATGTCTCTCAGAGGTGGTTCAACTGACAGTCCACTCACAAATTTGATTTATCTAGGTGGTGATTTACTGACTGCCTCTGTCAGTCAGAAACAATAGGAGCTAGACCAGGGCTGAATTTCCAATTACCCATTCATTGGTCCAAGTTGCGCTTAAAAAGGGATAGGGAGGAACTCTGCTTCACATGGATAGGAGCCTATTCCAGAGAACAGAAATTCTCTAAGATATATATCTGTCTCTCCAACATGCCTTATGTTACCAGCAAAATTTAGGTCTTTTAATTTAGTAATTCTGATTCTGTTTCTTTTGCAGATGTGCAAAAGGTTCATAAAAATGGGTCTATATCACATTATTGAAATTCCAAAATGTCGAACACCATAAGCTCGACCTTGGAATCTCGAAATGTGATATACTCGAACGCTCAGAACAGCGAATTTTTTCCAAGGGAAAAATTTGCTGTTCCAAGAATACACACACACGCAGCACAAGCACACCAAAATAGATAATCCACACATACACACTTCACAGAACCCTACACTAAACCGTACATACACCACTAGCTATCCACTTACCTAACCCAACTCTAACCCTAAGGTCCCTAATGCACACTCTCCTTACCTGCTCCCTAACCCTAAGGTCCCTAACTAATGCACACTCACCTTACCCGCTCCCTATCCCTAAGGTCCCTAACTATCACACACTCACCATACCTTGGTCCGTTCGCACACTTACCTTAACCTGGTCCGTCACCTTTGCACCACAGTTGAGGAAATAGCAAAGTTGCAGAAATGAATCACCGAATACTTTCCCTAGGAAAATATTTGGTGTTCTGCAACTTCGCTATTTCAAGCGTTTGCTGAATTGGGGTCGATATTATAACATTCTAAGTTTTAAGACTTCAATGTTATAATATAGACCCCATAAAAACAGGGTCCAATGGTACACTTTATATCAGTCACATATCACCTCTCAGAAGTCTGTATGATACCAGGTAAACAGACAGGGCTTTTAGGCAGTCAGTGTAGAGCATTATGTTTACTCTCTGTATTCTTTTTGTAAGGAGCCTTTGTGGACATTCCAGTTGCTGCATGTGTCTGTTCAGATGCATACCGAAGTGGGTATTATACTCTATATAGAGTCTGATGATGTCCACGTACAGTGATATGATCTTTTTGGACCTAGATGCCATGCCCTTGCTTATAAGTTGAGCAACAGAGAAGGATTTTTTTACTACCTTGGACACATGCTGATCAAAGGCTAGGTTACTGTCTAAATGATTTCCCAGATCCCTGGCTAGTGAATCAACTTTTAAGGGTGTTTTATTGACGATGTTATTACCCAGGGTGGTAGACTTCCAAAAAGGTACCACTATACATTTCTTGGTATTGAGTTTTAAGCAATGGCTTTGGCACCAAGAGTTTGTCTGTATTAGACCTTCCTGAAGGGTGTTCTCATCTTGGGGAGATTCAATGACTGTCCTCCCAGTTTGCAATCATCTGCAAATTTAGTCAACCAAAGGCCTTTGACATAGGCTTTGACATCCAAGAAGAAGATATCAAAGAGGAGTGGGCCCAACATAGACTCCACTGGTGATCTGATGGAGGATTATCTCACTGAAGCCCATATTGGCACCCTGGAAAGACACCTCTTGTGGCTTGCAGAGTTGTGTCCCTGACAGCCACTAGCAGCTCCATCTGAACCAGGACCCAGTGGTGAGAGAGAGAAAACAAGGTAGTATGTAGAGCCCACTTAGTATGACATGAGCTGGGCAATACTGGAGACCATATCCACCCTATCCCCCATCCCAGTGTTACCCTCCCTTGTGTGTCATTGCCCTCTCTTGTTTGTTGTTCAATCCTTTCCATTATCTTGCCTTGCTTGTCTTCTGTTTGTAACTCCAGTGTTGTCATATCAGTGTGTCAGCAACTCCTCGTCAGTTTTGTCTTAGTTATATGTGTATGCATTTGTCCCTGCTACCTATCCTCACCTTCTTACCATCCCTTCAACTTCCCTTACTTCCTTCCCCACCTTACATTTTTTTGTATAAAGAAAATGAGTGCCTGCCCTCTAGAAAAATGTAACCCTTGCTTCCCCTTCCATATCCTATTCTTTTTTTGCCTGTTTCTCTTAAGTACTTACATCTGCTTGCTTCCCCCTTTTTCTGACTGTTCTGTAGTCTGGTTTCTACCCTTAAATATGATCAAAATAGATTTAAAATGTATAATGAGTCCTTTAAGGCTGATAGCTGCCTTTATCATCTTGCCACTCGTGCAAGCATGAACACACTGGGCCACATCAATGAGCGTGCACATGTGATATTCATCAGATCTGGTAAGCACATTATAAAGCCACCATTGAGGCCAGTGCTCCCTCACTGCAGGCCTATCTCTGGCTGTAAGAGGATGTCTTAATTAGTTGAAGTTCAGCTCAGTATTTTCATTTTGTTAATTGTTAATGAGCACCTGAAGGTAAAAAGAAGCTGGCCCAGCACAATTGTGGTGAGAATTTTTCTGGGCCCGAGGGAAGGCGTTTCATTTAAGAAATCATATTAGAAGCATCATTCAGATCAGACGTATGACACACTGAAAGAATTCCAACCATGGAAATGTGTGCTAAACTATTATCCAATACAAATGAGACTGTAGTAAGTAAATCAACCAAAATAATAATAATAATAATAATAATAATAGCAGAAATCAACATCATCAGGCTTTAAAAGAACACTATAGCAGTTTTGCCAAATAAATTTTTCAGTTGTACAGAGTGCAAAACATCAACATCTTATATAGTCAGATTCAAAAACTCCATTGGATAATTAGGTTAAAATAAACTACACTTTTAAGCCATGTGTAACCCATGAAGAAGATATCTTTGTATACACTTGGGCAAATAAAAGAAGAATAAAGAGTACAGCAGTTGTAATACAAATGTTATAAATGTCTGCAAACTGCTGCAAATCAGTAAAATGACAGTCCCACCTACTTGATACAGAAATAATATGGTTATTAGAAAAAATATATAAATGGAAGAATGACTGAGAACAAACTGCAATCCAGAAAACTGCTGCATACATGAATATAGATCGATAAATATACATGCAATACATTCAAAATGGAATTATATAGAGAAATCACAGAACCAGTGATCACACTATCAACAATCTTAAAAAGTTATCAAATTTCATTCCATCTTAAAGCAGCACGCATGCTACCATACATATAGAAGGAGCACACTAACACAAAATACAGTATTTTTAGAAGGCGGTAAAGTCCATTCCTCGCTGCAACCCCAACACCTCCTGTTAATTATATATACCAAATCCAAGATCACATAATAAAAGGAGAAGCGGCAGATTTCCAGTCCCTGCTGTATCATGACATCACAAAGGTAACATCAACAAGCTGCTCAGTTGATAACAGAGGCCCAGCTTAACAGCATGCAGTACAGCACACCTCGACCATCTTCAATGAACTCATTCAAATTTATAAAAAAATATTGATAACACAAATTTTGATCCATACAGAACAATTCATACTTCCAAAGAAATTAATCCAGAAGGATGACTAACACCAAGTCTTTGTGTTAGCATTCTTTCTTTTTCAGCAAGCATTTGAGTTAATGCAATAGAAGTAGCATCTAACCACTCATGAGCAATGTCAATTTACATATACTGTACACAGTTTCTAATTATAAGAACCTGCGCTACACTAAAGCATTAGATTTTGAACCAACCCATAGTGCATGTCTGTGCTCCACTATGTGTATATTGAACTGCTTTGAAGTTTTACCAGCATAAAATTATCAGCAATTACATGTTGTCATGCAAGGTGCACAAGTACACAAATATGAAATCAGATACCTGATTTGATATTGTACTGCAGCATTAAAAGTGAGGAGGCATACAGTTCTGAGCAACTTTATATAAAGAATAGCTATAACAGATTATCTAACCTCATGGTTTAAGTAGGCCAGAAGGCTGCTTTGGTACTGGATGGGACCACCTCAGTTTCTGTCTGATTACTGAATCATGGATGTAATTAATACATGATGGTTTCTTATAAAACCTTTCAGTCTTAGACCTGCTCATAAGACAAGCAGATGTTCAGTATTTTTAAACAAATGACTGACGATACCATATTCAGTTATAAATTTAAATCTTGTAGTAAAGTTTTCACTGTTATATTTTGGAGCTTTTCTACCCAGGTCACTGCTGAAATGGGACCACAGTGTTGGCTCATTTAGGCTATCCCGATTAACAAAGGAAACAAGTAAATAAAATAAATAAATGTGGTAGAATCCCAACTGGTTTGTTTCACATACACAAGGGTGTGCTGTCTTTATGATACTAGTAACATGTTCTTTAGACTAAGCTACAGTGAATTAATTGCATTTTCTCTCATGAAAATGTTCACACAATTGCTCTGATCCATTTGACTCAAAGTAATTGGTGTTGGAATAGGAATATTACAAATCCCATAAATATAAGAATACAAATACCATAAATTCCATGAATATAAGAATAGGAATACCATACATCCCATAAATATAAGAACAGGACTACCATAAATCCCATAAATATAAGAATAGGAATACCATAAATCCCATGAATATAAGAACAGGACTACCATAAATCCCATAAATATAAGAATAGGAACACCATAAATCCCATGAATATAAGAGTATAAATCCCATAAATATAAGAATAGGAATCCCATAAATCCCATAAAATATAAGAATAGAAATACCATAAATCCCATGAATATAAGAATAGGAATACCATAAATCCCATGAATATAAGAACAGGACTACCATAAATTCCATAGATATAACAATAGAAATCCCATAAATCCCATAAATATAAGAATAGGAATAACATAAATCCCATGAATATAAGAGTATAAATCCCATAAGTATAA
Source organism: Protopterus annectens (assembly GCF_019279795.1). Taxonomy (NCBI): domain Eukaryota; kingdom Metazoa; phylum Chordata; order Ceratodontiformes; family Protopteridae; genus Protopterus; species Protopterus annectens. The sequence goes on along the minus strand of NC_056732.1, from coordinate 483,680,724 downwards.
GAATAGGAATACCATAAATCCCATGAATATAAGAATAGGAATACCATAAATCCCATTAATATAAGAATAGGAATCACATAAATTCCATGAATATAAGAACAGGACTACAATAAATTCCACAGATATAACAATAGAAATACCATAAATCCCATAAATATAAGAATACCATAAATCCAATGAATATAAGAACATGACTACCATAAATTCCATAGATATAAGAATAGGAATACCATACATCCCATGAATATAAGAACAGGACTACCATAAATACCATAAATATAAGAATAGGAATACCATAAATCCCATAAATATAAGAATAGGAATACCATACATCCCATAAATATGAGTATAAATCCCATAAATGTAAGAACAGGAATACCATAAATATAAGAATCGGAATACCATAAATCATATGGCTGCATAACAGAGAATTAGTTCAAACAGGGTTTTCTATATCAATCTACTGTAAGTGTACTTTACTAATTTTTGATGACTATCCAAAAACTTGATCTGATTTAAGGCCTACTGTAAATTAAACCCTTGAGTATATCTATTGTTGTTAAATTGTTGAGAAAAGCCAATGTATGGACATCAATATTTTCCACATATTGGTCAGCTATCATTCAGAAATCAGCCTGGAATATGAAGTTGGTTTCAGGAGAATATACTGGATCTCAAAAAAAAAAAAAGCCTCATGAAGAGGTTGGTATATGTGGGATCCAATGATGCCTGCATAGCCTTGTGTCTGATTTGCAAGAAATGCTTCCCTTCAAAAACGAAGATAATTTTTTTATCAAAATATGGCTAGTCAGGATAGTCAAAAACAAAATAAATATTTCAGCCACAGAATTCTCAAGGCCAATACCAGTGATCATGAGCTGATCAACAACAATAAAATGGCTAGAGGAGGGTTTGGCACTTCTGTATTGCCTTTTGACCCACATGGAGTTCTGAAGTGTGAGGTACAGTGAGTGCAAAACAATTAGAGTGGATAATAGGCATCCACAGCAGGGTGAACATATGGAAACATACATGCATTTCTTTTACAGGCATCATTACACACCACGTGTTAAATAGAAAAGAGGACTGAGATAAACCAAAATAAAAAACCCTACTGGTCCTGCAATGGAATTATACTTCCGACTTCACCCTGTAATAGAGCTGAGTACTTACAAGTGGCTCCCTGAATTCAATAGAGAGAAGGAAAACTCGGAAGCTGTGAAGTATTTTAAAAACAAATGGTGAGACTACATAATACATAGTGAAGGATTTAAATGGTTGTTCTAGGCAGTGTACTCTGAGTGAAGTAGAAGTATGTGTGACTATCACTGAGTGTGAAAATAAACTGTTTGTGAATAAAGTCACTATAGGTGAAATTCTTCTTTTCCCATGGTGCAGCAGTCTGACAGTCTCTGCATGGTGGGTATGAAGGAATTTACCTCCTATACACACACACACACACACACACACACACACACACACACACACACACACACACACACACACACACACACACACACACACACACACACACACACACACACACACACACACACACACACACACACTCTCACACATACATTCGCACACACGCACACACACACACTCTCACACATACACTCACACACGCGCACACACACACGCACACACACATGCACACACACACACACACACACACACAAATGTACACATACACAAACACTTACATGTACACATACCCAAGATCTGAATCTGTCTTCAAGTTCTTTTTTAATTTAATTATAATTCAAGATCTTGACATCTGAAATCATGACATGGAGTCACATTATGTCTCATCTCTTTTTCTGAACCGTTAAAATTGTTTGAAATACTCCCCTATTCAGTAAATACAAATACATACATCATGCTGAAGCTCATTGCTTGATTACTTATCAAATTCTAGTGAATACCACTAAGACACATACCTTGACATACACTCTTAAAATTTGTGCAGCAATCACCATTTTTCAAACAGTCTTCAGAGCAGTGACACTTATTGTTATTATATCGTGACTCTCCACAGCGGTCTTTGGTGCATTCCCAAAGTTCAGCTGAAATAACAAATTCAATTGTTAAGGTAACATGAAACCACATTGCAACTGACTTTAACACTTTCTCCATAGTTAAATTTAGCAATGTTATCTGTCATTGAGTAGAACCTGTTCTGAATATGTTCTAAAAGCTGTCTTTCACCACAATGTTTTGATGCTCTGTGATAGCAAAATGCATGAAATGTTATTTTTTTATTACATTTGTCTATAATACTACTATGTCTATGAATGTTTTTTGAAGAATCACTGATACTCATGTGCATAGGCCAGTTTAATCATGATACGGCTAGCTAAGAGACCAACTTTCAAAGTTTAACACTTTCTTCTCCCAGTGAAGAAACAAACGTTATTCTACCAGATATTATATTAGGCTGTATAAAACATTACTTATAAAATAACATTTGCATTGCTCTGTCTGACTAATTACAGTTTTCCACAATCATTAGACAAGGATAGCCATACATACTATAATTAGTAATGACATATTTTCAACCTGTTTTGTTAGATCTGTAAACCAGTTTGTCAGGTATAGTTATAAGGTTAGAGTTGTATGCCCCTAGAACATTTTGCACACTGACCAGCATAGCAGTAAACAAGCCTTCTTATGTCAGTTTCTTTTCTAGACGCATACTATTCTTTGCATGTTGCTACTATGGTATACTGCAAATTGATGGATCAGCTGTGTATCAGAGTGCCTTTCAGAAAGAAATTGCCACTTAGAATTTTCAGGCTCTGGGATCTCACATTAAGCATAAGTGAGCTCTAAGTAAGTTGAAATATGCACAGATAAAAGTGACCACTCTACAGGAAATACAACTTTCCACAAAAGGTAGCTAAAGTGAAAAGGGAATGGGTGGGACTAGAAGTGGATAGCAGTACTTTTTGAGGAAACCAGGAGTACCTATTCTAATTAAGAAGAATGTGGTTTCAAGTACAAGTTTGTTAAAGTTCTTGATAGCAAGCATTATTTAATAAAAAGGTTAGTTCCTGCTGAGACAATGGAACAGTACACTGGATTGATTGGTCATTATGTCTATTATTACAAAACAAAATCTTTTTTTGTCTGTCCCAGCTTTATTTATGACAAAGCACAGATATGTCAGAATTTTCTTTTCATAATGGCTGCATATGCCCCCTAGTGCATGTTCTTCCACATGTGCTAATAGGAGCTACCGTTACCAACTTGGGTGTCCACATCCCCATCTTCCTGGCATTGGCACCCCACATTATGATGGGCCTCTGTTCTCCCACTGAGGCCCTGTCATGAGAGCAGTAGTGTAAGATGGGTGACCCCCCCCCCAGGATGGGCATGCTCATCCTCCCTAACTTTGCCATCAAGTGCCCAACCGCTAGTAGAACTTGGGTCTCTTGGGCTGCAGTCAGGGCTCTATTTTCACCACTTGCACTCAATTTCATCAATTTATATTTGTTGATTATATATTTCATGAAGGTGTGATTCATAAAAGCATGTTTTTTTGGAACATAACACACTAGAATTACATACTTCTCCTGGTAGAACACAGCACTCTGAAATTCTACAGTTCTGTCTTTTCAACCATTTGGTCAGAAAGGTCTCCCTGCTCATATCCTATTCACATACTCACTTTACCCATACACATAATACACATGCACACAGTTACTTATAACTAGCTCAGTGTGATCACAGTGATATATATGCACGCGCGTGCACACACACACACACACACACACACACACACACACACACACACACACACACACACACACGCACACACGCACACACACACACGCGTGCACTTATACGCACACGCATGCACTCACACGCACACACATGCATACACACGCACACACACACACACACACACACACACACACACACACACACACACACACACACACACAATTTAAGACAAAGTACCCTCAGTACCATAATGGAGGTGTGTCCCACAATACTCAGCTTTTAAATTACTATATTACTACTATAAGGTCACCTTTTCACTGGGGAAATGCATATTGATTATTTTGCAAACTTGGCTAATGTTGTCTGCAAATTCACATTAAGTGTCTCAACAACATAATACATTCATCACTGTGTCATTAAAAATATGCTAACATGAATGATAAAACTATTTCCCTGAACACATTTCCTGTGATTTAATGAAAATCGAGGTGTCTGAGAGATGTTCATAACAACATATCTTGTGTACAGAAACTGTCTTGCTACACAAAAAGTAATTAAACAGAGAGGAGAAATCCCTGCACTCACAACCAAATATTCTCATTTTGTGGTTACTGTACCTCCTGGTAAAGTCTATATTTAGTAAAGAGGATTCATGAAAGTTCATCACAGGATTACTCATCAAAATATAACATGTCAAAAGTGACCCCTAAAGTGACAACAAAAGAAAAGTTGATTATTTCTTTCTGAATATTTACTTCTTCATGCATTTCTCCGATCCCTAGATTTGACTAAATCTTAATAACTGTAAAATACATTTGGATAATTCTATTTAGATTAGGTTTTCTTTCATGATTGTTATTACAAAAATAATGTGCTTTTTAGTATGCCCAAACAGTAGAACTCATTGCATATCCAGTTGCATTCCACTCTAGATTATGAAAAGATGAACAGAAATCCTGGGCTTATCATGAATAGCATGCCCTAAGAACTTCTCTGTAAATGGTACATTACTTAATGGGTTGGATATTTATTTATTTATATATTTATTTATTTATTGACATTTGTTAACCGGGTTAGAACAGCTGGGTTAGAAACCCATTTTCAGTGGAGACCCGAGGAGAAAATCTCCAGTTAGTGATATACAGTATAAATCTAGTTACATCCAGTGTAAGTTTTACAGAGATAAACAATATACAGTTGGTTACATTCATTTAACAGTTTGCAGCAAAAAATATGCCATTTAGTCTAAGATTCCCACTTAGTGTACAAAATGAGAAGGTTGTGAAGAAATGGTAAAACAAGGTCCAAGTACATCTAGAAATCTGCTAGCCATAAGTAAAGAATAAAGCCAAAGAGAAAAGCTGCTAGTCATATCTAAAGATAAAGCCAAGAGAGGGATAAGATATATACATAATAGGAAGAGTAGAGGAGGGATTAAGAGTAGGATAGTATACCAGCATGAGACCTTGTATATGTAAAAAATATTTAGAGATGAGTAATCTCTTGTGATTACAAAGTGTATTTGCTTTATACTTGAGAGATTTGGTAGGCTGTACATAGCAGTCAAGGTAGAAATGGTAGGAGTTAAAACATTTGAATGTGGAGGTTAGGAGAGTTTATGGCAGGGACAAGTTTTGGAGTTGAGCAGATGCTGTTTAAGTTCCTTTTTAAAGTGAGATGAGTGTATAATGGTACGTAGGTCTAAAGGTAGCTTGTTCCAGGACTGGGCAATTGAGTATTTGCATAGCAATTTACCCACATTTTTCTTTGGTGAATGGACTGCTAGTAGTTGCTGGTTAGAGGTGCGCAGGGGGCGAGATGGGGAGTAGGTGGATACAAAGGTAGTGGGAGCTGGACAGGAAAATGGTTTATATAGTATAGAGTGTATAATTTGGAATTGGAATGTTAAAAGTAGTTGTGGGAATTTGAGCCACTGGAGGGAGTTAAAGGCAAGGCAGTGATGTGAGGTGTAGTGAGAGTTGGTAATGAATCTAGCAATTTTATGGTATGTTTGTTGGAGTTTAGTCAAGGTAGTGTGCTGGATAAAGGTTAGTACTGGAGCAGCATAGAGAAGTGAGGGTAGCAGGAATGCCTGAGCTAGGGTGAGTGGCATTTGGAGTTAGAAACTTTTTATTACGATACAGCAAACCTAGTTTCTGGTTTGTTTTTTTATATATTGGAGAAGGTGTAAGTTGAACTTGAGATCATCATCTATTATGACACCCAAGAGTTTAGTCTGTGATTCAGGCCGAAAGATTGTGTTGTTGGAGGAAGTGATAGTAAAGGTGGATTTATGGTGGAATAGAGAGTGGGGGGGGGAGCAAGAGCTTAATCTTTTTGGGACTGAGGATGAGATGATTATCTGATAACCATTTTTCAGCGGTAAGAAAGGTGTGTTGAGTGAGGCAATGTAGTTCTGAGATGTTGTTAGAGATGGAGATGAGTGTTGAGTCATCTGCATATTGGATGAGGGAAGAGTTTGTGCAAGTTATGTAGAGCTCATTTGTGAAAACATTAAAAAGTAGGGGACCCAAGATGGAGCCCTGAGGCACTCCAGTAGGGATTGAAATATAGGGAGAGTAGGAAGATAGCCATTTGACAGACTGTTGTCTACAAGAGAGGTAGCTGGAAAACCAGATAAGGGAGATAGCAGATAGATTAAGGTTTGCAAGTTTAGTTAGGAGGATGGAGTGAGATACTGTGTCAAAGGCTTTGGAGAGGTCAAGGATGAGACAGGATACAAGTAGATTGTTGTCACAAGCCTCTGCTGTGGTGTGTGTGAAAGATAGAAGGGCAGTAGATGTACTATGACTGGGGCAGAAACCATGTTGTGTGGGAGTGAGAAGATTTTGCTGGAGGAGGTATGTCAGGAGTTGTGAGCGAATACATTTTTTCTAGAATCTTAGAGAGGGGTGATAGGATGGCAATAGGATGATAGTTAGATGGGTCAGTAGAATTACCACCTTTGTGGAGAGGGATAGTCTAGAAAGATTTCCATATTGATGGAACTGTAGCTTCCTGGATGGATCTATTGATGAGAATTGACACAGGATAGGCTATAGAGTCAGCAGCAAGTTTGAGGAAATATGGGGGGAGATTATCAGATGAGGGTGAGCAGGGTTTAAGTTTCAAAATAAGTGATTTAATGTAGGAGGTGGAGACCAGTTGAAAGGAGAAATGATTTTTATTTAGATGGTCTGGTGTGGCTGGTGGACTTGTTGTATTTGGTTAGTGTGAGTGAGGTTATGCACTGTTTCGATAAAGTGCTTGTTAAGGAGAGTAGCAGTTTCTTGTGGTGATTTGTTTGGGTAAGAAGAGGGATTTGAAGGGCAACCAGGAGAGAGGATATTGTTGACGGTTGCCCAGAATGTATGGGGGCTGGATTTGTTGTTTAGATGTGCAGAGCTATAGTAGGACTTTTTGTCCTTATTAGTTAGTTTCTTGACTAGATTCCTCAGTTCTCTATATTTCTGAAATAGGTAAGGTTCCTTTGTTTTATGCCAGGCTTTCCAGGTGCTGTCTCTTTTATGCGTTTGGGATCTAGTATCTTTATTGAGCCAGGGAGCATAATTTTATTTGATTCTAATTTTTCTGGAGGGAGCAAGGGAGTTAAGGGTGTGTAGGAAAATAGTATTGAATTTGGTGACTGCGTCATCGAGTGGGAGAAGTCTAAGGATGGACCAGTCAAAGCTAGATAGTATGGATTTGAATAGGGAGATATTAAAGTTAGATAGTTTACGACAGTCTCTGTAGTGGTGTGTCTTGTGTGAGTGGGTAGAGTGCCTAAGGATGTAAGTGGGAAGATGGTCACTTAGAGAGTCAGGTAAGGTTGTGGGTTTTGGTAGAGGAAGGGGGAGTTAGTTAGAATCCAGTCAATGGTTGAGCTGGAGGATGAACCTCTAGAGAAGTGGGTGTGGGATGTTATCAATTGGTGGTAGCCATGGAGATTGATGCTGAGTTGGGGTGAGTCAGCAGAAAGTTTGGAAAAGTCAGTATTGACATCATCTAGAATTAGGGTTTTGTACCGCATATTATGAGTAAACCAGGATAGGATGTTTTCCAGGGTGGGTATATTGTTTCCTGGGGGGATGTAGATGGCAGCAATAGCAAATTTTGTGTGCGGGTTAAAATGGCAGCTCAGGATGATAAGTTCAGCTGGGTGGAAGTCAGGGACAGGGATGGTGACAGGAGAGAGAGATTTAGACCATCTTTGTAGAAGATGGCTACTCCACCTCCCTTCTTTGGGCTTCTATCAAGGTGATATATGTTATAGCTGAGTGAGAGTATGGGTGGGGGTATTTCTTTATTAGTGATATGAGGTTTCAGCCAAGTTTTGGATAGAGATAGAATGTGTGGGGTAGTTTGGGCTATCCAGGAGTGAAGTTCTGTAATTTTTTTGGTTAGGTTTTATATATTCATGGAGCAGATAGTTAGATGTTTCTGTAAGGGCATGTTTCTGCTATGGGGATGGGTTAGGTTGTGAGACTGCGATGATGATGTGGGGGTAGAGGGAGAACTTAGTGAAGTAAGATTGAGGGGGGAGCGAGAGGGGCCTGGATTTGGGTGGATGTCACTGGAGCATAGTAGATTAGTAATGTGATAAGTGAGTAAAGGTAACAGGAGATTGTAAAATTTAGTTTTGTATTTGGGGGAGTATGAAGGGGTATGAAATGTAGCTAGTTTTTGGAGACAGAAGGGAGAGAAGTTAAAGAGAGATGGTGAGATAATGATGTAACTGTCAGAATGTATATTTAAATAGGAACAGGAGGTTGGGGAGCAGGTGAGCAGGTGGGGAAGACAGGAGTGATAACAGGTAATAACAGAGAGGAATAGGAGTAGGAAAGTAGTAGTGGTAAAGAGAAGGAGTTGCATTATTATTTTGATTTATTGTAGGTGTGTGTAGGTATGTAATAGTCCACAGTATAGCTAAGAAGGTCAGGTATGTAGCTGGTGTTCTTGACTAGGGTTGGAGGGTCGGGTTTATGTATAATGCTGCTGGAGAGGGGAGGGGTTAAATTACAGGCAGAAAGTGCAATGTGATTGGTTGGGCTGAGAGGAAGGGGAGGGATAGTCAAGTATAAATGTAATTGATGTGGGGGGTGTGGGAATGGTGGTAGGGTAGGGGAGCGAAGAGAGCCCGAGCGTAGTGAGGGCGAACAGAGTGGGTCAGCACCCATGGAGAAGATCCCAAGAACAGGCAAGTATGGTAGACTAGAGATCAGGAGAAGGAAGGGGGAAGAGTATGTCAGTGAGAATGTACTAGACTGAGTGGCTCTGTAGAGATTAGAAGGCAGTAGATTAGGAGTACAGAAGGACCAGGAGATGGGCAGGGAAGATAGAGGAGTGCAGTTTGAAGTTTCAAATGCTATAGAAATAGGATAAGCAGAGAGAGGTAGAGGGAGCGATTGCAGTGAGCAGGTAAGGTAGATGGGAGATTGCAGAGTGGGGAGCAGTATATGTCTTTTAAGTTGAAAAACAAACTCTGGTTTGATAGAGTATGTGTATATTTTGAAACAGGATCTGTTTGGCCTAGTGAGGACTTGGAGGAGATAGCAAACTGTCACATAACTATATCACGTCCTGCTTAATGACTGTGTGCATATGCTGCAGGTCTCTAAGCAAATAAAGGAATAACTGGATAATCATCTTGGCTTCATTATACCTTTTTATGACCCATGAAATGCTTAATGTGGCTGGAGGACTAAAAGATATTTAGCTGTTAAGAACAGTTATCAGAAGAATTAACTGCAGACCTTCAAAGTGGACACTGTTCTTAAGCAAAATATCAGTTCTTGTCCAAAAAGGACTTTGCACTGCTATACAAAGTAAGATATTTCAAACTGAAATAAATATTATCTTATTAAAATTCAATGGTGATGGACAGGTTGACGGATGAGATTAGACAGGAGTCTCCATGGACTATGATGTTTGCAGATGACATTGTGATCTGTAGTGAGAGTAGGGAACAGGTGGAGGAGACCCTGGAGAGGTGGAGATATGCTCTAGAGAGAAGAGGAATGGAGGTCAGCAGGACTAAGACAGAATATATGTGTGTGAATGACAGGGAGGATAGAAGAATGGTGAGGATGCAAGGAGTAGAGGTGGCTAAGGTGGATGAGTTTAAATACTTGGGGTCAATAGTTCAGGGTAACGGTGAGTGTGGAAGAGAGGTAAAGAAGAGAGTACAGGCAGGATGGAGTGGGTGGAGAAGAGTGTCAGGAGTGATTTGTGACAGACGAGTACCTGTAAGAGTGAAAGGGAAGGTCTACAAGAGGGTAGTGAGACCAGCTATGTTATATGGGTTGTAGACAGTGGCACTGACAAAAAGGCAGGAGTTTGAGCTGGATGTGGCAGAGTTAAAGATGTTAAGATTTGCACTGGGTGTGACAAGGTTGGACAGGATTAGGAATAAGTATATTAGAGGGTCAGCCCAGGTTGGAAGGTTTGGAGACAAAGCCAGAGAGGCAAGATTACATTGGTTTGGATATGTACTTAGAAGGGATACTGAGTATATTGGGAAAAAGATGCTAAGGATGAAGCTACCAGGTAACTGGAAAAGAGGAAGGCCTAAGATAAGGTTTATGGATGTGGTGAGAGAGGCCATGCAGGTGGTTGGTGTGACAGAGCAAGCTGCAGAGGACAGGAAGAAATGGAAACAGGTGATCTGCTGTGGCGACCCCTAACAGGAACAGCCGAAAGAAGATGATGATGATTAAAATGCAGAACTTTTATTAATGGAATTAAGTGGGACACTAAGTAGAGGGTATTGAGGTGACTGCAGACAGAATTAAGAAACAACAAGCAGCCAGTTTAATTTAATGCACCTAATGTGTTTATCAAATGGTTTGTGGGTCTGTAGAGATAATAAGATAGCCCAGGTGTTCTCCATTAATTATGAGATGCTCATTTCTAGTGACTCTTCTTTCACAGTGTCTCCACCTGTTCTCTCTAAACTGTCTAACTCATCAGTTCACCAGAGGTTGCTGCACGTGTTCCTCTCTTTAGTCCTTGGAGATCATCTGGGCCTTCTGAGCTCCTTCTTGACTTCATAAAGTCACATTACTCCAGTTAGTTTCTTTAATACTGGATATGAATTAGAGTTTAAAGTAAGGGCATCCTCACAAAAATCCCTTGTGCCATTAGTAGAGTCCTTTCAGAATCAGACATTCCTGGCCTGCCCCACAGTTCTAAATGACCAATTTCTGTACTCATTTTCGATGTTAAGATTCTTATAAAAACATTGGTTTAAATATTAAAATGGGCTACACATTAGTAATCTCCAATCCACACTTGGATTTTGTTGGAGGATATAGCTCTTCTGATTCTGAACAGCAGTATCTAACTTTATGCAAAGAAAAGCCTCTCTTCCTTCGTACCATTTTATATGCAGAAGTCTTTGATACATTTTACAATAGACATGATGCAGTTTGGTGAGTACATTTAATACTGAGTGGGCGATATAATGAAGGTTAGCATCTACGTAATTTTTTATTGATTCTAGGTTCCCTTTTATTAGCATATAAATCTTATAATAGAGTAGTAACATTTTAAAACAGATTTTTAAGACTACCCTCATTTTTGGATCCATCAGTTTGATCAAACATAATCTGGAAAGCTTATTGATGCATAAAAAGTATATAAATGGTTTGTTACTCTTATTGATATTCTCGACAGTGATTTTATAAATAGTATTGTTTACTAAGTAAAATATTTGGGGGAAAATTTCATTTTCAGTATAGACACCCTGGCTAGTATGCAAAAGTTAATTTTATTCTAGCAATGTAAGTCAGTTCTTACCCTGTTCAGAATACCACTGATGTTAGAGGAACTAAGCATTCATAAATTCAGTTTATATTTGATGCTCAATATTTAATTCATAGAGACAAATACATGTATCAACAATGAATTCAAAACATATTTGTTTGGATTTAAAGGAAATAAAATAGATTTTTCAAGGTTTAATTTATATTTGCAGATGGCACAATGTGGAGAAACAATACTTGTGTTAATAAACACAACCATATTTCTGCGTTCATACACTCAAAGCATGGACAAATGTTACGGGCTGCTGCAGCATTAGTTAATGTGCATCTGCAAGAAGCTCTTTTTGATGCTACAAGCCATGATGATGCACTTCCTCACCCATGGAGGTGCCATGTCATCCAAACATTCTTAAAATTGCATGCACTCCATGACACGGAAATTGTGGACTAGTACAGTGTGGATAAGGACACCATGCAAGGTATGGTGGACATGTGTTAGCCTCATCTGCAGCCCCCTAGTAGTCATGGAGTTCATATCCTAATGGACAACAAGGTGCATCTGGCTTTATGTATACAAACTATAGGGACATTTCAGTGACCTATTCGGGACACACTTGGGGTATCTCCATCACCTATCTCAATAATACTCCATCAATTTCTCAATACATGTTTCAGCATGTGAAGGAGCACAAGTGATTTCTAAGTTTTGCAAAGGGGAGAGAGAACACTATGCAATAATTCTTTAATATAGCTCATTTCCCCGAGATACTGGGGGCCATAGACCACACCCACATTGAAATAAAAGCCCCACCTGGGGAACTGTAAAGATGGTATGCAAACTACAAAGGACATCACTTCATCAACTGCCAGATAGTCTGTAATGAACAGGTTATCACCTGTGATATGTCTGCAGGCCACCTGGACAGTTATCATGACTCCCACATATGGTACACCTATGACCTGAACCAGTTTGTGAGGAGCAAATTCCCCCAGGGACTTCTTATTGGTGATGCCTGATATGCCTTAGAACACTTGCTCATGACACATAACAGAAATCCACAGAAAGAAATAAGCAGGGGTACACCTACAACCAATCATAAACAAGGGCCATTGTAGAACAAGGATTTGGGCTACTGAAGGCAGGCTTTCTGTGTGTGGATTCATCTGTTGGTGCCCTACAGTATGATCCTGGTGTATGTCCAAAAATGTTTTCACTATGTGCATTGTTACAGAATATCATATTTAGGATGCAATTACAGGGGTGGGCAGCTGCAGGAAGAGCAGTCTCCAGCTCACCAGGGAGTGGAGGCCGAGTCATATGAGGATTTGGCCAAGGAGCCAGCAGAAAGGATGAACATGATAAATGGAGGTGAGCACAGTATGCAATTGCAGTTAAAAAAAGGAAGCAGCTTGCACATGGTGTCTTCCCATAGTACTGCATACACACTATAGTAAAAGCGATGAATGCAACCCCAGTGCTAAGCTGTGATTACCCACTTAGTATGCCCACACTGTGGATCAGACATAGGTAATCCAAGTAACAATGTACAAAGAGCAGAGAACAGTTATCATTTGCAGGTGTGAGAATGAGCTTTTGTATGGGTATCTTTCATAAGGAAGTGTGTGGTGATGATGACAATCAAGACTGCACTTGTGTTTAGGAGTTCTGTGTGGACTCATTAACGTACATGGCTTTATGACAGGACAATGGCTCTGGATGCCTGCATGGCTTGGCACTCTGGTGTTATGACTGTGTGTCTGCAAGGACACAGTCTCAGCAGTAGTTGCAGAACTGCAGCTTAATATACTGGACAGGTCACAAGCAAGTATGGTAGAAGGTTGAGAATCCCATGCATGCGTCAGTCCATGAGAGCTGTTTCTACCAGGACATGCAATGGTTGTATCACAGTTCTGGTTAGATATCAGCTTGCTACATGATCATGAAACTGCCACAATTACTATGACGGTGGGGACATCTTCTCCTGGTCATAGTCACCTCTACAACAGAAGTAACCATGCTAGAACTAGTACTCCATGACAGCGATTTCAGCCATCCATGGCCATGATGACCCCCATTCACGGAGGAAGCTGTGGAATGACTTTGTGAATGGTACCTGATGCATCACAGGAGAGTATGAGAGGATATGGCATGTTCAAGTACATGATTTAGTCTGTCAAAACAATCATACATACAAAACATGCTCTCACAGAGGTCATCTCACACACCCTCCATCAACCTTACTAATGCCAACATAGCTGTGGTGGTACTAGCATGTGCCTCTACAAAGACCTTGCACATGCACTGTATTACAGACATTGAAAAAGCAACTACAAGCAATTGGAGGTACCCATATCTCCGATAAGCACTAGCACCCACCTCCTGTGGGTATCCCCCAACCCAGTAGGGCTATGGGCAGATCCTGACACATGTCCAGTAGGAGGTGCCAGACTTCCTTGACTGCTAGTGTTCCCTTGTAACCTGTCTTCTCTCTGTGGTGTGTATGTCTCTGCCTAGGTATCGCAGGGACAGAGGCTGTGCACATGGTCTGTGTTGGGAGTTCAGTGGTCACATTACCAGTGTTGAACACACTTTACTGCCTGACTATCAAGCTTACCACTGCTATCATCTTTAGAGGATGTAGGCCCTTCAGCATTAGGTGGCAATTTAGCAAGAGTACTTCTGGACAGAATCACTTGTAAGCAGAACAAAGCATGATAATATTCTTGCATAACCCAAATCAGAGATTGTTAGTAAGTTTGCAATGAGTAATTTGGCAAAAAGAATTGTGGCTACTATTAGGAAGACTGCTACACACCTTGGGCATTAACACTGGATATTCTTGGTGTACGATGAAGTTCTGCACCATATCTTTCAACTGTCCAGATTTTCACAGAATATCCAGATTTTTGCCTCATATTTTTGGTCTGTTGCTCATATATTTTATGGTTTTCTAGCAAATTATTGAAGAGTGAAGTCATTAAATAATAAATAATGACAGACATTTAAGTTTCAGACTTCACATCCTTCAGAAAATACATAATAATACAAATAAATAATAATGCAAAACCTGTTATTCTAGCAACTATCTGTTTATAGGAGCAATAATTAAAATATGTCCCTATTTTTGGACCTCTGACACATATTGTTGGCTTTGTCCGGATTTCTTGTTATGAAAGGTTGAGGGTTATGCTCTGTGCCAAAGTCAAGCACCACACTGTGGGACCATATAGAGCTATCACTGCCTCTGACTGAGGCCGGAAACTCTTCTCTCTCCATCAGAATTGGTTCAACTGATTTCCCAAAACCAGTTGATCTACCTTTCTGTGACAGTAGCACTTTTGTAGGTTCATAGGTAGGTACTAGGCTATCGGCCCAAGGGCCTAAGTAAGCCTAGCCAACAAAGTTCCCTGGCTTACGCCAACCCAAGAAAGTTAATTTCCTGTGCCCCTGTCAAGCAGAGGTACAGAAGTGATCCCTGGGGTGTATTTCCTATTTCCCATCCACTCATCAAGATTTTTCTTGAAGAGTGTTAATGAGGAACTTTACTAGACATAGATGGGTAGCCTGTTCCAGAGTATGGGAAGTCTCTGGGACGGGAATCTATCCCTCCAGCAAGTCCCGTTTATTGTGGTGACAAGGTTTAGGTCCCTAGAGCGTGTAGCTCGGAGGGATTGTGATTTATTTAAGTGTAGCATGTCCAACAGCTCTGGGTTTGACATAGCTTTATATGTTAGGCAGAGATCATCTCGGAGTAGGCGATATGCTACAGAGTAAAGCTGGAGTTTTTTGAGAAAATCAGTGTAGGGCATCTGTTTGAGGCCAGTAATTCTCTTTGTGAGGTACTTTTGTGGCCTTTCCAGCTGCTGCAGATGTCTTGTGAGGTACATTCCAAAAGGGGAGTTGTACTCTATAATGGGTCTAATAAGTGTCGAGTAGAGGGGAACAATGACCTCTTTTTTCCTGGATGAGAACCCTTTTGTGATGAGGTGTGGCATGTAGAAGGATTTCCTAACTACTGTGTCAATGTGATTATCAAAGTAGAGACTACTGTCCACCTGGGTCCCAAGGTCTCTTATCACACATTCGGTGTTAAGAAGACTGCTGCCTATGTGGTAGTTCATGAGTTTTTACCAAAGGGGATAATAATGCACTTTTTGGCATTGAGCTTGAGACCATGGCTCTGACACGAGGCATCTTGTCTCAGTGAGGTCCCTCTGTAGGATGTCCACATCATTTGAGGACTCGACTATAGCTCCTAATTTGCAGTCATCTGCGAACTTCGTTAGCCAGAGGCCTTTTGTGTTAGCCTGTACTTCAGAGAAGTAGATACCAAACAGGAGAGGTCCCAGGACTGAACCCTGTGGTACTCCACTTGTCACTGGTTTGAAATCAGATTTGGAGTCTGCAACTTTTACAGTGTGGGTTCTGTCAGTGAGCCAGTTGGCAACTCATCTTGTGACATAGGGATTTATACCTAGTTTAGTGGGTTTAGCTATAATTCCAGAATGGGGGATGGTGTCAAAAACCTTGGTGAGGTCAAGATAGGCTGTGTGAACCACCTTATCCTTGTCTATGGCTTTGGGGACTGCCTCAAAGAAGTCAACCAGGTTCAGGAGGCAAGATCTGCCTTTCACAAACCCGAACTGGGTGGGGTCCAGAGTTTGGAGGTTACCAATGTCTTTGTTTATGAATTCCATGATGATACATTCCATGGCCTTACAGATAAGGCTTGTCAGGCTAATAGGGCAATAGTTCCCAGGATCAGTGGTGGCTCCCCCTTTGTGGAGTGGGATAACTGTTGCTGTGCGCCATTCAGTGGGCATAAAGCCTGATGTGAGGATATGATTGAACATGGTGCTTAGGTGGGGAGCCAGTTCGTTCTGAAGTTCATGTAAAACTCAGCCTGGGATGTTGTCCGGTCCTATGGATGCTGTGTTTTTGGCTATAGAGAGTGCTGCTTTTACCTGTGAAGTTGTGATTACAGGGACTCTGTATTCTTCCTGTATAAGCAAGTTTGCAGCCCTGCAGTGAACCATTTCAAAATTATGGTCTTGGCCAGTTTTGGCTAGTGACAGGATTAATGTCCACCACAAAATCTTTCCAGGCACATTCCTGGTAGGCCTGATCAGCAGCATCCTGTACAAATAGCTGCTCGCCATGAAGATGGGGGAGCTAGGGTATCACCTCATTCTCTGCCTCAGAACTTTGTTTTAAGGCAAGCTTTCTCAGCAGCCAGCAGTTTTTTTTCTGTTTTTTAGTCTACTAAGACCTTACTCTGTAGACATGAAAAGCAGTGGTATTAGTACGGTGGTCATGAGTGACCCAGAAAAACCCTTACCATGCTGCTGTCTTCCCTTGTCTGTATGAAGTCCTGCTGTTGTGTCTGATAGTCAAATCTGTCTCTCCAGACAGTTTTCCCTAATATCAGGTACATAACGTGACTTTTTCACATGTAGTTTATGGTATAAGGTATAGAACATGCAAATGGTTTGACACAAAGTGATACTACAAGGCTAGTCTGAATGTGTTCACATGTGTTCTGAGTACTTCCTGATGAATGTGTTTCCCATTAGGCTTAACAATCCTTCAGCATGACAATTGCCTTACCCTTGCAGTACCCCCCTCTCACACCATCAGTTCAATAACTTACAAAAGTAACGTCATATAAATAAAATAAAAAATAAAAATGTCAAAGCCAGTTCATTTATATAGTTAAGTAACACAGCAGCGAACTGTACCCATATTTGAAAAAGTGAAACTGAAAAACTAGCTGGGATTCACCTGTTGCATGATTAGATGTTGGAGAGCAATGAATTATTCCTTTTTGCAATAAGGTTAAGTGCCTTCCCTCATGCTTATATCATGCAAACTTGCATGTGTGGAGGCAGAGATTATACAAACAAGGGCTCAAGTACTCACTGTCCCTGATTTACTCAATCTCTGTGTCATGCTTACTAGCCAAACTTCATGTTGAATTGTGCATGGTGTTGTGCACATGCCTAGGCACCTGCCTACAGCAGTGCATATCCATAATTCACTCAATGGCTCTGGGATTATATAATACCATACCTTACCTCAGAGAAATGGAGTCACCATACTGCATGCTTTATTTAGAGCATATAAACACAGACAGGGCTGCCATGTTTCATAGCCTACACTCCAGTCTTCAAATATTGTGTATATTTTGATCTGTCCCACCACCAGTCACAGAAATGAGGTGCACTGTACTGTGCACCACTTGGCAACCCAGAGAAGGGGTATGGCAGTGAGGTACCAGCCATATTTCTCTGCAATTTCTAAGGGAATAGTTATGTCCTCTGAGGGAGAAGACAGTCCACCTTTCATCTTTCAGACGACTATAGCTAACAGTTATTGGAGGTGGTGTTTGAAGGCCCCAATACAAGACCAAGGCCAGGAATATTCTGACACAGGCTGTCTCACATGTGACTGACATCTTGCGCACAGGGGAGCAATGTCACCACCATCATTTAAGGTGAGGTGAAGGGAGTAACTTCCCCAGGTGCAAAGTGTTAGGGGTGCAATTGGCCATACAGTACATCCTGGTGGCATTTTAAATCCATACCGGCTTTGCACTTGTGGTCAAACCTGAGCACTGTACCACTCCATATGTGGTTTAAATTGTAGCAATGTTTTTTTTTTTGAAACCTGAGTGCTGTAGTAGTCCATGTGGGTTATAACCTGTACTGCTTGCTAGCAACAGCTTCCTACATTTGTATCAAGCAATTTATTAAATGTTTAAGTAAAACAAAAAAACTCCTTTCCTTCTTTTTAAACTAAAATATGAGGAAGGTGAATTGGGGGCAGGGAGCAGAAACAGGAGCTAATTTGCTCCTGCATTTCAGGAGCCCCAGATACATGATTGTGAACCTTTTTTTAAAAAACCCTCTAAGGAGTGATGGTGGTGGGACAGAGCAATAGGACCTGGTCAGCTGGTTAGTATCAGTCACTAGATCATGGACTTTTTAGTCTTCAGTTTGAGCTGAGAGGTTGGGGCTCAAATTCGAGAGACTGGCACAGGGAGTTAGCTGAATCAGATACACCTGTGACCATCAGAATTACCCATGGTGACAGCACCCCAATCCCCTTCATTGGTAGGAAAATGATGTTAAAGTAGAAACACTAAACGTGTTGATAGCAACCCTTGTATTATATGTACATACACCCTGCTGATATCTGTGCCATTCACATATCTTACACATCCCTGTTTGTCTCTCCATAGCCACAGAAACTAAACCAGAGAATGTGCAGCTGCACAAAAGGATGATATAGAGCTACAGATGTCAGGGTGAACATACCTGCTTCATACACTACAAGTGTAAAAAGTTTCAATTTTTTGAACTAGAAAAGCTGTAGTCTGCCAGAGTATAGTTGTTGTCCAGTACTAGCAATTTTCGGCTAAGTTCCATAGTTGAAAAACACCATTCTTTGTTTAAGGCTATAACTGTGTGTGTGTGTGTGTGTGTGTGTGTGTGTGTGTGTGTGTGTGTGTGTGTGTAAATGACAGAACTGTACAAGTAGTTCAACATATTAAGGCATTGCCTTTTGAATTGCATGTGCTTATGTTTGCCCCCCCCAAGGCTGTCTGTTGTGCCATTATTAGCAATTTGGGATGAGTGTTTCTTGTAGTTTTGAGTAAAGTAGCCACAATGTTATAAGAGAAAAACATGTATGAACTGCATTTTTTCATTGAATGTGTACATTTCTCTTTTTCACCTTCTTTCTCAACATACTCTGCATTACATATGTTCTCATCTTATAGCAGTAGTTATGTGCTACAATATGTTTCATCCTGTGCTCCCAGGTCTGTGCTAAGGTCCATAGTTCAACAACAGCAGTATGAATGGCAGATGCTCTAACTCTAACTTTGACTACAAGGGTCATTGGGATTGTACAAGTAGCCCAACATGTTAAGGTTCTGCCTTTTGGCTTGCATGTGCTAATGGCTATGGGTTTGTTTTCCCACTTGCTTGTATATTGTGCCATTTTTGTGCATTTGCTATGGGTGTCTGCTGTTGTCTTGAGTATAGTACCTGTGACATTATTATAAAAAATACATTCAAGCTGCATTTTTTCATTGTATCTGTATTTCTCTCTCCTCCACCCTCTTTCTCACTATCTTTTTTTTTTTTTACATACATTTTGTTTATTATTTTGATTTTTTTTTCTCCATATATTTTACCGCACCTCCATCCTTAGGTTTTCGCCTTATGTTCCACCATCTGCTTGTTTCCCTTTTCATCATTTTCCTACATCCCCATTTCCTCACTTTAATTTGGTCAAAATAGATAAACACTCCACTGTACTGCCCATTTCAGCCTATGTAATATGTAATATAATATGTACTATTTTGCTGTTTCCTTGCATGTGTGATTGTGTAGATCCTCATCGAGACACGTGCACAGCCAAGTGCTGTTGTGTTTGTACTTCCCTGAAGGTGCACTTCAGTATTATGTCCTGTAGCCATAAACCTTGTTGCAACTGCAACCAGGATGATTTATAAGTTCACTTTCTCACATGGATTTTCAATGCTCTTAATTGTTAATGTGTTCCCGTTCTCAATGTGCAGACAGGATAAAGTGTAATAGGCTAGCCACAATCACACCCACCACTTTTCTGAATCCCAGAATGTGTCTAAGGTGAAAATTGTTTCATGATTGTAGTTAGAGTCATTATAGTAAGCAATCAACTCTAGCATGATGTTGCTGTCCTGTGTTTGTATTCTTATCATAAAGTCTGACTGAAAATTTAAAAATAGTCAAAGGTCTGACTCTCTGGATTAGAATAATTATCATAATTTTCATATCACGAGTGCAAAGCATATGTGTATGTAGTTATGCATTATGTTTAGGAATGTCCCAGCCTAACAGATCTGAAAAAAATTATTAAGACAAGTTATATAATTTTATCTTGTTTCTATGACTATATCAATTTCTAAAGGCTAAATTGTAACTCATTTTTCTGTGGTATATTTTATTAATTTTGAGATTCCACCAAAGTGTTTCTTGTTTGATTTACCTGTATATTTGTGGAGTAGTTTAGCTAATCAGTGACTGGTTAGGATTATATACACATTGATTTTTAAATTCTGGAGTTTAATCGGGAAAACCCTCATGTTGCATTTCCCATTAATATTATGTTCAATACCATTAACATTAACTAGTTTATTAGAAATGTCTTGTCCTGATTTTTCATGGAGGAGCTTTTAGCTTTTAGGCATTTCCTTTCACTAATTGAGATACTGACATCTATCCCACTGAATCTGTAACATCTGGATCTTTAAAACATGTTGCAGCATAGGTATGGTTAGCAGGATTTCTAAGCTGAAGAAAGTTTTTAACTCATATATTTTACTTTAGAAAAGCCAGTCAACAGCAAGTCCATTTTCTTCTTTTAGTCTTGAGCACTTTTCTTTCTGTATCTCTTACTTTCTTTCTTTTTTGTCTTGAATTTTGAAGAGATCGATCTAAATTAGGTACTATAGGAATGGAAAAACACGGTGGTTGATCGGCTTAATTAAAATGGTCTGCATCTATTGTATTTTTCTTGCCCTTTTGGCATAGGTGAGGGGTAACAGTCTACAAATGTTATAAATATATAGATTTAGTTATTTATTTTATGTTTGTTTACCAGTTTAGTCAGACTGGGTGGGAGACCCATTTTCAGTAGAGGCCCCAGGGGGAGAAGCCCCACAAGATACAGAGAATACACACAATTATAAGTATTACAATAATATGTTTAGAAAAACATGTTAAAAAACATCCTTAGCTATTTAAATAATAAGATATCCTTTTCAAGACATGCATTTCCCAAGAAGAGAAGTAAAGCACAGAGTACAAATGATCTTTGGATGACTGTACATCTGACTCCAGACTTATTGTCACTGAATCCCCATTCAGTGAATTCATAGCCTTATCCATTAACTGAATGGTAACATTTTGTCATGGTATTCTGGTATGATTAAGAGTGTATTAAGACAGCAATTGCACAGTCCAGGTGAATAATGAATACAGTGACTGGTTTGCAGTGGTTACTGGTGTATGACAGGGATATATACTGTCTCCATTATTACTCGCAATAGTTATTGACTGGGTCGTGCAGAAAGCATTACACAGAAACTCAGTGGGACTGGAATGGGTCAGTGACAACAAGCTATGTTACTTGGACTTTGCCGATGACAAAGCTCGTATTGATACAACATGGAGCAGAATGCAGACAGTGACCACATCAGTGGAGAAACAGGGTGGGAAAGTAGGCCTCAGAATGAATCCTGATGAATGCAAAGTGTTGGTCAGCGAAGCATGGAATGACAACAAAGACATAACGGCTGCAGGATCAATATAAGATACAACAGAGAACTTCTGCTACCTGGGCAGTTTCATCTCTCATATAGGTAACTGCGAGAAGGAAGTTCTGGTTACACTTGTAAAAGCAAGTGCAGCATTTAATAGACTATCCAAAATCTGCAGATCAAAACACATTGCACTGTCCACAAAGGTGAAGCTATCCCGAGCAGTGGTGCTGTCTACACTCTTATATGGCACTGAGCTATGGCCAATCACAGCATCAGCCATTAGTAAACTTGAGACTGCTCATCATAAATGGTTAAAATGCATTTTGGGAATATTGTGGAAGGACAAAGTGAAAAATAGGCGTGTAAGAGAAAGAACGCAACAACAGAAACTTGAAAATATCATTATGGAAAGAAGACTACGTTGGTTTGATCATGTTAACCGCATGGACATTAGCAGGATTCCTATACAGTCTCTCAACTGGTAACTAGCTGGATACAAGAGAAGACCAGGCAGACCTCGTAAAAACTGGAAAGAAGTTGTAACAAGAGACATCCATCACCTGAATATCACTTGGGAGGAAGCTAAAGAAGCAGCAGCTGTTAGGACACAGTGCAGTCAACTTGTGGCCCAATGTATCATTGATATGGGGTGAACTGAAGACTGAAGACCTATGCCAGTATTATGTGAGGTCATGGGAGGATTTTGTCATGCAAATGTGTTTATCCACTGCTTGCCAACGTATTCAGTAATCCAAACATATCCTGTTGCATATCCAAGAGACAGAACATCCTTAGATTGTTCACTCCAGTGTAAACAATGATCTTGTCATAATTAGCTTTAATAATTTTTGCCACAGTTAAAATGTCCTTAATACTGGCCCCAAGCAGGAATGATACTTTCACAAACTCCTAACATAGTATAGTAAGTGAGGGACAGATTCACCAAATATTAGGATAATTTTGTGATTGCCCATTCACAGTGTCTGCCTCATGGCATTTCATGTCTGGCATGGTTCAGTGTAAACACCTGGTAGACTGTTGTTAAGGACTGTCCCTGCTGGAATGTTATAGTGACTCCATATGTTTTATTTACTGCTTAGTGGGAAGTATGCATAATACTTTATATGTAGAATGTTTATAGATAAGTACTAGGTTAGCTGCCCTTGTGATCCATTTTAAGCCTAGCCAATTTCCCTTTCAAAGATGAGAATCAAACCCTGTACCTTGTGTTTGTGAGGTAAACACCTTAACCATTATGCCAATCCTCAACTCAATTCTGGTTTTATTGAGATTATCATGGCTTCCTGAGTTACAGCTTTGTGAAAGTGTGGAAAGGCTGAGACAAATGAGCTGCACTGATCATGGTGTCCTCCAGGCATTACCAACAATGTTTTCTTCATCAAAAGAGAAGAAAAATGCTTTTATTTAATTTTTTTCTTTGTAAACAGTGTTACACTTCAAGTCACTTATGTTTTAATACTGTTTATTTGTATGTCTGACCCATTTTTGCTCAATTTATTCTATAAAACTACTGGGTGTAATTTTTACCTGGTCTAGTGGTATAGTCTTGTAGTTTTATTCGCAATAGTGGCGGTGTTGTGATATACTGCAGGATCTGTGCCTCATCTTAACCATTTACACACTTTTTACTGCTTTTTTCTCACAGCTACATTTACTTGTAATTTTCCACTTAGACTGCGCCATAACCTTGTTGTTATAGTCACAATAGTGGTAATATTGTGATTCTACTATAGGATCCATGCTCATTCAACTGTTTTACTGTAATTCTGTTGTAAAGATTAGTTATTCTGCTTAGCATTTGTCTGTTTAAAGCTGCACTTGCAGACTACTGTTTGTAACACTTTAGACCCTACCGGCCTCCCACTGTTACATTAAGTATTACTCTCCCCGCTGCTCTCTTTTATTTGTACAATAACTCTTTCCCTGCACCTGCTGCAAAAAAGTAAAACTCTGAAGTTTCCAGCCTACTAGGGACACAAGACTTGTAACTTGAGTCACAGTGGTGACAGAACTGTGATTCAATACAGGTTTTGTGTCACATTGAGTCATTGGCTAATTTATTGGCTGTTTTTGACTGGATTTCTTTCTAGCCCATCTCCTATAACCTGTACTGAGCTGCACTCACACAGGGTCTTTTATTCAAGATCCCAAGCATGGAAAGCCCTATCTTAGTGACTTCCAGGCATTCCAAACAGCATTTTTCATCAAAAAGGGAAGAAAAAAAAGCTACACTGATCTGTGCTCTGCACTCCACCTCCATTGCACTCACTCTGTAGTGCTACCTGTACAAGAGTCTTTTTCCCTATGATAAACCTGATAAATCTACACAATTTAGTAACCTAAGTCAGAAGCTTCTCTAACCTAAGCCAATTCCAAGTAAAATTACCTCATGCAGCAGATAAATCTGTCTAGAATATATGTGCACCCCAGCCCATGTAACTTGATACCCCCTGCACCATAGTAGTAAATTTACCTAAAATAACTTCTTCATCCTAAAACAAACCCAACTCCAAGCAGCTAGAGCCATCCCACCATGAGATGTTTTGTGTTGAAAGCATGGTCTAGCATTTTCCCAAACTTTCTGCAGCCAGCCTGATTTTGATGGGTATCTTAAGACAATGTAGAAATTGTCTCATGCTGACTGACGAGCACCTATGACTGAAAAAACACACCAAAATGTATGAGAGATGCACGTATATATTGTTATTGGAGGCAAAAATCTCACACACAGACAACTCTGACATCAGGACCATCAGCATTGCACCACACACCACACCTCAGTACATTCAGCATAATACACATAACCCTTCATATACTGAGGTTCTAAAACTTAACTTGACTAAGCCTCAAAGGCCTCTGGAATGCAATACAGGCTCTAAGCACTCTCAGCGACACTCTAGATCTTAAACACCTATCACCACACATAGTAAAAGGAGTACCAAAGTCATGAATGCTGAACCTGTAAGGCAGGCATCTACCCAACCCAACATCCTAGTTATTGGTTACTCCATTGTAAGACATATAAATGTATCTCTTACTAGGTTGACTAAGTAAATAGTAATGGTTATTTGCTTGTCTGGTGCCAGGATCCACCAGATTCCATGTGCACTCAAGTCTTTGAACAACAGGTACAGGTATGATTCTGTTATAGCACATGTGGGTGTCAGTGACTTGAGACATACCACCTTGAACTATATGAAGAAAGACACAGTGGAGCTCTTGGACTATATGTTCCACTCAGGTATGAGCCAACAGACAAGTTGTGAAAATTGTCAGTCCCTCTGAACTTAAGTGAATGAATTTTTCTGAATGTAAAAAAATGTCATGAGTGGGTGCAGCAAGGATCAATTCTGGGCCCTCTTATTTTGGCATTTATTTTGCAGACATCCAAGCCACTATCCCAGAAGTGTGGTTGACCAAGTTCGCTGATGACTGTAAATTGGGCACTGTTATCCATCCATCCACTGATACAAAACAGCTCCAGTAAGGGCTGGAATACACACAGACATGGTGTATCACAAACAGTCTCAAACTTAATGAAAAAAGTGCAGCATAGTAATGCTTGCCAGAAAAAGTTGGTCCCACTCATATTCTATAAATGGTATATCTCTTCAGACAGATATGGTCATAAGAGAGGTACATATGAGGATAACTCTGTCTCATTCAATCATTATGTTTCCATCATAGACAGGAAATCCTTTTATCTGGCCTAGTTAACTTCCAAGGGAATATCTTCAAGATACAGAGAAGCCATCTTACTGCTGTACTCTTCCCTTATCAGACTCATCATTGAATACAGTGCCTTCTTTGGTATGTACAAATCCAAGCATGTTGCTTAACTGGGAAGTCCCCAGAGATTTCTAACCAAGAAAATTAAAAGTCTTAAGCCCTTCAACTACCCCAACAGAGTAACACAATTGTCCTTATACTCAGTAGTCTACAGGTTGCTAAAAAGTGACCTGTAGCTCACTTTTCATACCATGAATGATGCAGTCCTCTTTGATCTCCGATTTCTTCATAAAATCAGTGGCTCTAAGGACCTAAATCTATGGCAACAAATAAACAAGACTTGCAGGTAGGATATGTTCTTAATTCAATGTATTCCTAGCCTATGGAATCATTTACCACCACCAGTTAAACAAAGTAGTGCTTTGGCTACTTTTAAAACTAGTCTGGGTAACTGGATGGGTATACGCAAATTTACTCCAAGGTTAGCATGTATGAACCTGCTTAATTTAGAAAGAGAGCACTATTAAGTGCTTGAAAAGCGTGGGAAGAACTTTTAATTTTGTCTTTAAAAGGTGTATATAGCTATGTATCTTATGGTCCCCATGCTTGTTCGACTAGTATGCTCCTAAGTCCTAACCACAAAGTGATCACATCCCTCAGCATTACTGAGAAAAACATGTGTCAGAGCAATGAAATTATGAGTGCAGCCAACAGCAAAACCTTGGCTTCAGGATAAGCAATGCAGATTACATCCAGCTCAAATAACAGTGGACTAGATGTTTAACCTACTGCCCTTGTTAGACAGACTGAAGGAATTTTCTTATCCAGTGTTCAGGTTTTTGAGAACTCTTGAAGGCTTATTGCAGTGAGTCCCATTTGCTATGGGATATTCTGTGATCATCTACTGCACCAGGGCTGCTGCTACAAACCCTTGTGTCCCTATATAAATGCAGTGAGAGTGACGTTCACATTATTGACATTAAGTTAAATTTATTCATATTAACTCATTCCCTGCAATGGAGCTCTGTAAGTTTGCACTGTAACTTCCAATTGGCGGAGCCTAAGCATTTAGACAGAATCAAATTATGTTCTTATATTGCAAACAAATGTTTATATCTCTGGAACCATACAGGTTACTAAACAAGTGCAAATGACAAACTTATCTGCACAAATTGTTTTTATAGTGGTAGTATTCTTTAGGTTCTAGGACTTAAACTGGATTTTATAATTTACAGTAAACACAGTAACTATTAAGTTTCTAATATTTAGTAAATAACTAACAATATTTCAGCAACCACTCAAGTTGCATGCATACTGTCAGCAGCATTTTGTTCATCTAGCTGAGAGCTTTCATATAAGGCAAAGCAGTTCTGATTATGTTATTTGGTTGTTTAGATATTTAGAAAAACACAAAATTGACAATGTAAATAAATAGTATGTGACCAACAATTAATATCTCTTTACTTTCACCAGACAGAAGTAAAATATCTAATACAGTTGTGTTTGCTATTGTGTATGCTTTAAGATGAACTCTTTTAATACATTGCATGTGGCATGGTTTTGGAATTATTAATGAAAATATGAACAAGCAACATGTGATATCTAAATGCGTCAGTAGGATGTAACTGCAGAAAAACCTGGAGATGTCACTCGGCTGTAATAAGTTAGGTTATATTTGTTCAAGCTGCACACATTACTTACATTATCTTCATGGACAGAACAGGTTACCTGGATTCTGCCAAGGTTGAGAGAGTACTCAATCTAGGGTCTTTGAGGAAGTATCCTTGCTATTTGCAGATAATATCCTTCTGATTTCATGTGACTATGACCTCTGACATGTACTCACGCAGTTTAGTGCAGAGTGTGAAGCAGCTTGAAGGAGAATCATCACCTCCAAATCCAAGGCCATGTTAATGTCCTGAGAAGGAGTAGAATGCTTTCTTTTGGCGGGGCAGGATAGATGCTCTTAGTAGAAGAGTTTATTTTGTAATCTTGTTCATCGACGGTTCAAGAGGGAGCATGGCATTTTCTAGTAGATTAGGGCAGCAGACAGTCTTGTGGGTATTAAAGTGCTCTTTTATAGTGCAACAGGAGCTAAGTTTACAAACAAACTTCTCAGTTTCCTGGTTAGTCTTCTTCTCCATCCTCACCTGTTGTCAGGAGCTCAGGACACTGACAAGAAGAAGAAAATTATAAGTACAAGCAGTGAAAATAAGGTTTCTCTGTAGTGTTTCTGGGCTTGCTGTCTGCCATAGGATGAGGATCTTGGTGATCCAGAGGTTATTCTATGACATGATGAGGAGCGTGGTGATCCATGGCTTACTGTCTATGAAAAGATGAGGAGCTTCGTGATCCATGGGTTACTGTCTATGACAAGATAAGGAGCTTGGTAATCCATGGGTTACTGTGTATGACAGGACTAGCAGCTTGGTGATTTAGGGGTTACTGTCTATGACAGGATGAGGAGCTTGGTGGTCCAGGGATTACCATTTATGACAGGATGAGGGCTGTCTATGAAGGATGAGGAACTCTGTGGTCCAGGGCTTACTGCTTATGATAGAATGAAGAGCATGTTGATCCAGGAATTACTGTCTATGAGAGGATGAGGTGCTTAATGATTCAGGGATTATTGTCTATAACAGAATGAAGAGCATGGTGAACTAGGGGTTACTGTCTATGACAGGATGAGGTTCTTAGTGTACCAAGTATTAATGGCTGTGACTGGACAAGGACCTTAGTTGTCAGGAGTTACTGTCTATGGCAGAATGAGAACTTTGGTGGTCCAGGGCTTATTGTCTATGGCAGGATGAGGAGTTTATTTATCTTGGACAGGTTTTGGAACAGTGACACTGTTTTTCAGACTGAAAGTAGCCAGTGGAGGTGATTTAGACAACTCATCTGACTGCTCATTGGGGTAGTCCACTGGACTAGTTCTGGAAGGAGGCCTCAAGACAGATCCAGGATATGCTGGCAAGATTATATCTCTTGCTTGGTCTAGACTAGAAGCACTCATGGTTCCCAAGGATTAATGAGAATCTGTGCCAGAGAATAAAAGACTTTTTGTCATAGCTGCTTAGTGTTGAACTTCTGCAGGAAAAGTAGAAGACAGCTGAGTAACAAAAAAAAACTTGCATACAAAGCATCATGATAATTATGCATGCAAAAACATATTCTAAGTACTGATGCCTTGCATATTGACTGGTATATGAGGCTGTATTTCATGTTTTTTTTTTTTTTTTTAAAGCAGGAGATGCCAGGAGAAGCTATAGTGAACCCTACTTTTGTTTCATTTGTGAATTGCTGCTTTAGTGATAACATGCTTCCTTTGAAGAGCTTAAGTTCTTTTCTTAGAAGAACATTCTTCATCAGAGTCCCATAAAACTGAGACCATAAGCATATGTCTTTTACCTGATTTGAGACAAATTTCTTCGAAATCCGAGCAGCAGGTATCATACTCTACACAAAGTCGATCACAATGACATCCTTTCTGGCCTTCTTCAATAGGAGCATAGCAGCGATTCGCACATGATTTTCTAACTTCTTCTACAACTACAATAAAAATCAGACAACAACAGGAGTAAATTATACGATTATTGGTTAACTAATTTCTAGTATTCAGATATACTTGCACATGTAATTGTCATTAACTGAAATAGAAAGAAAGAGTATGTATGTATTCCACGTGCAAACACTACATCCAGACTATGCTTCTTACCCTCTGAAGTCATCAAAATACAAAGCAGTAGGAGAAGTTTTATTATTCATTTTTTATGTATTTAATTTACCCTTTGTTGAATGGGATAGTCCCATTAGGCCAGTGACCTCTTTTTAGGGAATACCAAGGAGGTGGTATTCATACTGATTAGGCGAAATTTGGCCGGGGTACCAGAAGAATACCCCCTACTATTTTTGAAAATTGCCATGTGATCTTTTACACCCACCTGAGCTCCCACCATTTCAGACAGATGGGACCTCAGTTTAACTTCTCATCAAAAGGACATCCCACTCAGGAGTGCAGTACCACAGCTGTACAGCACTGCATTGTCAGTAATAGAAAATGAATCCAAATACCTGCAGTAAGACCAGAACCCACAGTATTCTGATCTTCCAGCACCAAGGGTGAATGAATCACCTAAAGAACACTTCATCAGCAATTTTTTTTCTACTGTGCCACTAGTCTCTTGTTAAAGCAAAGTAGAAGCTTCTCAAGTTAAAAGACAGTGTTGTGGAAATTGATGCTACTTTCCTTAATGTTAGTTATTGTCATGATTTATGCTACTAACTTAAATGAAGAGAAGCAGGTTTCTGGAAATCAAAAACAAAACTGTGATCACTCTAATCTTTTTATCTCAAGATTGTTAAAACATTGATCACCAAACAGCTGCAATCTCATTTAAACAAATCCTGCCCTTTGCATAATGTACAACATGACTTCCAAGCCAGTCATAACAAGTCTACTGTATGTCTTCCTCTGACTAGCCATGTGTGCTGCAGTGTGTGCAAGTGTTATTGCACTCAGGAAGGTTTCTATGTGTATATGAGCACGTAGCAGGTAACAGCTTTCCATATTGTTTAGGAAGCAACAAACAGCATGGACTTTCATTCCAATATGATGTGTCTTTAGTCAATAGTATGTTGAACAGACTTATTAGACTAGATGTAAAGCAACATAGAGATAATGAGGAAAAAACGGGGTTAGAAGAATTTCACAACTACTAGCCACAATCTTAAAGGGAAGAAAAAAGAAAGTAAACAAAAGTAGTTCCTCAAATGTGAAGAAATTTCACAATGGTAAACATGGCAAGCAGAGTGGTGAATCATAGCTTGGCACAGTAAATAACATTTATGGCACAAAAAATAGTTTTTTTTTTCCCAAAACAGAATAAGGACTTATGTAGTTAAGTATGTGAATGAAGAAATACAATTCCACAAGGAGTATTTGTGAAATACAGCCAAAACACAAATGTATCCTTTTTTCCATAAAAAGAAAGTATTAAATGTATCTACGTATATATTTATATTAATATCTATATCTAATCTATATATATTATCTATCTGTCCCAATCAAACAGACACAGTGCCAGCAGCCAGGAGATCAACATCAAAACATTGAATTAACAAATATTGACAAGTTCTGTGCATGCTCCAGGGATTACCCTGGAGTGGACTAAACCAACAGCAAGTGTTTTTAAAGGGTTGCAAGCCCCCCTGCACCCCACACTCCTTGATAATTATGTTTTATAACTTTGAGATTGCACAATCAGTGAAGAAAGGAAATACTCCCCTACCCAGGGATTGTTCATCTTGCACATCTGTTGGCTTGCTGTCTGCATCGACCAGATGGTGTTAACGAAACCAGTGTTGGCATTGTGTCCATTCAATCAAGTGTAGGACACTCATATAAGTATACATATATGCATATATGTGTGTGTAAATATGTATAATTATGTGTATAAAATATATTAAAATATATAGCAACTGTTACATTATCAGTCTGAAATATTTAAACTTCTTTTTCATATTAGTGAAAACTACTAAGCAACTGAAAAAGGCATATTACATATAAAACATAATTTACCAAAACAATATGGTGATTTTGTATCATCAATAATTGTTTATGAAATTACAAGATATAAATTATATTTGTAGATGGAAATACATGATTCTGGGTGTATGATTAGGCTGGGAACATCTGTGAGCAGTATGTGAGTGGAGTGTCACACAAAAATCATATAATGGTGGAGTACTTTAATGTCCATGCAGAGGACTGATCAACACATGTGGAAAGAGATGCATTCTGACATCAACAGTATGAAGATAAAGTACTTTTTTTACATAAATGGTTGTAGAGTTTATTGCTTGTTAAAGACAAGATACAGCCTGAAAAGTCTACATTCATATCTGTTTTACAGTACTGTACATGTAATGTAAAATAATTTACATACATACATGTATGTAAACAAATATTTCAGGCATGAGCAAAAATGCCTTTCTAGCCTGCCAATGTACCAAATCAGTCATTCCATTTCCATAATAGGTGTCCAGGTTGTTTGTAAACATATCTGAATTAGTACTTGCTTTAATATAATTTTTTTTTCAAAGAATTTTATTAAATAATTATTAAAATGAACAAATATTTCCATGAAATTATAACATTTTTTCTTTAAAGTTAAAAAACAAGAAATTAAAAAAAACAAACTTTCTAATATATAAACCAATGTAACTAAACTATGTACAAAGACATTCATCATGCAAAAAAAATTGTCTTAATGTAGCTGTAGGATTAATAAGCTTTAATATAATTTGATAGTCTATTCCATGCATCAGCTACTCTCTCAGAGAACCAGTACATCTCTCATTCCTATATAATCTTCTACATAGGTTGTTTCATGATTCTGCCTTCTGTGTAAAGTCTACATGCCCTCCCTGTGTTCACGTGGGGTTCTTCCAGGTGCCCCAGTTTCCTCCAACCTTTCCAAAGACATGCAGTAGGTGGATTGGACATTCTAAATTGGCCATAGGAGTGAGTGGGAGTGTGTGGTATGGAAGAACTACTGCAGCAGTGCTAGACACCTGGTAGTATGTACCTTGGCTCAAGATGATTGTCACTGTTTAAGTGACACCCCTATTCCATATGTAAAGATTGGAAAAAAGGAGTTCTGGATGGATGGTCAGGCTGTCTCATGATTCTCTACCCCTTTTTGATAAACCAACACATTTCAGGAAGTAGTTGTCTCTAAATGCTCTGTATACCTGAAAGTGATCTCCTCTTAAATATCTATATGAGACACTATATAAGTTCAAATATTTTAGTATTGCATAATAACTTACATTTTCACATCCAGAGATACCCTTGGTATATTTCCACTGTACTCTTTCCAATTTACTTATGCTTGTTTTCTTATAAGGTTTCCATATTGGTATTTCATACTCTAGTTTGTGTCTAATGCAACTTACAAACAATGAGTTCATCATTTCTGATTTCTTGGACTTTATATATCTTTTTCTGCAGCTTATAGTTTTATAACTACCATTAACCAGTTGGTTGATATGATTATAAAAACTCAAAGCTAGATCTATCAATATACCCAGGTCCTTAAAGGAGTCTACAGTTTCAATCAGTGTGTGCTGCATTAAATATTCACCTTTCAATCTATATCTCCCAAATCGCATATGCTTAATTTTAGATGTACTTATCAGCATATTATTCTCCTGTGCCCAAATGGTCTATTTAGTCAAGTTCTGTTGCAGATATGCCCTGTCCGTAACACATGTAATCAGTTTACCCATTTTCAGGTCAACTGCAAACAGACTGTAGAATGCCTCAGATGAAAAAGAAAGATTTGAAAGATACATCCTTAACAAGTATGGACCTAGAAAAGAGCCTTGTGGGACACCCTGACTGCAGCCTAGAATTTCACTTGTCCAGTTGTTGTATGTTACTTGCCATGTGCTTAAGACGTGCAGCTTTGTAAGATATGCAGCTAATGATCTTATCAAAATTTCACCAATACCTAGTTGTTATAATTTATTGATCAGTGTTTTGTGTAAGACACTAGTGGAGGCTGAATTAAGTTTATATAAATTACATCACAACACAATTTTTCATTTGTAGCTGTTACGATATTATTATAGAACACCTTGCTACAGGTGGTTATAGGTCTGTTTTTAACATAAATGCAAGTCCCAACATTTCCATTTCTGACAATGATTTAGCCAAAAGAAATGTTTCCTTAATTTTTCAACAACAAAATAATAAACATATGGGTCCATAGGAATCTGGGTTTATCCTATTTTCTTTGCCTTTAAACATGGGTGTAACAAGTGTATGTCTCGAATATTGAGGAATCTCCCCGTTCTTAGATGGCCTAGTAAATAGCAGATGTAATGGTCCTGCAAGCTCATGCTGCAGTATTTTCAGGTCATTATTATGAGTTCCGTCACCTTCCTGTGCTGTGTTTGGGTCCAGTTTGTATACTTCTTTTTAAAAATAACCTAATTTAATTTCAGTATCTGAAGTTAATTGGCTGTCACTAGGACAATTTACCACTCCCTTTGTGGCATCAAACTGTTTTGCGTAATATTTAGTAAAATATCTCTAATATGTTGTGTTTGAGAATAAATTTTAGAATCTACACACAGTTTACCAGTTTGTAAGTTTTTATTCTTACCACATCTTATGGATCTATAAAATGTTTTCCTATCATGCTTAATATTTTTATGTACATTTTCTTCAAATTTTCTGGATCTTGTCTTTATCTTCCCAGTTTGCTTATTTCAGTTTTCAAAGTTATACTTCAATTTCATTTCCATTTCTTATATTTTATCTCACATTTTAATTATCTTCTTCTTATGAGAAATATCCTCCTGACCTTGTGTGCCTAGATCCTGATGTTAAAAGTTTATAAACCCATGATCATGGCACATCAATAGTTGTAAAACTTGACATGAAGTAACAGTAGATTCCTTAAGAACAGAAATCAATGTCTAGCTCTGTTCCCCTGGTAGATTTGTTTACAATCTACAGAAAATGTTATTTCCGCACATACAATGTAAATAGTTTCCTTACTAATGTTGTTGTATCAATATTATTCCAACCTATTTCTGGTAAATTTAAGTCCCCAGCCAATATTATTTTTCCATCATGTGTTTCATCCAAGAAATGTATGAATTCCTCTAGGACATTAGCACTTGACTTTGGTGGTCTATACATTTCAACAATTGCTATCTGTTCCAGGGTTGACTTTGTTGTCACAGTTACATGATCTACAGTATTGGTGTTATCACTGAACATGTGATAATCACGGGTCTCATAATAGTCTTTAATCCTATCATAACACCTCCACCTGATCTTTTGTTAGAATGTTTGTTAAAATAAAAACATTTATAGCCTGACAGAACTGGCATGTGGTCATTGTTCTTTACCCATGTTTCACAAACAACAACAATATCAATCGTGTGGGAATATAGCACATTTTCTAATAGAAAACCTTTATTGCTAATACTCCTAACATTAGCAACCTCTGACAGACAAAAATCCTACATTAGTGAACTATTCAATATATTTGCTGCAAAGCTTCCCTTCTCTTCTTGTCTTGAAAAGTGGACTTCTTGCTGTCTAAATGGGTCCCTATCAGCATCTCGAATGCTGACAATATCGAATTTGATATTGTCGCATCGAGAATGCCGAAAGGGCAGAACATTGAACGGGTAAACGGAAATCTCCCCATTTACCTCAATGTAGTGCGCTCTTGGAGTTCGTATATTTAAGTGGCGGTGGGGGTAGGAGGCACACCTCCCCATGTGGGGGGTGCAGGGGGGCTTGCACCTCTGCCTACACCCTTTAGTTTTTTTTTGGAGGGATTTTTTATTTTTTATCGGCATTTGAAAATGTAATAGGTCAATCATTTCAGTTCGATATTTTGTGATTCGACCTATTACATTTTTGAAATGCTGATATAGACCCATCTAAATACATGTGTGCCCAAAATTAGGTGTGGATGTTCTACACATTTCCACTTCTTAAAATGGGCCATTTGTTTCATGTAGGTAATTACCACAAAAAAAAAAAAAAAACATTCACGCTCACCTGACTTTCCCTTTTTTATTTGATTTGTGAAAAATGCGTCTTAACACCTGTACAAGATGTGCTATCTAAGAGGGCTATAAGTTTCCAAATAACAATCAGAGTGTCCTTGAAGATGAGCTCGCTTGTACCAACATGAATAAATACAGCTCCATACTTCTTTACATTAAAGAATTCTAAGGCCTTACTCACATCCACTATTTTTGCTCCTGGCAAACATAACACTAATCGATGTTAATTATCCTTTCTGCAAATGTAAGTATCAGTTCCGCTAATAACTGAATCTCCAGGCATTAGTATATCATGTCTGACCAGGTGTGAAGAATCTCTGACTTCTATTTCAGGAACTGGTCTACCAGTTGTTACAAAAGAAAGATCTTTATCACCATTAGTCTTATTAATTTAATTGTTTTCAATGCTTGTATCATTTGCAAACATACAGTTCTCATCCAGCAATTTTTCTTGAGCTATGTTGTCAATTGTGAACTTCAGCCTTTCTCTTTATTTATTTTTTTACAGTAACATTCTTTAATCCTTTCAAGTTCAGTTTTGATTTATTTCTTTTAGCCTGCTCTTCACCTCATTTTTCTATTTTCTCTGTTGGAAAAATGATGCTGTTTTCTGTAGACTGGATGTTTTGTGATCAAACAATGTTATCATTCCCTGTAATATGTGTACAACAATAACAAAGCAGTGTCTATTTTAATATATATTCGCTTTGCATTATAGACATTTATCAATTTCTTGTTCTTCCTAATTATTTGTTGTAACTGTATTCCTTTCTTTCTTTTTTAAATTCTCTTCTATATGCTTTGAATGCTCAGATTATTGAATACTTGTATCCTGAATTCCAAAGTTGTTATCGGTAGTATCATGTTTAATAGAAACTGAGTGATCTTTACTAATAGTGGACACTTCCCTTCCTAACTGTGTTCTATTGCACTTTGCTTATTATTATTTATTTTATAAGCCCAAGCAGGAATATATGTAACAAGAGTTTTCCAGGTTTTGTCAGTTTGCACAAGTGCAATCATCATCAGTAAGTCTAGATTTACTACTAATAATAGTAAGCCAATTATCCAGTGTTGGACATGAAGAACACTGATGTCCAATGTTATCAGGTGTTACCTTTATATATGCATAGCATTTAGAACACTGGGCAAGATATTTGTGTTTTGGCAAATCATTAATGCCTCTCATATTTAAGGAATCCATTCCCAGCTACAAACAATTAAAGAATTTTAAAAGAAAACAAAAGAATAACTGAAATCAGTAACCACAGAACTTAGAGAAATTAAAGCAATTAGTAATTTGTCATATTGTATGAGGAAAACATACAAACAATATGCCACTAAATAACACAAAGCTATTGTAAATAGCTGAATAAGTTAGAATCTATAAAAGGAACTATTAAAAAGATAACAGCATTTCTAAATGTTTGGTAGAAGAGTATAGACTGGGAGAGCACTGTGAGTTTCAAGAGAGACTGAGACATTAAGAAAAAAGTTGGCACATGGTATACAGTACAAGAACATGCAAATACCATTTTTCTCAAAATTATATGTATCTCCAACTAAAGCTTTACATATCGGAACATTTATGAAGACTACAGGGCAGGAAGCTGTACACAATTAACAAAGTAGTTACACAACCTATTTGTTGGACAGAATATTCTCACATTCACCTAATTGTATGGAGGGATAAACCCCTGACTTTGGTCAAGGGAACCAAGTTTCAGTTAGCTGTTTTAGAGTCAGTTAGCACTCACATGTGGAAATTTGATGTGCTTATCCTAGAGGAGGGACAGAGGATGCAAATCCACCTGGGGGCATGAGTTCAGCATGCCAAGCTGCTATCATCGTGGGCACATAGAAGCATACATTCACATAGGGAAGGTGCTATGGCCCCTTTGGTGATGTGTGTCACACATCTCCCTACCCAGGCAATGGTTTAAACCACTAAATACTCCTTCATTACCAAGATGCTGGTGAGGTTATAAACCACATACAAGGCTGCCTGTTTGATTGCAGCTGCAAACATCTCTCTCTCTGACTCTATCTCTGTCTCTCTAGAGGTGGTCCAGTATGAGTGAAGAAATGTGTTCAAGTCTGATTGGGTGCTTGATGGTCAATAGGTACAGAGGTAAAAAAATTTGCTTCATATTAGCCTGATAATGGTCGGTTCAAAGAAATGCTTTGTGTAAAGTGATATAAAAAGGGCCTTGTTAACACACTGCACAAATGGCAGGATAACCCTAAAATGTGATATAATTAACCAATAATGCCTGAAAGGATGGACACTATAGGGAAAATAATGAACCACCCAGTGGTGTTATGAAGCCAGACACTGAATGGGAGGGCCTTCCCACCCCTGGAAAGTCCGTTATTTGTCTGTGATGCCCACTATTATTTCAGATCGCAAACATACTTTTTTTTAAATGTTCTTTTGTATTTTTTGTCAAATATTTTGGGTTAACAAATAAATATAAACAAATATCATTAATCATTCAATATATCAGAAATCATTTCCATGTGTTCAAATAAACATTTTTGAAAGCTTTCATTAATTAGTGATGTGCTAGATAAAATTAAATTATATGATATACATAAGCATGATTTGGAGTCTATTTCCCCTCAAATTAGTAAATGTAAATTGTTTTAACAGAGAAGGAAAATGTTTCTTTTCTTAGATTTTCCTTGAATTTTGGGAAAGTCCAATTGTCTGATGTTTTGGACAGGATCCACACCATCTAATCTGACTCAGAAGAATATATTTGGCTGCAGTTGTCAAAATTACATGATATTTCAAGCAATTAAACAAGTATGTGAAATTAATTTACATCCATATTACTTTGCTAAATTTTAAAATATATTTTTGTTTCTTGGGGTTTATTTTTTTCTGTTAAAGAAGTAGCTGCTATTCTCATTTACTTATAGTAGAAAATGTCAAGTAATTTACTTTTATAAAAGGCTAGGTAAAAGTGAATATGTGTTTCTAATTGCAGATTTGCAACACATTTGCATATGTGTGCATGTGTGTGTGTGCACATCTGTCTATATATCTGTATTTGTATTCCCAGGTCTTGGCAAAGAGGCAACACATAGCACATACACTGACATGGTAGGAACCCAGGGAATGACACCTCTCTCTGACTCCCACATACAGTAAAAGGGATGGCAAACATGACACCACCTGTGCTTAACCATGTATAGGGAGTGTACTATATGCATCCAACATAGTCAGCCTTCCAGCACCATCCTCAATACTGGCACAGCCACAAGGTAAGTCACTCTCACTATCAATTGCTGAATGGAGTAGTATGTTCTGCTAGTTGTATCTATGGTATGGATGTGAGCATGCAAGGGAATCGGGTGGCTGAATGGGATGGCAGCAGATAGTAGACACCTATATGAGCAGCATGAAATCCATAACAAATACTGGTGATAACATAGTAGGCAGTACTAGACAAGGTGACAAAACCCACTGCAGGACAAGTAGTGGGACAAATGTGTGTCCATAGGACACACACATGCATGTCAGTGAGGCTCACATACCCAACAACAGTCTCAGCCAGCAGGACAGGTGCAGACAAACACAAAGAAAGGCTGTGCTAAGGCCTCCGAGTGATGGCAGTGGAGAACAGCCCCCCTCCAGACCTACACAGACAGACTACAGCAGGTCAAGAAGTGGAATGTTAGTTCTGAAGGGTAAGAAGTCTGAAACTGAAATGTAGGTCAATAAAACCTAAGATCTGTACTACACTGATATGCCTCTAGTCTGCATGATAGGTCAGAATACAGAATGAAATGGAAGCCAACAGAGTACCTGAAATACCAATACAGTCATAGCAAATGTTTACAGTTGTCAGGTGTGCCCCACCCCCACGATCCCATGTAGAAATTTAGTAACATGTACATGTGGGTATAATAACAGTGGAGCACAGATTACCTGAGCTGGCCAAAGTAATAGGATAGATTGTTGCACATGTACAATATGCAGGGCTCTGTGTGTTAGGTTGTTGTGTGCTGTATATTGTGTGAAAGTGGTCAGCATGTAGGCATGGAGGGTTGTGTCCTGGTGGCCAGTGGTCAGTACTGATGATGACAGGGCCAAGTTATCACAACTGCAATGCCAAACATAATACATCCCAGCAAGACACAATGCAGCAGTAATCCATACTACTTGTTTGGATGTAATATCTGTCACCATCTGAAAGATGGACATGGCATGAATGTGGGCCCAGACATACAAACATTATACAGGTAGAAGTACCCTAGACAACGAGTGTATAAAATGTTACTGTCAAATGGACACACCTTTGGAATTGTACATACAGGTTAGCAGCACATAGCTGGCTGTGTAGTATGGAATACTGAAGTCGTCTGGCCAAACACTGGCAGACCACAAAAGGCACAGGTATGAAGTACTGTGAAACTGCTAATGTCCCCACACAAGCCAGCATAAGTGGAATGCCCCACATATATCTGTGAGTCAGCTGCAAGTAGCTTCCATAGCACACATGCACTCAGCTCACCCCACCATCAGCCACAGGTACCTCACAGGTCATATCCCTGCTGTTGGGAATGAGTACAATATGATCCCCACTTCTGTGTGGGAATATCTACAGAATGCAGCATGCTGAAGGTGTCCCATGCAGGTGTGTCCCTAGCTGTAAGCAGCACCTTGCCAGCATCCACACCGATGGATTAATAAGGACAGAAACTATTGTCATTAATACCTTGCACACCTACCCTGTCACCCCAGGGGAATACAGTGGCTTGCAGCCTGGGACTGTAGGAGTGACAGTGCAATGGCCTGCTACAGATGGCCTGCATCACTGCCAAATGCCCTACAGTCCTCTGTCAAAGGCCTGTGTCTTGCCCATACTGCCAATGTATGTTATCTCATGGACTCCCAAATAACGACATAACACAGTCCATAAATGCAAGGACATGTTGACAAATCCCAGTAGCATGTCCACCATGTCCTACTGCATGAACTTTGAACCAACCCCTAAATACTGCTGGGATGAAGTGATAACTATAGAGATACTTATCATATATCGTTTGCATAATGTCTGGAAGAAGATAGAATAACAGAGGGGGGTAGAAGCATGGACACCATGGAGTTTGTGAAGTCTGAAACTCGGATGTGTGCACATACTATCCCTGCCTGAAAACACAGGAATGGGTGGCTACAAACCTGCTCATAAACCACAATGTGAAGGGGTAATGACTAGAAATATGAGCCCTGCCTCTGTGTAACCTGTGTGAATCTGTACAGCTGTGAGGTATGACCACAGCAGGATATGGCCATTCCATCACGTCAATAGATGTAAAAGCATGGGATCCTCAGCCACCACAGTACCAAGGTGCTGAATCATTTACACAGATCCATCAGCAAGTGTCTCCAGAATGGCATGATTGTGCAAGAATATGTAGGCTGCAGACCACAATACTGGACACAGCTTCATTCATTTTGTATTCCCCAGGAAATTACTGCAAGCAAATACGTATACCTGTCAGTAGTTGATGACATAAAACATCACAGTTGTACATATGTCTGAATAGCTCTGCTAACACCAAAACCATGTAGCAGAGCATCACAGACAAAATTAGTTACAGTAACCCCATATCCTTTGCCCATTGTGAACCCATATTGTCAACCTATCTACAGATATACTGCAGAAACAGGTTGCTATCTGTAGGTGTAGAACACAAAAGCATGCACTGGAGTGCAACCTATCTGGAATGGATCTACACATTCAATACAGAAGGTCATACTGGGCATGCTCCCATACTTAGAGAAACGAAGCCCATGTCTGACAACAAAATAATGAAGGGTCATACTGAGCATGATCCCACACTTTGAAGCCCATGTCTGGCAATGTCAGTGGACTATACATATCTGTCAGTCACAGATGTCTGTGCACAAACTCCACATGCACACCAGTCATGCTTTGCACACACAAAGGAATACACACATATATCCAAGGACGACAAACTATAATGGGTCAAATATGCACATACATAGATGTGGGGAAGGGAGTGACAGACAGTGATGAAGAGCTTCCCATCATGAGGCCTGTCCCTCCCAGCACACATCCAACTGGCCAATACCACATGATGTGCAAATGGCTATCACTGTAGACATTTGCTTCTGGTAGCCCTCAGCACTATAGTGTCTGTGGTGCTTGTGATAACTGTGTAACATGACATTACAAGTCATTATTCATCTAGGAGTTGTATACATGGTCCTGTCAAATATAAACTTGTGTGTGACTGAGTATTGTGTGTGTGCTTCCAGATGAATGGTTTATGGCCCATTCACATACATTGCACTCCCCATTGCCCTACTTTAGCTTGCCTGTTGCTGTCATTCATCTTGAAATACACCTTTGGAGAAGAGCTAGCCCTATAAGCTCTATGGTGAGTGCTATAACTGTGTACTGTTATAATGTGATGTACTAGACATGGCAACTGTGAAACTGTGTGTGTGTGTGTGTGTGTGTGTGTGTGTGTGTGTGTGTGTGTGTGTGTGTGTGTGTGTGTGTGTGTAAGGATCAATGCTTTTGAGGCCAGTCACAGTCACTACATTTTCAATTTCCCTACTTTGGCAAGCCTGCTGATGTCATTCACCTTGAAATATACCTTTGGAGAAGGACTAGCTCTATAACCTCTATGACGTGTGCTATAACTGCGTAATGCTATAGTGTGACGTACTAGTCAGATAGGAGTTCTAATCCCAAACATGGCAACTGTGAAACTGTTTGTGTGTAGAGATCAATGCTTTTGAGTCTAGTCACATTCACTACACTTTCCATTGCCCTATTTTGGCAAGCCTGCTGATGTCATTCACCTTGAAAT
This sequence comes from Protopterus annectens, assembly GCF_019279795.1. Taxonomy (NCBI): domain Eukaryota; kingdom Metazoa; phylum Chordata; order Ceratodontiformes; family Protopteridae; genus Protopterus; species Protopterus annectens. The sequence continues at coordinate 483,638,717 of NC_056732.1, read as the reverse complement.
ACACCTTTGGAGAAGGACTAACCCTATAAGCTCTGTGGTGTGTGCTGTAACTGTGTAATGCTGTAGTGTGATGGAGTAGTTAGGTAGGTGTTCTAATCCCAGAAATGGCAACTGTGAAACTCTGTGTTTGTGTGTGTAGGGATCAATGCTTTTGAGGCTAGTCACAGTCACTACACTTTCCATTGCCCCACTTTGGCTGGCCTGATGTCATTCACCTTGAAATACACCTTTGGAGTAGAGCTAGCCCTATAAGCTCCATGGCGCGTGCTATAACTCTGCAGTGCTATAGTGTGATGTATTAGTTATGCAGGAATTTTAATCCAAGACATGGCAACTGTGAAACTCTGTGTGTGTTTGCTTGTGTGTCTAGGGATAAATGCTTTTGAGGCCAGTCACAATCACAACACTTTCCATTGCCCTACTTTGGCAAGCCTGCTGATGTCATTCACCTTGAAATACACCTTTGGAGTAGGGCTTGCCCTATAAGCTCTGTGGCATGTGCGATAAATGTGGTACGCTCTAGTAGCAATACATAGCTAGGTAGGGGTTTGAATCTCAGTACTGTTTTGTGTGTGTGTGTGTGTGTGTGTGTGCGTGTGTGCGTGTGTGTGCGTGTGTGTGTGTGTGTGTGTGTTTGTCATCAGTATCCTGTATGGAGGTAGCTGTGATTGTGTAATAACAGGACTCATTGTGGGGCGGGTTTTGCAAATTTCTTATATTGTGGACCTACTATATCACAATGTCCACCTTACAAGGACAACAGCTGTCAAACAGCAGAGAGGCTGGTGTAGACAATCCATAACCCTACATTTGACATTATGGATTGGTGAACAATATAGGCAACCCTTGTATTACCCAGATAACACTCTCCACCCATGTCTCATACTCAAACACACTTGGCTAGGCAACAACCACTATATTGGTAGTTCCATGCATATTGCCCACAGATAGTAACCATGGTGTGATTCCAGTGGACTATAGAGGACATGGCACCCTGTTCCATCCCTACAATAGGCAAATAATTGCTTACAGTGGTCCTTTGCTATGTTCCCCACTGGACACCCGCAACAACTGTAGAGTCTGCAAATGTAACCCACAAAGGAAATACCATGCCTTATACACATGCTGTGCATGGACAGATGCCACTAACACCAGTGAATACCTGTATCATGCTGTCAATGTAGGTGCAGGCACAACCTCAGTTCTATAGCCAGTTCTCACCACATGAGGTCAGGAATGCCACATCAGAGGATAACAATCTGTCTACACAACATGCCCCAGACATCCTAGGTACACTTCCACATGTCACAGAACATGCATGTGGGACATGCACAACCCAGACACTGTCCATATTATGGAATATAGAACGCATACATGGCAAGCATTGCACAGCACTGGCCACCCACAATAGTAACCCAGATGAGTGGATGGTGAATACAATACCCACCTGTGTGGGCCAATCCAGGGACTACACCCCTGAGCCACACTGCAGACCATTGTCATGTGGCCTGATGCCAAGGTATACACTTTACCTAGTCTTGTACAGCCTCCTGGCATGGTCAACTACTACACACCTGTGAAGCAATGAACCCATGCATGTCAGTACTGGTGTATGTGTGTGTGTGTGTTTGTGTGTGTGTGTGTGTGTGTGTGTGTGTGTGTGTGTGTGTGTGTGTGTGTGTGTGTGTGTGTGTGTGTGTGTGTGTGTGTGTGTGTGTGTGTGCGTGTGTGTGTGTGTGTGTGTATGTGTGGAGATTAATGATTTGGAAGCCGTTCAATCTCACTACACCTCCCATTGCCCTACTGTAGCATGCCTTCTGAAGTCAGTCACCTTGACATACCCTTTGCCCATATATCAGCCTGATAACCTCTGTGGCACATGTGATACATGTGTAATGCTGTAGTTTTGCAAACTAGTTAGTTAGGAGTTCAAATCCTGATCTGCCAACTGTGATAATGTGTGAGTCCCTGAGAGAGTGTGGTTGTGTCTTCCTTGACATCTGCTTTTGTGGACAGCCACATGTACTACACTTACCTTATCCCTCCTTTATCACCGTTCCTGATGTCACTCACCTTCAAAGATACCTTTGGACAGCGCTTCAACATGTAAGCTCTGTGGCGCATGCAATAACTGCATAAAAATGTAATAGCAATACATAGTCAAGCAGGGGTCTGAAACTCAGTACTGGTAAGTGTGTGACACAAATATGCTTAGCTCTTACTTTCCAACCCCCTTCCTTTCTTACTTTGTCTCTGTCTCTCTCTCTCTCTCACTCCCACTCCGGTGGATGTGGAGAAGTATACCTGCTTTGCTTAGGCAGCAGCTTGTGTTTTGTAAGTGATGCTCATGATCAGCTGATGGCCTGTGCACAAATTGCAGTCCCCCACTAGCTGATTGCACATGGAACAACCATGGTATTATTCCCATAGCCAATTGCATGGAAACACACTCCTATAACTAAGAACATCATGTGGGTGTTGGCCTTTTTCATTCACTGTGAGTATGACTTCATGTCGGTGTTTGACAAACAGCATCACAGAGGATAGATGGATATATCTCTTACAACATACACTGTGGAGGCAGGCCAACAAACAGGAGGGGGATGTTCCAGACATGAGGACAGAATGTAAGTCTTGCTCTTCTACATTTGAAGTAATGTTGGTTTAACAGGGTTTGTGTGGATATGGCTGCTCTACATGATTTAATATCTGTCAGGACAGGGTTATGTGTTTGGGGAAACTCCCACCTGTAGGGCTATCTGCAGACTGGCCAGTGTTTGGAGTCTTGCATGTGTTGTGTTATTCACAGATGTCCTATCTTTAGAAATGCAGTAGCATACTCTTAAGGATTGCAGTCAGTACATGGTGACAGCCATGTGAGTTACTGACCTCATATCCCGCAGTAGACATATGTCACAACAAACCCTGTTACACCAGTAAATGTATGGACTGATCACAGCAACATATTAATATTGGCCCTGTGTTAGTGCCTCCAGCCAAAACTCTGTCAACCTTTGTACATATGTCATGCAGTAAGAGGGGGATATGTTCAGTACATCATTATTTACTGACATCATACCTGATAACAAGCCAGTGAGATATCAGACTGCTAGACATGTTATGTATAGTGGGCCTTATATTTGAGGACAAAACCTGGATATTCTGTTGTAGTGTGTACAGCAATTAGGTGTGTGTACTTATGGTGATTGTCGACAGAGTGTGTAATGTGAATATGTACCTTGGCATGTGTACAAACTGTGGTAGATGTCATTGTTCTTGGTCGTGTGCTATGTGATATTGCATGCTGCTGCAGTGTATTATACCTATCGGCGTACATGTTTGTAGGGCCAGACCAAAATATGTCCCACACTACAGTCAGGCATCGGAATACACTGTGTATTGGTCCAGTATATGTAGGGTTGGTGTGTGAGTGGCACATATGAGAATGGTGTTGTTCACACAGTCCATATATTGTAATATTAAGTATGCTTACCATATGTGACTGTGGCTGTGTACAGATTGTGGGTATGCACTTTCACACAGGTGTCTGCTACTCCATGCTGTTACATGCCTGTAGAGCCTGCTATATTTGCAGGTACATGTGTATTCTCCCATACGAAATGGGGGCCAGTGTTGTGGCAGCCTGCCTGCATTTTTCACAGAGTATTGTGACATGCCTAGCAGCTCAGTGTATTTAACCAGTATGATGTTATGTCTAGATATTTGTCACATGTACTGTTCCTGAGCCACCATAACTGTTGTGTATTTCTGAGAAAGCAGTGGGATGCTGTACAGATGTATGTCACTAACTAGTTGGTAGTATGTGTGCAATTAAGGCCACGCACATCAGTAGCACTACATACCTAGGTAGGGGTTCCAGTCCCAGTGTTGCCAAGTAAGAGTGTGTGTATATGTGAAAGGATCTACTTCTGTTTGCAGAATATGAATGTCCCAGGAGGTCATCTGTCTAAGAACTGCCTGGCAAATGCTAACATTTCACAGTCATCATCCTGTGGAATTACATTCCATCACAACTAGTAGTAGATGTGTAAATGCCCTTCTCCCCACTATATAGGTGTACAGTGATACTGGAGTTGATATATATAGCTGGGTGTGGATGTCGTGGACACAGCCACCATCACTGCAGTTACTGTTGACTGTATCCCCCCGCTTAGCTGGCTATAATACTGTACAGTTAATGTTAACAGGTTAAGTAGTTGTCAATCACACTATCTGCGGTTCTACAGCACCTCACACCCTCCAAAAGGTAAGGCTGTGCCACCCACACCAGCACATCTATGTTTACCAAGTTGCACTACATTGGGGAAGGGGACATATACCCTGCCAGTACCATTGTCAATGACATTAAACTAGCAGACTGCTTATTTACCAATGTGTTGTTGTGCCTATTCTGTCTTGGTGGAATTACATAGGCTAAAATGGTTGCCTTGCACAAGTGCATACATCCATGTGTACAGTATTCTCTGTGTATTGCATCAACACCAAAGCCTCTGTGTGTTATACACAAACATGTGGTGTGTACCACCAAGTACAATTACCATTGTCCACTGTAGAAGGGCTGCTGACATCAGCCACCATGCACTCACCTGTATACAACCCCAGACCTATCAGCTATGTGGCACATGCAGTAACTGTTACACAGACCTGTGACATGTGTTCAGCTGTACCCAGGATATGGCACAGTCAAGGTGTCACCACAGTGCCATACCCCTTGTAGGAAACAACAGCAGACCAACATCCTGCTGACACATGGACACCTACAACACAAATGGAATACATTAAGGAGACCACAGTCACAGCTATAATGCATCATGGCTGGACAGCTACACTTCCTGACATGTAAGCATTACATTTTAGTGCTGACAACATGTTACACAGCATTAAATTGGTACACTGTAGTACAGTCACTCTGTGCATCAGAACCATATTAGCCTGTCCCTGTATCGATGTTATGGATGACAGGGTTGTGGCACAGTTATTATCATATGCACAGGATGTGTTGTCTGTTTGCCAGAGACCTAGGCTGAGCCATACGTTTGGCATCATGTGTGTGTGAGAGGGGGTTTAATTATTAATTGGGCTGTTGTGATGTGGTGTGTGTAGGTATGGGGTTGCCCTAGCTGTGTTGGTGATATGTGTGTGTGTGTGTGTGTGTGTGTGTGTGTGTGTGTGTGTGTGTGTGTGTGTGTGTGTGTGTGTGTATGCACACAGTTCTGCCATGTGGCTGCCCTATACAGGGGTTTGTTGGACAGCTGCAGATCGTACCTGGCAGGGTGTGCAGTTCACAGTCTATGGCCATGGACTGAGAAATGTGCCTGCCAGGGGTTCCACAGGCACCACCAGGTACAAGCCACGATATGATACTCTCCCCTGATGATGACATATGTCCGTTGGATCCAGCCCCTCTTGGGATCGGCCAGGGCCATGTGCACATGGCCTGCTGTGTTGTGGTGTGGACAGAGCACCTCTGCAGTGCTGGAGCTGATACTGCCACTACGGGAGCGGCTCTGACTTATGGAACATGCATGTCAACCTCCAGCTGTTGGTGTTGCTGGCCTACACCCACGTGGCCGTCACACTACTCCCACCATATGCTCAAGCACAGACATTCCACAGTCGAGCATTCCCAACATCTCACCCAACCATCTATCCATGACCTCTGCAAAATAACAGTGGTTACCTGCAAGATCATGGATGTTGTCAATTACAGCTGAATGAGTAGCCCTCAACAGCCTCAGACCCTGTCTGGTATACCGTTCCATGCATGCCTGCACCTCCATGACAGCCTAAAACATGCGTCTGGTGGCACCAGATGTGGTACCTGTGCTAGGGGCATGATGACCAGCAGCCCTCCTACAAGCACCCCTGTACATCTGCCTGTGTAGTACCCCACCAGACATCTGGCTATGGCTGCTGTGTCCAGACACATGTGCCATAGATACCACACTGTCCTGTCCCATGCCACCACCTGCCAACTGTCCCTCATCTATGGCCACTGGTGATGGGGTATGTATAGGCAATGTGACTGTGTGCGGGGATGGGGTAGATAGTGGGATGTCAAATGATGGTGCAGCTTCAGCCCCTGACAACCCCGCCTGTGCCTCAAAACACCTATCATCATTATCAGTGTCTGTATGGACACTAACATCAGTTTGCCTGCAGGAGGGACCCTGACCCACCTCACCACCTGTGAGGGGAAAACAAGAAACACAATTTAAGACCTGTACATCATTGCTTAGCAGTGTATACACACACACACACACACACACACACACACACACACACACACACACACACACACACACACATGCACACACACTTACAGGTGAGGTTGCACAAAGATATTACACACAGACCTCTCATTACTCATCTGTCAACATGGATGACATATGGCACTCAGCAGCATGCAGTGCAGCTATAGTCAATCCCTATTACCAACATTATACATCTCTGTGATACATGGGTTGTGTTAGTAAGTGATGGCCCTTCTCCTGGAACACACTGCACCCATGTACACAGTATTGCTGTGCACTTGTTCAGCACCCTGGCATGTACTGTGCACCACACCTCACAGGTGTACACTATTGCAGAATGTGTATATGTGTGTCAGTTATGTTTGCTCTGCTGCTCACAGCCCCTATGTGTTTGTCCTACACATACCTGGGATGATATGTGGACAGATGTCATTTGTGAATGCCTGATGTCTGATTTACAGATCTCATCATCAGCGGTGCATGTATAGCCAATAAAATACAATTGCACTGACAACCTTCAAACCTTACTGTGGCTATGGGGAGTGTACACACCCTTATTGACATGGCACCCTCTTCCCTGATATGCCATGGGGCCACATTACTGCATATGTTAACATTACCAAATCTAATATGTGACATATGACCTGTGCAATCAAATGCAGTATCAAACAAATGTGTTAGTTGTGCAGATGCTGACTGAGATGCATACACTTTGTGGATGCATATGTGTGCACACTCTTATTGTGATGGTTTGTTGCACCAACTAAGTGTACTACAGCAGTCACTATTCCTGGAAGAGGTATACTAGCATGGGCCATCTGTATTTGCCAGTATTTGGTCACTCTTCCCTACAAATGTCCCCACCTCTGCATGATTGCAAGGTCAACTCATGTGCACAGCCCTTGTAGATCACACAGTGCCCTCACTATTGCTGTCGAGTCAGGGTTATGTCTGCCACAATTTATGACCTTGACTGTATGCAGATACAGCCATTATTCACTGTTGTGTTTCAGGATGACACCCCCTCCCCATCCTCAGCCTTTTTGCAGATGCTTGACAACTACGGCTACACATGTGTGTCATTTTGCAGTGTCCCAAATTCTGAACACCATGTGTACCTGCCTAGTTCCTACTAATGAATGGCAAACATACAGGTGTACACTGGCACCAGCAAGGTACAGATGGGGATGGTGGGTCTGAGGTGGGGTGAGGTGTTGGTTGTGCAGCACATGTATCTTAATTGATATTTTCTTTAGGTTTGCAACTTGGTCTTGGTACACCAGTACACATTGCAACACATGCCTTTGGAGGACTTTTGATGTTATGCATACGCTACCTGTAGCGAGCCCTGGATGATGTTTCCTGTTGAATAACTGTCCCATCTGATTACCCTAACCCATAGGCCACACTTATGCAGAGTCCAGGCAATTGCCGACACAGGTACTGCACATCTAGTACTTGCTAGACATTCCTGCAACTCCCTCAGTGTTGCAGCATGTTACTAGACAGCCTGTAGGACCAGTTTGCAACATGTGTCATCATCTGTCTTGGATGGCCATCTGTTTATTTTCTACATTAATCTTGTCCCATACATCCCCGCCACCATACCTCTCAACCTGGAAACACCAAAAATCTGGACAAGGCCCATGAAAAATAGGTACAAATCTGTACGCTGATTAATGTAAAAATTGCATACATAATTACGTAACCCCACCTACTATAATGGAATTGTGGGATACCAACTTTCTAATGCAAACTGAAGAACAGACAACCAAAATATGGCACCAGAGTCCCCCAGCAGCCATTCCAATGTCCCATTACCTGGCTATTTCACCCAATTTACCATAAACAATAATGTTTGCATACTGATTTACTTATATAATGGTTATTTTGATTTTATTTTTACATTTCATAGCACAATGCACAAACACTAATCAATATCTGCTAAACAAAGCAATACTGTCTCACAATGAAAACAGACTTGGCATTAAAACTTCTCTGCCCTTGAAACTCACATTCATTGAAACAGCATTGAAACCCACACCACATCCAAAGAAAATGCATCTGGCCACTGGTGGATAAAGATTACCTTTGGGCCATTTTCAAATCATAGGCCCCTTGCACACAAAACAAGAAACATACATGAGTTCATTGATACACCTTCCTGACTTTATTAAATTATATTCCTTGTATAATACAGCACACTTGTTAGAATTAAGTTAGAGCGCATTTTAAATTTATTGTTTGAACATTTTTCCAGTAGGCAATGAAACAAAATGCATGAACCAATAATGACAAAACTGCCCAATTCAGAACATTTCCATTATAAAAGTCTGCTTACTTACACACACACACACACACACACACACACACACACACACACACACACACACACATGCAGAGATATACAGAATATGTGGAAAAATAAAAGATTGTATGCTACTCATGTGCCAATAGCAGTTTTTACTGTAAAATAATGAGGAAAAGGTTCCCTGAGCACATGCATCTGTCTTCATGCCAAATGGAAGGAAATAATGTATTTGCAGTTATATGGTGTGGATGTAGTAGTTCTGGGATTCAAACCTAGGCCTTTTTCCCAGATGTGATAAGCTTATTCATAGCATATTACTCTAACTACTAAGTGATACTGCCTTGCTGTCCGAAAAGTACCCGTACAATCTGTCTTCAGCCACCTATTTAGAGTAATTTCTGCATGGCTTATTTACATAAACGTTTTGCATGCTATATTAAAGGCCTTCAGCTTAACCCAGAAAATTTGCTATGACTGAATGATGTCCTGAGTCACATAATACACAAGTGAAAACACTGAAGTTTATATTCAGAGTTCTGAAAATTGGTTTATTTGCTTGTTACATAATTTACAAGTCTGAGAGAATATGATGAGCACAGAATAGATAAGGTTGCATTTTCTTTCAGTGACAGTGAATAGAGTAAACAGCATGGGCTCTGTTATAACAAAAATGGAATAACACACATTTCACAGTTGTTTTTCATCAACTACTATCAAAAGAATGTGCTTCATTGTGTCTGCTTTATCATCATATTTTTCACTAACTTGCAATGATGCTACATGTCCCACATCACACATACACACACACACACACACACACACACACACACACACACACACACACACACACACACACACACACACTCTGTTTGAAAGCAAACAGCAACATTTGAAGTTGTCCGCCCTTTACCTTACAATCCAAACTACGTCCGTTCGAACAGATTTCCCGACAGAAGACTTGAACAAAAGCAGTTTCAGCCCAGAAAGGCTCATTCCACTTAACGAACACATTTCCCGACAGAAGACTTGAATGAAAGCAGTTTCAGCCCAGCCAGAATTTAAACAGAAGCCCGCTTGCAGCATTTGAACAGCCTAGCCGGAAATGTGTGGCAGAGCTTAATTCCGATAGGCTGGTAACACCGACGGCGCTGACGTCATCGCGCACAGGATGACATTAGCCAAAACAGCATTAAATGTAAAAATAAAAGTGGAAAGAAAATCGGAAATGATGGGGTGTCACTTGGGAATTGTGGCACCCCATCATTTGGACCCCAAAACTCGGTAAAAAACGAGTAATTCGGGATGGTTGGGAGGTATGCTCACCACATACATGACTGTCTGCACTGTTTGCTATGGTATATGCAATGGTGAGGTAAGGCTACATGTCAAACTCCTGCATGCTACCTGTTGGGTATGGGGTCCATTCCATGGCTTGTAAGATATGTGCAAACCATGGCTGCCTCTGTTGCAGGTAAGTGGGCACATTTGATGAGAAAATGTCTTGGACAGCAGACCATTTCTTGGTGTGACATTGAGGACCTGTACTTGCTGGAAGGTCCATACTCATGAAGAGTGCATGCTGTCTGTACCTCAAAAGCTGCTTTCACAATATGTTATCTGGAGTGTATGCACACATATGCTTCCAGTGTTTGTTAAGGTATGTATTCCCCATATTTGCTGTCCTAACATAGGATTCCATATTACACATTCATTGCTCATGTTAGGACCACATTACAGGTTGTAAGGGTTGTGGAATGCGGTATTGTGATATGCCGTTGTGTAGATCTGTAACAGTTGCCATTGTAATAGTGGTATATACACTGTTGTAGCACTGTATAAGGGTGATATCTCAGAAATGTCCCTACTATAGGCCATCTGTCCCGCCATTATGTTCATCTCTGTGCACACATCTTCCAATGACAGGTTATTAGTTATATTGCAGGACACTTACATACCCTTCAGATATGTCACCATGGTGACCACTGTGATGCAGTGCAGTTAACAGCAACAATAAGTGAACATGTACAGCATGCATTATGGGTAGGTGTATTAAATGTGTGGATGGAAAATACCATGGCCATAACATGGCCGGTGTATTGGCAAAACTGAACAAACACCATACTCACCAGCTACAGGCTGCTGCCCCAGAGGTATACCAGAGGGACCTACATAGTTGTGTGAGAGATGTGATGTCAGTAGCAACACCTGTGGCATTGGTACTGGGAGGGAGCAGCATTACAGTACATCAACAGTACAAACCCATAATACTACAGATTGTGCACATCTGTTTATTAAAACAATGCAGCAATAGACTATATATATTTTCTCTCACATATGCATGATTAAACTCTTCAGCTGCAGATGGATATGCAACAGTGGTTTACTGATGTGCCCTGTGGGCTTACCTGCACACTCCTCATCCATTGTGTGGGTAGCACCCACTTCCACAATGCTCTCCACGGGATCTTGTGTTTGCAGGAGGGCAGGTTCCCTCTGCATGTGTCAGGGGGCTGGATGGCATGACCCCCCCCCATGGCTAGCTGATCCCTCCTAACCGCAGCAGCATGTTGACGGGCATGGCAGAGTAGGTCAGTGCACCAATGTCAGACCTGCTCATAACTGCGGTTATGCAGGCCGACATCGTTTACCCTGTGGACAAGATCATTCCACAGTGCAGTCCTCTCCTGCAGATCATGGGCTGTACGTCCAAACAGGGTGTGGTAGAGGTGAATAAACTGCAAGGAACCACCATGAAAAATAAATGTAGAGTTTAATAGAGGAAACGAGCGCTTTCACGCACACTCAGGTGCGCTTCATCAGGTTACATTTAAGCAATAAAAACCATAGCCCATAGCAGTTGTTCAGCAGGACATCATTACAACAACTCCTGATGGCACATCTTTCCACATCATCTATCCCATTATTATAGACCAAGTACTACATTCAATTACATGCATATATGTTTCACATACCTGTTTTAGTATTTTCCTCTCTTCTGAGTACACTTTTATGTGTCCCCTTTGTTATGTAGGGTTGTTTTTCAGGTTTAGTTGGTTTACATACCTTTTTTCTGTTTCTGTTTGTTCTCTCTCTTTCCACTACAGGGATTGAGCTGCTTTGAATAGACTGAAGCACAGATTTTGTAGGTGATGCACATGATCAGGTGATGGCCTCTGCACCAATCAGTGTTCACCACTTGCTACTTGCATGCAGTCAGCTGTGTAGTACTTCCAATTGCCACTGCCATGGCAACCCACTACTATAAATTACTATATCATGTGGGCATTGTCCCTTTACCTTTCCTGTATGGAAGACCTCCTTCCTGTGTGTAGGCAGGAGTGTTACAGACAGCAGGTAGCAATACCTCTTACAACAGGACTTTTAGACACAGGCCAACTACATATTCGTAAAAGGTTCCAGACCTACGGACAGTGTGAGTAGTGTTGTTATATGCATTGTATACTTCTAGTTTTACAGGGTTTGTGTGTACATGCTAGTTTAGCATGGAATGCAGTCTTTCTGTATAGCTCTCAACTGTGGGCCTATCCACATGATGGCCAGAGGACTGGCTGTTATGTTTTGTCTGTTCACCACACAGGTCTTGTCTCTGATATATCAGTGGCATTCTGTCTGTTGAGTGCTATCAGTACATGGCTACATCCATTTGTGTTTCTGATTTCATATTCCTGAATAAGAGTATGTTGCAACCAGTCCTGTAACGCCAGCAACTTTCACAGTATATAACAACAATATTGCAAATATGGCCCTGTGTTCCAGTCTGTGTCCTCCACCTATATACCAGGCTTTATCCATATGTCATGCAGTAAGAGGCTGTTAAGTAGTGGCTTATCATTATGTAGTGCTGGCATTCCTGCCATCATTCCAGTGATGTTGTGGACCTCCACGCATATTGTGGGGTAGGGTCCATACATAGCTGGGCTAACATGTGACCTTGTACAGTCCAGAGGTCAGTGAATGTTACAATGTTATATGCCCTTGTAAGTCATTCTATGAGGGAGGGGTATGCACCGTTTTTAACCTAGGCTGTTACATGTGAGGGATATTAGTAGTAAGACACATGAAGGTATATGGCTGTACATTTTCATACATTTCACCATGGGAACAGTGGTGGGCTAATGCTTATGGTCTTACAGAGAGTTCTGTTTGTCGGTGTGATAGCGATGTTTTTAGTTAAGCATTGTTATGTAACAGATACATTTTCATTGTGACAACTTCATTCTTTTCCCTATAGGGGTTGAGTACAGAGTGTAATTGGAGGCTACTGAATGACATCTGCATTAATTAGTGTTGATTGATTCTTATCTTACAGGCCAGTGTTTCTTTACTGTTGTACTACTTGAAGGCCTTGGTCGGGAGAGCAACATATGTTATGCTTTCAGATTACTGTATAAAATGCTTTGCTTGAGAGTTGCATTATTCAGTTAGTATGCATTTCAAACACCTAACTGCTATATGAAATGGCATATACAGCTGAAATGGTACACAAATAAACATTTATAGGTATGCAAACTTGTGTGTGGTGTCATATCCTTTGACTTCTCTGTGGGTATATGCAATAATTGTCTTTTGTATGAGAGACTCAAACACTGTCCATTTTAAAAGGTGGCAACTTTAGGAATATTGGCTGTTCAATATGCTGTGCGCCCTCTATATATGTATCTTCCTATACATATCTATACGTAGTATTATATGTATATGTGTGTGTATGTGTATACACACACACACACACACACACACACATATATATATATATATATATATATATATATATATATATGCACATATGTGTGTATATGTATCATTGGAATGTTTACTGCTTCCACATTGTACATTCCCTATGGTAGACAGACTGTTCTGCATGATATCTTATTGATACCATCCTGACATCCTACAGGTGAGATGGATTACTGCTAACTTCTTGTTGCTATGTTGTGTAGGGTCCTGGGTATGAGACTTGCAAGTGTTGGCATTGTGTTGCAAGGCAGATCTGTTTGGCTGTGGAGGAGGAGATGATACCAATAATTACAAGAGGTATTTAATTTCGGCCCCCTCACACCCATTAATGGTGCCTTTCATATATATATATATATATATATATATATATATATATATATATATATATATCTATATATATATATATATATATATATATATATATATATATATTATCTATAAAAACCTACATTCGCGGAGGCTCTCAATAAAATCCTGCCCAAGCATCAGGGACATCCAAAGCATAAATGCAAGCAAACTCCACCCCCCAACACAACCCAAATGACACATAGCCCACAAACTCAGTGTGCCACTCAACCACAGCCCATAAGGCATAACAACGTACCCAACACTCTAGTCATAGGTGACTCTATAGTCAGGCACACTGATGTTCCACTCACTAGACTAAACAAGGAGAAAGTTACTGTCAGCTGCCTGTCAGGTGCCAGGATCCACCACATAATGCATGCACTCAGGTCACTCCACAATAAGTACAAATATGACACTGTCATTGTCCATGTTGGTGTGAATGACCTGAGACGTACCTCCCTGGACTACATGAAAAGAGACATGGAGGAGCTCTCCGATCTTGTATCCCAGGCAGGTATGACCCTAACCCTGAGTAGCATCCTGCCATCACCCAGAATAATACCACAGTACAAGGACAAAATGATTGACTTCAACAACTGGCTAAGCTTCTGGTGTCATTCTAAGGGGATCCAGTATTTGTCTGCCTGGGACGACATGATCGACAGACCACGATGCTTTGCCAGAGATGGCCTGCACCTGTCGCCTTAGGATTCCAGATAGTGGCTAAGGCTCTTGCCACTCCTATAGTGCCTTTTTTAGGCAAGGTTCAAATGACAAATTCACCACCGTAGCAAGTACAAGCAAGCAAAATCTGAGGGTAATGCTACTCAATGCTAGAAGTCTAAACCTCAAAATGCACTCACTCAAGGCACTCCTTAAAATGGAGAACATTGACATTTGTGCAGTGACAGAGACCTGGTTCAAAGCTCCAGAGAGCACCCCTGCATTACCAGGCTACAATTCATACCACACCTTTCGGCCACCTAACCCAGAATGAAGCACTAAAGGCGGAGTCGTGTCTATATTCATTAAGGCTATCCACACCTCCAGGCTAGTTGTACAGCATAATGCATCTGAGATTATCCAAGTGCAACTAACTCTGGGCAAGACCGCAATCCAAATTGTAGCTTGCTACAGACCCCCCACCAAACTCTGGACCCTACCCAGTTTGGATTTGTAAAAGTCAGATCATGTCTCCTAAACCTGATTGACTTCTTTGTAAGCCATAGACGAGGGTAAAATGGTTCACACAGCTTATCTAGGTCTCGCGAAGGCTTTCGACACCATCCCCCACTCTGGAATTATAGATAAACTCACTAAACTAGGTATGAATCCCTATGTCACAAGATGGGTTGCTAACTGGCTCATGGACAGAACCCACACTGTGAAAGTATTGGATTCCAAATCCGACATCAGACCAGTGACAAGTGGAGTACCACAGGGTTCAGTCCTGGGTCCTCTCCTGTTTGGTATCTACTTCTCTGAAGTGCAGGCCAACACAGAAGGTCTTTGGCTAACAAAGTTTGCAGATGACTGCAAACTAGGAGCCATAATCGAAATTCCTAATGATGTGGACAAACTACAAAAGGGCATCACTGAGACAGATACCTGGTGTCAAAGCCATGGCCTGAAGCTCAATGCCAAAAAGTGTATTATCATCCCCTTTGGTAAAAACTCTGTACCCATGAACTACCACATAGCTGGTAGTCTACTTAATGCTGAAAATGTGATAAGAGACCTTGGGACATAGGTGGACAGTAGTCTCTCCTTTGATAATCACATCGACACAGTGGTCAGGAAATCCTTCTACGTGGCTCATCTCACCACAAAAGGATTCTCATCCAGAAAAGAAGAGGTCATTGTTCCCCTCTATTCATCACTCATTAGACCCATTATAGAGTACAACTCCCCTTTTGGTATGTACCTCACAAGACATCTACAACAACTGGAAAGACCCCAGAAATACCTCACAAAGAGGATTACTGGCCTCAAACAGATGCCCTATGCAGACCGTCTCAAATAACTACTACAGCTTTACTCCATCACATATCACCTACTCAGGGGTGATCTCTGCCTAACATACAAAGCTATGTCAAACCCAGAGCTGTTGGACATGCTCCACTTAAAGAAATCCCAATCCCTCCGAGCTACATGCTCTAGGGACCTAAACCTTGTCACCACAATAAACAGGGCATGCTGGAGGGATAGATTCCTGTCCCAGAGACTTCCCATACTCTGGAACAGACTACCTATCTATGTCAAACAGAGCTCCTCATTAGCACTCTTCAAGAAAAATCTTGATGATTGGATGGGAAATGGGAAATTCACCCCGGGGATCACTTCTGTGGCTCTGCTCGACAGGGGCACAGGAAAATAATTTTCTTGGGTGGCGAAAGCCAGGGTACATTTTTTGGCTAGGCTTGTATGGGCCCTAGGGCTGATAGCCTAGTACCTACCTATGAACCGATATATATATATATATATATATATATATATATATATATATATATATATATATATGTGTGTGTGTGTGTGTGTGTATACATATACTGTTGAAGGAATGTGCTGGATGATATGTTTGAGAAAACATCAGATTTATTTATATCTGATATGGCTTAGTGGGAAAATCACTTTGGCTATAGTGTGTAGGGTCCTGGATTTCAGACTTGCAAGGGCTGCTTATTTTGTTGCTGGGCAGAACAGGGGCTTTTGGAGACTGAGTGTTTAAGGCATTTTGAAGCAATTGTAAGTGGGTTTGCACAGGTTTGTGCAATGGTAGCAATGCTTACTTCTGGTGAAATATGATTACAAAGAGCCTCAAAATTGCTTATCCTGTGTGAGCATTGCTTACCCTCTGGCAAACAAGCTTACTACTCCTTAAAAGTGCTTACTCCCGCTTACCCCCGCACTTATTTCTTTAAAAGAAAAGAGAAAGGGGTGATAGGAAAGTGGTGAAAAAGGGGCACAAAGAGGGAAAGACAATAGGGAAAATAGCTGGAAATGTGGACATGTGTGCAAAATGGACAGCTATGTATGGGGTGAGATTTTTGGGGGGAACAGATTGCTTTTTTTTTCTTTTTTTTAAGGTGAGAGTGGGATGTTGTGGAAGGATAGTAGGCATATTTGGGGAGGTAGGTTGGGTAGGATGACAGACAAGACAGTATACAGGGGCAGCATATGACACATGCGGGGAGGGTAAACACCTTGGATGGGTAGAGGTGTTTGGATGTCAGAAGCCATGAGCCCCCAAATAGAAACTGTGGGACTGATGTCCCCATCCATGGGCAGTCAGCACTGCACCTTCATAGCCCTGAAGTTGGCTGTGCTGGAAGCTGGGTAGTAGGGGCTAGCTGACACTCTAAATGCACCATGCGGCCCTCAAGCGGGCTTAGGAGATCTCCAAACTCCCTTTAGAGCGCGCTATGCACCACACCCTGGACCTGACTATGAGTGACAGTTTCCTGTCCACACTCACTCCCGGGGGGCAAGCCCCATCCCCTGAGAAGGTTCCACCTGAAGATGGTGCAGGACCAGTGGATGAGGAGGTCCCAGGGTGGGCCCCAGATGTACTGGTGCCCGGTGCCATGGCCAGTTGAGGTGGGAGAGGTGGGTCTGCTGGGACCGGCCTTCCCAAACGTGCGATTGTGTTGCAATTTTAAAACATATGTGGGTTAGTAATAGTCAACACATTCCAGGATTAGGTATAACAGCATGCATAGATATTCTCATTAACCCAAAACACCAGGTATGGAATAGTTGCATAGCAAACAGAACACATGCATTTTGGAACCACACTGGCCATTACAACAGCATGCAGATTACATTGATGGCAACATGCCACCAATTCAACATGGCACATGCATAGAAAAATGTCAATATTTATCAAACAATAGAATATATGTCCCAACAGTAGATTTAATTGTACACATACCCATTGTGTTGTGTATTTAGATTATTGTTGAAGGTATGGTGGGGGAGGGAATGTCAATTAACAACTTGTGTATCCCTGTAGTTCTCACAACTTTCTTAGTCAGTGATGTAATCTGTACCTTACAGGTATTATTACACTACCCTATGGCCTTAGTTTGGACAGTGGTATGTTTGCAGACAAGTATATACGTAAACTGTTTTACCTACAGTCTACACCTATTACCTGGTATACCTGTGGAGGTATTGTTCGTTAACACTACCTGACTGTTTCTACGCATATTCCCAGATTTCAGGCTGATGTTATGCATGTACAGTTGAGGGGTATGATTATGCATACAGCTTACTACCACTCCCAGGATTCGAACCATGGCTATGTTTGATAAAAATAAAACAGTGTATGTCACAGCTGAGTGTGCTATTTAGATATTGTTGCATATCACTTCACTGTTTTCTGTCTATATGTCTCCCGTGGTTTTACAATCTGATCTTGTAATTACAGCATTATACAGGGATTCTTAGACATTTTATTATGTAGCACAGTGTGGGTGACAGTGATGACTAATACATTATTATTCAGAGAAACTGCAATGCTAACAATGCCATACAATACCAGAATAAACAGTACCAGTCCAGGATTTCAATCTTTATTTCCAGACACAGTTTTCTTATCTGACAGACCTGTGGAGGGAATGTTTGTTAACACTACTTGAATGTTGCCACACATTTTACCAGATTCCACCTTATTATTATGCACATATGTCTCACTCTGTTACTGTACACACTCTGATCATAGCTTCACAAAATGGGGATAGAGATGGGACATAATTTGCATATTACTCTCATAACATTTTGGTGAGTTGCTAGAGTGACAGGTTTGTTCTTATAGATATTTTTCTGATGGTTATGATGTCTGACATTCAGTTGTTTGTCATTATTTGCTGCCTAAACTTCTGGGATCATCCCACTGATTTGCCAGGGGGACAGGGTGACAGGCAAAATATTTTAGCCAATTATCTGAACATTCTGAACAAATCTGTATGGTTGAGGGGTATGATTATGCATACAGCTTACTAACACTCCCAGGATTCGAACCATGGCTGCGTGTGCTAAAAATACAACAGTTTACATCACAGTAGAGTATGCTATTTGCATTTTGCTATGCATCTTTTCACTGTTTTCTGTCTAAGTCTCCCTCAGTTGTACAATATGACCTTGTGATTATAACAGTTGTATACAGACATTCCTACACATTTTATTTATGTAGCACAGTGTGGATAACAGTGCTTAATGCAACAGTACTATTAAGAGAATGCAATACTACATTACCATATGATAGCAGAGTAAACACAAGCAATCCAGGAGTTAGACCTTTATTGCCAGGCTGTTACCCTTTTACTTACATACAACCTATATGTGTCTCTTCCTGCCATATTGTCTTGTTTATTCAGTACATCCTATACACAATACAGGTTTTATACTGGCAATTAACTTTCTACTACTTTTAGATTTATTTATTATGACAGTACATGCAAGATTATTACTAACCTGTCTCACAACACAGCCTTTGCAGCCTACACACATGGGCTTCCTGATTCACAGCCCACTCCACTGCAGCTGTCAGAGACATAGAAGAATATTTAGCCATACCTATCCATAATATACATGAGCTAGGCAATTATTAAACAGTTAGTAGAATGAGTACTTACACACTGCTGGGACATCACCCCTCTGCCTAGCTTCTTGGATCCACTGATCCAAGAGCTCCCTCTTCCTCCGTTTCAGGTTGACATAGTGATACCTGACCTGCTCACCAGTTCAAGGGATACCAGTGGCACTGGTGAGATCACAGGCGAGACAGTCCCAGGCTTCTGCTTTATATTGGGAGCCCTGGTACTGGCCCTGGAGCAGTCTCTCTTCATGGTCTTTTGCCAGGAGTCCTGCCATGACCTTAGACTCCTGGATGCCCCAGCCCTGTGCTCGGAAGCACGATCCTTCCCCAACACCAGCCATTGTGCCTACAGGAGGAAGCTGCAACCAGTTATGAGATGTACTCCTGCCTGTGGGGTTTAAATAGGGCCAATTTCCCACACTTTGCCATGATTGGACCATTTTGAAAATGCTAAGCTATTGGCAAACCTGGTTGGCATTGCTTAAAGCGGCATACCAATGGGCAAATCTATTTAGCTAGGCTGAGCATTGCTTACACCTGATAAGCAGAGGTGTGCAATGCTTAGCATTGCTTATTTTTAATTTTACACACTATTTGCTGTTTGGCATTGATTTATCATTTATTACATCTTATAAATTTGTTTAGTGTCCGTGATTCATGTGTACGTACACTGTATGAGGAACTTGTGTTTATCGGGGGATTTCACCACTTTATTACAATGATACCTCACATCTGGACTTAATGCAGTACTCCAGTTCACAAATATATGTTATTTAGTAGATTATACAACAAACAAATTGTTTATAAATTCCTTTCACATGTAAAATGTGATTTTGCTATAGTGAGGATCTGTTTGAGAATACCTCAATTTTATGTACAGCTCATAGGGCATAGTGATAAATCACTGTGGCTATGGTGTGCAGGGTCCTGGGTTCACAACTTGCAAAGACTGATTATTTTCTTGCTGAGCAGAACAAGGGCTGTTGGATACAGAGTGACTAAGGCACTTTTAAGCAGTTGTAAGTGGGTTTATGTGACGGTAAGCAATGCTAACTACCAGGTAAATATGCTTACAGAGAGTTAGCCTCAAAATTGCTTATTCTGTGTAGGTATTGCTTACCCCCATGCAAACAGCTTTAAACCTGCTTAGTACTGCTTAAAAGTGCTTACTCCCACTTACCCACGTGCTAATTTCTTTAAAAGAAGAGAAAAAGGGGTGATAGGAAAGAGGTGCAATGCTTAGTGCTGCTTATTTTTAATTTTACACACTATTGGCTATATGGCATTGATGTATCATTCATTACATTTTATAAATTTGTTTAGTATCCCTGATTCATGTGTAAGTATACTGTATGGGGCACTTGTGTTTATTGGGGGATTTCACCACTTTATTACAATAACATCTGGACTTAATGCAGTACTCTGGTTCACAAATATATGTTATTTAGTAAGTTATACAAAAAAGAATTGTTTATGAATTGCTTTAACATGTAAAATGGGAATCTGTTACAGTGAGGATCAAACCAGGAATGATTGCTCACAAAGCATACACTCTAACCACTACACTATAGCAGTACTGCTGCTATTGAATGAATCTTGCTATTTAACTTCCTGTGCTGTTTAAGCTGAACTATGCATAGCTTAGCAACAGGCAAACCTGCACAGCTAGGGTTAAACTTTATTGCTTTTATAAAAAAAAAAACTCTTGTAGTTTTTTATATCTATACCCTTTACAAATATCTCTGCTACTGCTACACCTGTTATTTTGTCAGCTTTCTGCTTCACGGTGGGCATACCTCTCAACCTCTTGGAGTGCAAACTCTGGACAAATTCTGAAATGATGGGGGATCAAATGGAGGGACAGATTTAACATATTGCTATGGATTTCTGCGTGCATCTGTACATTTTACAGCTATTCTGATGTGTTTGGGGCACTATGAGCGTTCTCGCTCATTTTAATTGCTGAACAACAATTCTTGAGTGCAGTGTCATGTATATTGTGAGAGCCCTGCACTCGTCCATGGCTCCGTGTTAATTTAGGAGCACAGGCAGCGCGCCTTGATAAATATGCATGGCGCGATGCCGTGCTGCACTTAAACAGTTGTTTCCATGCATAACTTATTCCCGCATGGAGGATTAGTGAATCCTGGGGAGAAACTAACATTTAAAGAGATAAGTGCAAAAGAAAAAAAAAGAAAGTAAATGGATGAAAAAGAATACAAACAGCTAATAATTGGAGATAGTAAAATGGGTAATGTGCTTTACTCACAGACACGAGTTACATTGTTTGATTCTCCCCTTTAGGAGGGAAATTGGCAAGGCTGAGACTGGCCTATTAAGAAAGCTATTCTAGTAATTAGCTATAAACTTATGAAACCATGAATCAAAGGAAAAGGGAAAATGAAAAATTTGGACTGCTTTCTGTAAATGCAAATAGTATTAAGAATATATTACGAAGAATAGGGATTTTGGAGTGGTGCAATCATGTGATGTATATATAATTATACTAGCAGACACAAGACTTTTAACAAATGAAGAATGATTACAAAAAAATAAACTATGGGAAGGAAAGTTGATCTGGAATTCAGGAAATGGAAGATGTTCTGGACTAGCTGTATTCTGTAGAAAGACAGTAAAAATATTAGATGTAACTTTAGCAAAAATGGAACGGTTAACCATTGTAGATTTAAAATGGAAAGAGCAATTATATAGAATTATAATGTCATATTGGCAGAGCAGTGGTGCAGTGGTTAACATTGTTACCTCCCAGCAAGAAGTTCCCTGTTTCGATTCTCAGCTAGGGTACTTTCTGTGTAGAGTCTGCATGTCTTCCATGGGTTTCTGCCAAGTACTCTGGTTTCCTTCTTCATTCCAAAGACATGCATCTGGAACTTTTCTCCCCAAGCCTCTGCTGAAAATAGGCTCTGTCCTAATCAGACGTTCCGTTTCAACAAGTTATAAATAAATATGCTTATACTAATTGTAAAGAAAGGGAAAGCTTACTTCATAGGTTCATAGGTTCATAGGTTCATACTAGGCTATCTGCCCTAGGGCATTTATAAGCCTAGCCAGAATGTGTTTGGCTTTCGCCACCCATTTTAAATTTATTTTGCTACGCCCTTTTTCGAGGTTAGTATACTGTGCCTCTGTCTAACAGTGACACAGAAGTGATACCCGGGGTAAACCTACGATCTCCCATCCACTCATCAAGATTCCTCTTGAAGAGAGTCAATGAGGGACTCTGCCTAACCTGGACTGGGATTTTATTCCAGAGTGAAGGGAGCCTCTGGGTTATGAATCTGTCCCTCCAGCATGTCCTATTTATTTCAGTGCTGAGGTTCAATTCTCTCGAGTGCATAGCTCGATGGGATTTGGATTTTCTGAGGTGCAGCATGTCCATTAATTCTGGGTTGGACATGGCTTTATACGTCAGGCACAGATTGCCTCTGAACAGGCGGTATGCCTCTGAGTAGAGCTGGAGTTTCTTTAACCGGGCAGCATATGGCATCTGTTTGAGCACTTTGATCCTCTTGGTGAGGTACTTTTGGGGTCTTTCCAGTTGCTGCAGGTGTCTGGTAAGGTACATCCCAAAAGGGGCATTGTACTCAATTATGGGCCTGATGAGGGATGAGTAAAGAGGCACGATGACCTCCCCTGATCTAGATGTGAATCCCTTCATGATTAGGTGCGCTATATAAAATGTTTTTCTAACCACTTTGGCCACGTGGTTGTCAAATGAGAGATTGCTATCAACTTGGGTCCCCAAGTCCCTAATTACTTCTTCTGTACTTAATGGATTACCACCTATGTGGTAATTTGTGGGCACTTTGTTTTTGCCAAAGGGGATGACTGTACACTTTTTGGCATTTAGCTTGAGGCCATGGCTCTGGCACCAGTTGTCTGTTTCTATGAGGCCCTTTTGGAGGATGCTTGTGTCGGCTGGAGAGTCGATTATGGCGCACAGTTTACAGTCATCTGCAAACTTGTTTAGACTGTGTTGCTGTTGTTTGTCTTTCGGCTTTTCCCGGTTAGGGATCGCCACAGCGGAACTCCGGTCTGCTAATGATTGGCAGTTGTTTTTTATGGTGTTGAGTTGCCAGCCCAATGCCCAACCATCAACAAAGGCACGCCCATTCAACTCGTGTCTTACAAATGTCCACTCGACCGCGGGGAGGACATGCAGACTCCACACAGAAGGCACTCCCAACCCAAGCCGAAAATCGAACGGGAGAACCTCTTGTTGTGAGGTAACAATGCTACCGCTGCACCACCATGGAAGCATATTATAATAGCAAGAGACTTTAACTGTGATTTAAGAGACAAGTGTAAAGGGAAAGGAAATGATATAAGAAAAGTATTAGAATTCATAGGACTTGATAAGTTAAAACTTTGGGGCAAAAATTCATGGATTTACAAAAGGGGTGTATATAGAACTGAAATAGATTATTTTATAGCATCAGAAGGCCTACTTATAGGAGAAGGGGAGGTAGTTGGAACAGGATTTTCTGATCATCTTGCAATATGGATAGATATAAAGGAAAGCAAGGGACATATAAAAATAGGCAAGGGAATACAAAGGATAAATGAGAAAGTATGGAATGAAGAAGGAAAAGATTAGCAATACAGTTATGGAAAGATCTTATCCCTATTTGAACATTTTATAAAAACAGCTGGTCTGAATGGTGGACGATATTAAGGAAAAATATAAAACAATATTTTTACAGTGTTAATATGATGTGAGAAAAGTAGAGAAAGAAAAATATAAAATAACTTATAATAATGTACGGGAAGATTTAGAACATAATGGTAGAAAGTACTTTGATAAAGAAAATGAATTATATGAAAGAAATCAAGAAAAATGCAATAATTGTTTTATAAGCAAAGATGTTTTACAAGGAAAAAGAGAAGTATTGAGTTACTTAAGCATATTAGTAAAGGAAGATAGTATTTCAATGGCAGAAATAAAAAATGTAAAAAGAGAAATAGAAAAAAATCAGTAAAAGACTAAGGATAGTGTAGTACAATATGTATAAGAAATGTTTAAAGAAAAATAGAAGGTGGTGAATAAAACATGGAAAGTAAAATAAGTTGACAGGAAAAAAGAGAATACAGAGTTGTAAAATGAAATTTCTTTAAATGAACTAGATAAAGTATTAAGACAAGTAAATATAAATCCGGCTGCAGGGCCAGATGGAATAAGTTATATAATGTATAAAAATTTAAGGGATTGGCAAAAAATATACTGTTAAAGATTTTTGAATGAATGGTTAAATGAAGGTTTTATGTATAAAGAATTATGTAGTGGAATATTTAAATTCATATGGAAAAAGGATGATAAAAGACAATTAAAAAACTGCAGACTGATAGTATTGAATAATAATAATGATTGTAAGATCTTTATGAAAATAATATAAAAGAGATTTGAAACTAAAATGGAAAATATTATACAAGATAATATATACAGTATAAAGCAGAAGGGTTGTCAAGAATTATTAATGATAGAGAAGTTGTGGATAATATTATGAATAGAAAAGAAGAAGCAAAAATCATGACAGGAGACCTTAAAAAAGATAAAATAAAAATGCTGCCAAGCCACAGTCAAGCAATAAATGGACTTTTAATAATACAAGACAATTTCAAAATTGTCTTATATTATTAAAAGGCCATCTACTGCTTGACCATGGCTTGGCTGCATTTTTATTTTATTTTTGTGACCTTAATAAAGCATTTGACACAATTGGACATGAAATATTATGGGTAATATTGAAAGAATCTAATAATATAAGTGAGTAAGTTAGGAAATTATGTATGTCAGCATATAGTAATAATACAGTAAAATACTTGTAAATGGCCAGTTAAGCCAAGAGGTACACATGAAGAGTGGTATAAGAAAGGGATGTCCAATGAGCTGTATACTCTTTGCATTAATTATGAATGCGATAGTATGTGAATTAAATTACAAAATGAAGGAGATTGGGTATATAACACCTGAGGGGTTAAAACCTCCAGTTCTGTTAACATATACAGATGACATTATAGTAATTGCAAAACAACTGAATAAAAGAAGTAACAATTTGCACAAATGAGTATCTATAGGTGATAGTGATGGCTTTAAATAAAGAGAAAAGAAAGGTTTATGTGATGTAGTAAAGGTAGGGGGTATATTTTTTACAATGAATGAAATTTTTGTGTTAGGTATAAAATTTGGGAATACAATTTTGGAATAAAGATGCAAGTAGAATTCAATGGGGAAAAACAATATAAGAAATAAAACATACATATCTTTTCTGGAGAAAATATACATTATCATTCAGAAAAAGGCTTATTTGATAAATTCAGCACTAATGGGGAAAATAGCATGCTTTGCAAATGTATTTATGTTGTCAACAGTATCTGAAAATGAATTATTGTACATATGTTTTCATTTATATGGGGTTCTAGACTTCTTCTTCTTATTTTCGGCTTTTCCCGGTTAGGGGTCACCACAGCAGATCATCTGTCCACTCATGATTGGCAGGGGAGTTTTACGGTGTCGAGTTGCCAGCCTGGTGCCCAACCTTCCACAGAAGGCACACACATGCATACACACACCTAGGGCCAATTTAGAGTGTCCAATCCACCTACAGCATGTCTTTGGGATGTGGGAGGTTCCTGTCAGTAAAAATGGCTACTGTTCAGTGTACATGGGTATAACCGGTCAGAATGTAGTACAATGCCTTAATTTTATCACTAAAGAAAGAAGATGTGAGTCTGTAGATTGATTATGTTAAAACCTGGGTCACCACACTTTCCACATTGTTATGTAGGCATACTGGAGAAGAACTATATTTCTTCATGGATTCAGTTCAAGCATGATATGTGTCAAGTATGAGAACGTCCATAGAAGTACTCCCCTTCTCAGATACTAAACATCTTCTATGTGCAGTAAAGGCATCTCCGTTAGGGGTAAGGGTAGTAGATTTGTGTGAGGTAAGTCAGAGGGGTAAGCTGACATCATACCAGACTGTAGAGCAACCATTATTATCGAATCCTCACTTTATGATCAGCGGAGTGGTACTCGGCAGAACTGGGTTGTCTAATCTTGCTTGCTGCCCATTTTGAGCCTATTGCAAGATGACTACATGGCTACAATGGTGGATTTTCAGTAGATACTTTCTGCCTCAAAATTAGTTAGATTAAGTGATATTAGCTTGAGGTAATTTTTCCTTAACACTGGACCCACCACTATGATTCTATTAAGATAGTGAACAAATTTGTTAGAGCTTAGTGGTAGGTGGTTACCTATAAATTTAGGCTTTAAACTGATGATACTGTATAAGTCCAATGTCAGGCCAATTTGTTTTTGATAGGAAGAGATGGAAAGATCCTGAAGATACCTATCCTATATTCCAAGGAGTTTGCTAAACACCTGCCTTTAGGTTGATGTCAGTCAGAATGAGACTATAACATAACACTTACTAGATGCTTCTGTGGGTTGGCCATTTCTACCAGATTATTTTCTGTTAGAGACCGAGGTATGTTTAGCAAGAAGCTGAGCTAATAGTGCTAGTGGTATTAAGAGATATAGAGATCAACTTACTGAGGTAGTTACTGTGGTCATTAGGAGACACTGAGGGGGGGTCTGTAGTTGTCAGTAATGCAATAATTGGCTTTGTTTACTGTTCCTGTGATGTAAGAAACCTACTCTGTTCTGGAATGCTATTAAGAGTGATGTTGAAGTACTACTGGGTGTCAGAGTGCCTTGGAGTTCTGAAGCTTGTGTTTTACACTTATATTATTAGGCTGACACCATAACATAAGCATTTTACCTATTAATTCTTTTTCAGTTCTTCAGCGATATTAAAAAATTGGTGGCAAAAATTTCCTCCGGTGATGGGGACTCAGATGTTGGTGTGTTTTTAACATCCATGCAACTCATGCTCATTAGTTGATGTCACAGAATAAACTGAGATAACCAGACATTTGGGGGTGCAATTATGACATAGAAAATGATGTAGTGGGGTTGTTGGAATATGTCAGTTAAGGAAGGCTAGATTTATCCTTGAGATTTGCAACCCTATACTATTTTTCTTCTGTTCTGATTGGTTCTATCATTTTCATACGTTATTTGACTCAGTGCAGCATTGTACTGAAGTAGTAATGGGCCTGCTGTACATGTGAGATGCATGTATGTATGTTATTGGTCACTACAGTTTTTATTCTCAGTTTTGCTTGATGTAGGCCTCATCAGCAAATGCCATCATTTAGGGTATTACCATACAATCCACACGAGTATCATTTGGGAGGTGATCTTTTGTTGTGGATGTGGATGTAGGATTTATTATTATGATTTCATTAATATTAGTTTAAAAGTTCTTAGTAGTTAGGGTACCATCTTTAATTTTGTTCACTTTCTGTAATGGCCTCTTGTTCTAGGAGCTCTTGGACAAAGATCAATAAGCTCCATATTTTAAAATTTATACTACAGTTTTACAGTGTTATATTTTTTCTTTGTAGTTTTGTTTTGTATAATTTAATCAAAATTATCTTATTTAATAAACCATATTAAGTTGCAAAAGAACAATTATTTCTTCTTTCTGGAATAAGGCATGATTACTAGTGAGCTATATATTGTTTTGTTATATACATATGTACTTTTGGGTGGGTAATCATCAACTACCTCATCTATTGCAGATGAACCTTTATTGCACATGCCACTGTTAAGCTATGAGGCAGTCTTTGTTTTGATATTTACAGAAGTGGATTCATTTACTTCCTTATTGTTACTGTACTTGAGTTCATGGCTAAAAATGGTCAAAAGGGCCACCCCACCTACTCCAAAACCCACTTGATTCCCAATTAATTTGAATTTTCCCTTAAAGTGTGTGTGAACATGTGTGTGTGTGTGTGTGTGTGTGTGTGTGTGTGTGTGTGTGTGCGTGTGTGCGTGTGTGTAAGAGGAAACTTACTGTTTGTCAACAGCCACTCTTCACAACGCGAACCGTTTATTCAAAATAACAAAGCTTACAAATACTGAAGAAGGATTTGATGTCTGAAAGCTTTGTTATTTTGAATAAACAGTTTGCGTTGTGAAGAGTGCTTTGCTGTTCTTTCATTTGTCTATTCCTGCTACACTTAACTTAACCAACCTGCTCACTTTGATATTCGGGATCATTGAAATGGTACCTACTTCAGAGAAGAGTAAAAAAGTAACTGTTGCATTTTTATAACTTTCTCTCTCTTCCCCAAGTTTAGTATATATATACATATATATATATATATATATATATATATATATATATATATATATATATATATATACATATACACACACACACACACACACACACACATATATATGTGTGTGTGTGTGTGTGTGTGTGTGTGTGTGTGTGTGTGTGTGTGTGTGTGTGTGTGTGTGTGTGTGTGTGTTTGTGTGTGTGCATACACACAAAAAAGGTCACTGACATAGCAGTATTATAAAAAATGTGTATCAAAGGATAAAGTACAAGATAGTCTGTTTACTACCACTTCACCTGTGTTATCAATACATTATCACCTCTCTATCTATTCATGTCAGCAATCAAACCTAAATATAGCGTATTAAGAAAGCCATCAAGTAGGACTACAAATAATAAAAGCACACAAATGAAAAATCAGTACATAAATTAAAATAAACAAAACAACTGAAAAATCAACACATTATAAACGTAAAACAAAATATAACAGTTATAAAAAGGAATTAATAGGATAAAACTGGGCAATTCAAAGCCTCTTTTTCTGATAATTTTTACTGTCTTCTACCTCATAAAGTTTAAAAGTGCAAAATGGGTTCATTCAAGGTACATTATAAAAAAACTCTCACACTGAGATTTTAGTACACATTAAATATGAATAGGTTCATAGGTAGGTACTAGGCTATTGGCCCTAGGGCCTATGTAAGCCTAGCCAAACGGTACCCTGGCTTTTGCCACCCAAGAAAATTATTTTCCTGTGCCCCTGTCAAGCAGAGCCACAGAAGTGATCCCCGGGGTAAATTTTCTATCTCCCAACCAATCATCAAGATTTTTCTTGAAGAGTGCTAATGAGGAGCTTTGTTTGATATAGATAGGTAGTTTGTTCCAGAGTATGGGAAGTCTCTGGGACAGAAATCTATCCCTCCAGCATGTTCTGTTCATTGTGGTGACAAGGTTTAGGTCCCTAGAACGTGTAGCTCGGAAGGATTGGGATTTCTTTACGTAGAGCATGTCCAACAGCTCTGGATTTGACATAGCTTTGTATATTAGGCAGAGATCGCCTCTGAGTAGTCGATATGCGACAGAGTAAGGCTGGAGTTTTTTTAGATGGTCTGCGTAGGGCATCTGTTTGAGGCTGGTAATCCTCTTTGTGAGGTATTTCTGTGGCCTTTCCAGTTGTTGTAGATGTCTTGTGAGGTACATACCAAAAGGCGCATTGTACTCTATAATGGGTCTAATGAGTGATGCGTAGAGGGGAACAATGACCTCTTTTTTCCTGCATGCAAAACCTTTTGTGATGAGGCGTGTCACATATAAGGATTTCCTGACTACTGTGGTGATGTGATTATCAAAGGAGGCACTACTGTCAACCTATGTCCCAAGGTCTCTTATCATACTTTCGGTGTTAAGTAGACTACTGCCTATGTGATAATTCATGGGTACAGAGTTTTTACCAAAAGGGATGACAATGCACTTTTTGGCATTGAGCTTGAGGCCATGGCTTTGACACCAGGCATCTGTCTCAGTGAGGCCCTTTTGTAGGATGTCCACATCATTAGGAGTTTTGATTATGGCTCCTAGTTTGCAGTCATCTGCGAAATTTGTTAGCCAATGACCTTCTGTGTTAGCCTGTACTTCAGAGAAGTAGATACCAAACAGGAGAGGACCTAGGACTGAACCCTGTGGTACTCCACTTGTCACTGGTCTGAAGTTAGATTTAGAGTCTACTACTTTAACAGTGTGGGTTCTGTCAGTGAGCCAGTTGGCAACCCATCTTGTGACATAGGGATTTATACCTAGTTTAGTGAGTTTATCTATAATTCCAGAGTGGGGGATGGTGTTGAAATCCTTGGCGAGATCTCGATAGGCTGTGTGAACCACCTTACCCTCATCTACGGCTTTGGTGACCACTTCAAAGAAGTCTATCATGTTTAGGAGACATGATTTGCCTTTTATAAACCCGAACTGGGTAGGGTCCAGAGTTTGTAGATTACCAATGTCATTGTTTATAAGTTCCATGATGATATGCTCCATAGCCTTGCAGACCAGACTCGTCAGGCTAATGGCGCAGTAGTTCACAGGGTCCGTGGTGCTCCCCCTTTGTGGAGTGGGATAACCATTACTGTGCGCAATTCAGTGGGCCCAAAGCCTGAGGTGAGGCTATGCTTGAACATGGTACTTAGGTGGGGTGCCAGTTCATTCTGTAGTTCATGTAGAATGCAGCCTGAGATGTTGTCAGGTCCCATGGATGCTGTGTTCTTGGCTTTGGAGAGTGTGTTTTTTACCTGTGCAGCCATGATTACAGGAACTTTGCATTCTTCCGGTATAGAGATGGGCCCTTTAGGGGATGAAAGAAAGGTAAAGTTAGCACTGAACCTATCTGCCAGGATGCTGGCAATATCAGTTGGTTCTGTATATTTAGTGCCATTGTGCTGTAACTTAGAGCAGATCTCAGTGTTGCCATTGAGATTCTTGACATAGCTATAGAATGCTTTGTGGTTGTCTTTAGAATCAGTGGTGATTTTGTTTTTGTAACTAGCTTTGGAGGATTTTATGAGGGATCTCAGCTTCTTACTGAGGCTGACAACAGAGTTCTTCCAATCATGGGATTTTACTCTTTTTTGCAACAGTTTCTTTCTTCTGTTGCAGAGTTTGTTTATAGCAGGGGACCACCAGATTGGCTTCCTTTTTTTGGAGGATAGCATCTTGGTTCTGTTAGGGATTGCACGATCCATGCACTCATGTAAGTGCTTATAAAGTGCAATTGTATAGGATTTAGCAGTTGTACCTTTATTGTCCGTCAGCATAGGTGTCGTGAAGTTTGCCACTTCTGTCTTAAGAAACGTGAAGTTGGGTTTGGAGAAATTTTTTACGGTGGTTTCCCTAATGGGGGTTGGGGGTGGGATGTGGATGTCTAGGGTGATTTGCTTGTGGCTGGATCTGACCAACAAGGAATTGACCTCTGGTGTGGAACACCAGTTGCCCATGTTGGTAATGACCAGGATTAGGATATTGCTGCCCCTGGTGGGGGTGTGGATAAGTTGATCCAAGGCATTTAAATTTATGAATTCCAGAAAATGTTGAGCACAAGAGTTGGTACATGAGTAGTTTTCCCAGTTAATGGTGGGGTAGTTGAAATCGCCCATTATTAGGGTGTTAGGTTGTACCCTAATATTTTCCAGTGTATCAAGAAATGAGGACTGGGAATCCTGGGGCATGGTGGGGGATCTGTAGCAAGCTGCAATATGGATTGTGGTCTTGCCCAGAGTTAGTTGCACTTGGATAATCTCGAATGCATTATGCTGAGCAGCTAGCTTGGAGGTGTGGCTATCCTTAATGAATATGGACACGCCTCCACCTTTAGTGCTTTGGTCCAGGTTAGTTGGCCGAAAGGTGTGGTATGAATTATAGCCTGGTAATGCAGGGGTGCTCTCTGGAGCCTTGAACCAGGTCTCTGTCACTGCACAGGTGTCGATGTTCTCCATTTTAAGGAGTGCCTCGAGTGAGTGCATTTTGAGGTTTAGACATCTAGCATTAAGTAGCATTACCCTCAGATTTTGCTTGCTTGTACCTGTTACAGTAGTGAATTTGTCATTTGAATCTTGCCTAAAAACGACACTATTGGGGTGGTAAGAGCCTTAGCCAGTATCCGGAATCCCAAGGGCGACAGGTGCAGGCCATCTCTGGCAAAGCATCGTGGTTTGTTGATCATGTCATCCCAGGCAGACAGTTACTGGATCCCCTTAGAATGACACCAGAAGCTTAGCCAATTGTTGAAATCAATCATTTTGTCCTTGTACTGTGGTATCATTCTGGGTAATGGCAGGATGCTATAGGGTCATACCTGCCTGGGCTACAAGATGGAAAAGCTCCTCCATGTCTCTTTTCATGTAGTCCAAGGAAGTATGTCTCAGGTCATTCACACCAACATGGACAATGACAGTCATATTTGTACTTGTTGTGGAGTGACCTGAGTGCATGCATTATGTGGCGGATCCTGGCACCTGACAGGCAGCTGACAGTAACTTTCTCCTTGTTTAGCCTGGTGAGTGGAACATCAGTGTGCCTAACTATAGAGTCACCTATGACTAGAGTGTTGGGCACGTTGTTATGCCTTATGGGATGTGGTTGAGTGACACGCTGAGTTTGTGGACTATGTCATTTGGGTTGTGTTGGGGGATGGAGGTTGCTTGAGTTTCTGCTTTGGATGTCCCTGTTGCTTGGGTAGATTTTTTTGAGAGCCTCTGCAAATGTAAGTGTGTGTTTTGTGTTTCTATGTGTATGTTTTGGTGGTGTAGGTTTTGAGGGACTATGTGATGAGTGTGGTGTGGTGCAAGTGTTTATCTTCTCTTGACTGTCTAGTCCAGGGTGAAGAGAGCTTTGCTTCCAGTATTTCTATATAAGTGCATCTCTCATAGGTTATAGTGCTGGGTGGTAGGAGGAGAGGGTTGTCTGTGTACATGACGCAATTGCTGCATTGCCCCAAGATGCCCAGATTCATCAGGTAGACAAGAGAAAACACCGGGAGCTGACCCTTAGACATGCCTGGATAAGTGCTTATTTATTCAGTACTAAAAACTGTTTTCCTCTAGACAAGTGAGGAAAGTTGAGTGCTGTAGTAATTTGTAGCTTATTTAGTGCTTACAATGAGTTCTGAACAAGTGCTGAGCTCAAAGAAACAGATTTGAGTGCTGAAACTAGAAAACTGGCTAGTTCTAAGAAACAAAATTAAGCTAGAAGGCTTCCCTCCAACACAGAAAGGCTTCAGGGCTCAGAAGCTTACAAATAGTCCTGGATACAGCAAATGTGTATCTGGACTAGCCAACTTACAGGAAAGGCAGGAAACAAGCTTAGAAAAAATATATTTTTTTTTATGTAAAGTGGAAAGGGGAAAGGAGGAGCAGAAGCTAACTGGGTTGGCCTTCTCAAATGTTCTCCCTGGAATAGGCAGAATGAGGTAATGACACTAGACTGGGAGGAGTGTCCCAGATCAAATTTACAGTAGGGGTGGGCAACTGCAAAGCCACCAAGTATAAAAACAGAATACCAAGAGGGAGGGAGAGTGGGAAACAAAAATCAGAACAAACAAACCCAATCAGATGCTTAACAATTGTAGAAAATTCTAGTTAATACCTCACACACAGTGAGTAAAATAAAAGTGCTATAAATAACTCAGAAATAAGCAAAAAACAGGATACTTAATGTTATATATCACAGATTAGTTAGCTCAGAGCCTGTCCTCCGTCTTCCTCTGATTAGCTCAGTGTGAAATGACAGAAACACTCACAAGTTAACTTCTTAAGTAACCAAGTTGAAACCTGAAACAACTTTAAAAAAAGCTTGAAAGAACCAATGAGGTGCTTACTCCAAGGCGTAGACCAGGCAACCCCAGTCAGCCAATGACAGCAAACAATTCACTCTCACACAGCCTCTACTTACAAACAACTAGGCCCAAAACACAAGCCTGAATATGGACAATGCTACACTACCAACACTACTTAGGTAGAAAAAACTGCAGAAATGTTTAAACAGATAAAGGATCAAGGAGACTCTAGAGAATGCTTTTAAAAGCAAACAAGTTATATGATATACTCCTAGCAGGAAATCAGAACAACCAAACTCAACCAGATGCTTAACAATTGTAGAAAATTCTAGTTAATACCTCACACACAGTGAGTAAAATAAAAGTTGGGAGGGTTGAGAGGGTGGCCTAATGGTTAAGGTGTTTGCCTTACAAAGACAAGGTGCAGGGTTTGAATCTCACAAGAGATAATTGACTAGGCTTGAAATGTCTCACAAGGGTAGTTAGCCTAGTACTAATCTATGAACCTAAAAGTGCTATAAATAACTCAGAAATAAGCAGAAAACAGGATACGTGATGTTATATATCACAGATTAGTTAGCTCAGAGCCCTTCCTCTGACTTTTTCTGATTAGCTCAGTGTGAAATGCATATACATATCTTGCAATTAGTTCTGTTAAAAGTGAAGTGGATTAGGTTCTAACCAGGAGACTATGTTTTTCATTTCTATGCATATACATAAAAGGTGTTTCTTGTGATGCATCTAAAAGCCATAAGACAGACTGCATTAACATTGTACCGGAATGTCTTGACTGCCATTCAACTATTTTTGCCATGCTGTTTAGTCACATACACATGCTAAAACATGCTTTATTATAGCTCTAATAAACATTAAGCCTCACATGTAGAATAAGTCAGAATGAAAGAACTTCATCTGTTGTGTAGGTAGTATTTTGCCAAAGTCTTTTCCATTACATAGGCTGGGATGAGCAGAACTGTTAGCATGGTAGGATAAAACCCTGACTATGACCCAGGCAAACCTTGTTCAATTAGAGGTTCAGAACCCTGTTAGGGATATTATGGAGAGAATAGCAAGGCATATCCTGCTTGCCACTTCCAGGAGGAATGGTTCTGAGATATGCCAGAGCATGCAGTAGATGAATGAACAAACGGGGTACATCACCACATAGGTGATGCACATGTATTGAGATAATATCAACCCAGCACATCAGAAAGAAGTAAAACAAGTGAAAATCACAGCTGCATTATGATGGTCCTGGCTTCTGTGTTCCATTGCAGCATTTGCTGGGATGTTCTTTGGCCAATGGCCAAGCAGTCATCTTGACCAGAGTTAGTTACAAGATCCACCCAGTAAGGGACACATCTGGGATACTCTCCCAAGTTGTGGGGGCCCTGAAGACAAAAGAAACTTGGGGGAGTACTGAGGAGCTGAAGTCAGTGTTAGTCAAATAAAATAAATAATTTAGATGGACCTGTGGCAGTAGCTATATCCCCATCTTGTACTTTTGCAGTTTACAAGTTAAATGACAAAGTCACATGACTCAAGAAACAAAGGTTTAGTGTTTCCCAGTTTTATTCCTTTTGGTTCTTTTTTATTCCAACAATCCCTGCTGTTACTGATGTAGATGCTATCTGAGTATCCTCGCCAATAAGGCACCTGATGCCAGAGCCAAACAGATGAATATGCTTGCAAAAACTGGAATGTCACACACACATGTTAAAAATGGACATTGTAGAGCACCATAACATTAACATCTCACAAAATTCTCTGGAACTTATAAACCTGTTTAAAGCCCACCATCTTCTTCAGCAGTCCCACACAAGCACCCACTCAGTCTTCCAAGATTAAAGTAAATGAATTAAGCCCTGAAACATGTCACTTCAGAACTCAAATACATAACTCCCCAGATAAAACAATCTGCCAGCCAAAATTATAACGATTACATCTATTTCTCAATCACATTGTCCTACTGGACACACAGTCCCTTCACAGGAGAAAACCAGGGAGAGATATCTGGTTAAGTGACTTGCTCAAGGTCACACAGTAGACAAATGAGAGCTGAGGGAATCAGCTTAATTCCGAAACCCACCAAAGCTAATGTAAAAATCAAATAAATCAGTCTAAACCCATCAAAGCCAATGTAAAAATCAAATAAATCAGTCTAAACCCATCAAAGCCAATGTAAAAATCAAATAAAATCAGTCTAAACCCATCAAAGCCAATGTAAAAAATCAAATAAAATCAGTCCCACCCAAAATAAAAGGTAATGTAAAAATAAAATAAAATCAGTCCCACCCAAAATAAAAGGTAATGTAAAAAATCAAGTAACCTAACAAGCATTCTCCTTTCACAGTGTATGAACCAGAAAGAAAATGAAATAACAACAAAAAAGCATGTTTTATGCAAAGCCACATCCCTTAATCACTGAAAAAAGA